>NC_142063.1:346039131-346347881 GCF_059756535.1 Pantherophis guttatus
TCAAGGTCTTCACAAAGATCTGCATCTTTTATCTGCAATGACATAGCATGGAAAAATTAGATCTGGCTTGATCAGAATATAAATTTCTATATATACAGAAACCTCAAAAACGTATTTTGTGGTAAAAATAAAGCATCCACTTTATTTAATCACCCATATCAATTGCACTACAGTAGTTAATATTGTTCCATCCTATACCCAAAAATCCTACCATGAATATGAAATACTGAGGTATTAAAGTATATATCCTCTTGTTGCTGTTATTTTTACTTATCACATTTCCATACTTCCCGTTTCACCCGTGACGCCAATGCTATTGTATTAAATAGCTGCCCAGTTCATTTAGAAATCTAAGTTTTGCACTGATTTGAATTTATTGCTGCATTCCCACCGCATTCACATATTTATAAGCAATATACAATGTATAATTGATGTATAACTCATTTAAAAAAAGCATTGCAAGAGTCTCAGCCCCTCAAATTTCCAATACTATCAAATGTATAATCAAATTGCAGCAAAAAAAAATTGTAGTTATCCTTCCAAAACAGCATCTTAAGTGTAGCACACCTACAAAGTTATCACATAGAATGGCCATAATTTGCATTAGATTGTTCTGGGGTCTTGTGTATTTCTATTCTTTTTCACTTAATATCACCGACACAACAGCCTGGAAAATCTTAGGTTAGAAGCTGGCACCATTTTTCTTTGTAGGGACTTCTAGTCCCCATAAATACTGTATCTGACAACCAATATCCAGGCTATGTTGAGGTCCTGTAAATGACTGCAGGGAACTGCTAACTCAGAAAGGTTATCCTGCAGCACCCATTAGCATGTAAATACTGCATTTAACCATATCAGGAAATAATTCAAGATTGTACCAATGGCCATGCTGGTCATGGTTTAACCCAGCAGACCTATCTCTAAACTGCCCATTAGGCACTTAATTTTGAGAAGGGCATAGAAAGCTAAGCTTATTAAAGCACCAGCTTTTATATTGTTCAATAGGATTTTATCAGCCCTACATAATAATAGCACACACACATACAGGTAGTCCTCAATTTACAACAGTTCTTTTAGTGACTCTTCAAAGATATAACAGCACTGAAAAAGTGACTTATGACCACTTTTCACACTAAATAAGATATAAGGTGTGGCAGCTTCCCCATAGTCCTGTGATCAAAGTTCAGATGCTTGGCAACTTACTCATATTAATGAGTGTTTCAATGTCCTGGGGTCATGCCCTTTAATGTGGGAAGCTAGATAAAACTTAACACATTCCTAACTTACTTAACAGCAGTGATTTACTTACTGTGGCAAGAAAAGTCATAAAATAAGCCAATCTTGCTTAATAAAATGCCTCTCTTGGCAACATAAATTTTGGGCCCAATTGTACTCCTAAGTCGAGGACTACCTTGTATATATTCCTCTGTTGAATGCCTTGATCTCACTTAACTTAAATTTTGGGGCTTAATTATGCTCATAAATACAGGTAATCCTTGACTTAAAACAGTTCGTTTAGCGACTGCTGCACAGAAAAAGTGACTTATGACCATTGCAGCATCCCCAGGGCCATGTGATCAAAATTCAGACGCTTGGCAACTGATCATTGCTGTGTCCCAAGGTCACGTGAATCCCATCAGATTCACTTAACCGGGTTACTAACTTACCATCTGTGGTGATTCACTTAACAGTGGCAAGAAAAGTTGTAAAATGGGACAAAACTGACTTAAAGGTCTTAACAGAAATTTCAGGATCAATCGTGGTCGTTAAGTTGAGGGTACTTGAGGGTATATATTCCTTGGTTCTAGTGCCTTGATCCCCAAGCTCTAAATTTTAAAAATTCAGATCCGAATGATGCAACACTGATTTATACCTTCCACATCACCTTTTTTTAATCTTATCAACGAGCAATGCAACGGAATTGCAGAGAGACAAGAGGGAGGGGGGACAGGGAGGAGTGGGTAAGAAGTAGGTAGATGTTTTATAGAGGGCGAGAGACAAGACAGAGATATATACAGAAAGAGAGGGGAAGCAGAAAATAGGTAGGGAGGGAGAGAGAGAGAAAGAGATGAAGAAGATATATATACAGTTGTGCTCATAAGTTTACATACCCTGGCAGAATTTCTTGGCCATTTTTCAGAATATGAATAACACAAACACTTTTCTTTCACTCATTAGTGTTTGGCTGAAGCCATTTATTATCAATCAACTGCGTTTACTCTTTTTCAATCATAATGACAACAGAAACTACCCAAATGACCCTGATCACAAGTTTACACCCCCACTTCTTAATACGGCCTTTAATATTAATGACAGTTTGAAGTCTTTTGTGGTATGTGTGGATGAGGCTCTTTATCTTTTCAGATGGTAAAGCTGTCCATTCTTTCTGGCAAAAAGCCTCCAGGTCCTGTAAATTCTTGGGCTGTCTTGCATGAACTGCACGTTTGAGATCTCCCCAGAGTGGCTCAATGATATTGAGGTCAGGAGACTGAGATGACCACTCCAGAACCTTCACTTTATTCTGCCTCCAGTATCTTTTGATAACATACTGCATTCATCGTGCCATCAATTCTGACCAAATGTCCCGTGCCTTTGTAGCTCACACATCCCCAAAACATCAGCGATCCACCTGTGTTTCACAGTACGAATGTGGTGTACTTTTCATCATAGGCCTCTCCAAATGTAGCGTTTATGGTTGTGGCTGAAAAGCTCAATTTTGGTCTCATCACTCCAAATGACTTTGTGCCAGGTTTGAGACTTGTCTCTGTGCTGTTTGGCCTATTAGCGGGATACTTTGTGGCTGCGGGGATACTTTGTGGCATTTGCGCAGCCCATCTTTCTTCCAGTGCCTCCTTATTGTGCATCGTGCAACAGCCACACCACATGTTTTCAGAGAGTCCTGTATTTCACTTGAAGTTATTTGTGGGTTTTTCTTTGCATCCCGAACAATTTTCCTGGCAGTTGTGGCTGAAAGTTTAGTTGGTCTACCTGACTGTGGTTTGGTTTCAACAGAACCCCTCATTTTCCACTTCTTGATTAGAGTCTGAACACTGCTGAGTGGCATTCTCAATTCCTTGGATATCTTTTTATATCCCTTTCCTGCTTTATATAGTTCAACTACCCTTTCCCGCAGATCCTTTGACAATTCTTTTGCTTTCCCCATGACTCAGAAAAGTCAGTGCAGCACTGGATGAAGGATGCAAGGGTCTGTCAGGCGGCCAGAAACTCATTGACCTTTTATACACACAAACTAATTACCTGCAAACAGATCACAGGTGATGGTTACCTTTAATAGCCATTCACATCCCTTTGGGTCAACCTGTGTGCATGTTATCAGGCCACAATCACCAGGGTATATAAACTTTTGATCAGGGTCATTTGGGTAGTTTCTGTTGTCATTATGATTGAAAAAGAGTAAACACAGTTGATTGATAATAAATGGCTTCAGCCAAACACTAACCATGAGTGAAATAAAGGTTTTCGTGTTATCATTCATATTCTCTGAAAAAATGGCGAGGAAATCATAAATTCTGCCAGGGTATGTAAACTTATGAGCGCACCTGTATATTCCTCGGTTCTAGTGCCTTGATTCCCAAGCTCTAAATTTTAAAAATTCAGATCCGAATGATGCAATAACACTGATTTATACCTTCAATGTCACCTTTTTTTAATCTTATCAACCAGCAATGCAACAGAATTGCAGAGAGACATGGAGAGACAGAGAGGGGGAAAGTGGGAAAGAGGTAAGTAGATGTTTTAAGAGGGGGGAGAAATGAGACAGAGATATATACAGAAAGAGGGGGGAGCGGGGAAATAGGTAGGAAGATATATATATATATATATATATATATATATATATATATATATATATATATATATATATATATATACACAAGACGCTATAGAGCACTGCACACCAAAACTACTAGAAACAAGAACTGTTTTTCCCGAATGCCATCACTGTGCTAAACAAATCCCTCAACACTGTCAAACTATTTACTAAGCCTGCATTACTAATCTTCTCATCGTTCCCACCACCCATCTCCTTCCACTATGACTGTATCCTTAAGATTTATATCGATAGTTTTCCTGATTGCTTATTTGTAGCCTATAATTATCATTAAGTGTTGTACCTTATGATTCTTGATTAAAGTATCTTTTATGTACACTGAGAGCATATGCACCAAGACAAATTCCTTGTTTGTCCAATCACACTTGGCCAATAAAAAAATTCTAATTCTATATATAGAGAAGTAGAGATAGAGATATATAGAGGGGTAGAGAAATAGAAACCTAGTAGTCACCCTAGGAAACCTTATACCTTATTTAATGGGACAAATATTCCTTTAGCGAAGAGGTTTACTTTAGAAGGAAAAACACCCTAATCCACTGCCCCCTCCTCCCTCAAATGGGTTCAAGCTACAAATACCAGAAGGACAAGTCCTAATTAACGCAAATAAACAAGCGCCAGGCGGGAGGGGAGGCTCACTTACACTCGCCTGGGAGGAAATCCTATTGAGAAGCGGAACTTATATAGTCTAAGGTGGTACGCGGAGAGGGATCCGGCCGTCGAAATCCATAACTAACTGAGTGCCGCTCCCTTCCCGAAAGGCTTTGGGAGGCTGAGCTGTTTATCGGAAAGTCGTATATATATATATATATATATTTTCCTCTCAGCACCTCCCTTTATTAAATCTCGATCTCTCGGGCGCTGAAAGCGCCCCTTTCAGCCGCCCCCACCTCCGCCGCGGAGCCACCCTATCTCCTCTTCCGGGGATTAGTCGGGGCCCTCCTCACGGCCCCGCGCCTCGCCACAATGGCCAACAGTGACGCCACCCCGAGCCCTGTCCGAACAGGAGCAACTAAAATATCCGCGAATAAAGACGGGAATAAAAATCTTAACAATTTATTAAGAGTAAGGTTAATCGTCATCTGTTCATCAGCTTACCGCTCACTCAGGCAGCCAGAAGGAAGGAAATAAATAATATCGGGGCGCGGTGACAACGCAGCAAATTTCCAAAGACTTTCTTCTTCGCAACTGTCTGCCCAGCAACCCGTCACTGCTATTTATAGGGTTTCGTCTTGGTCGCCCCGCCCTTCAGTGCGCTTTAATATCCTTCCGCGTGAGGAAATAGTCCCTCCAAAGAACGCCCTTAAAGAGCGGATTCTGCGTCTCGATTTCCTCTCGTTCGACGAAATTTTTTTTTAAAAAAACTAAATTAAATGATATATGCTTCCCTGTTAAATACCCGGTCTCCGAAGGGATGAGTTGGAGGCAGTGAAAGGAGGAAGGATATGAAATAGAGGTAAAAAGTCCCTTGTCGTCGAAAGAATAATTCTACGAAGGTGGGGCTAAAACGTTGCTGTGCCGCCATTGGTGGGAGACAGAAAGATCGGACGCTGATTGGCTTCCGCAAGATGCAATCGATAGGAAAGCTCTGGAAAGATCGGGGACTCTGCGCCTGGGCGGTTAGGAGTAGGGGGAGCAATATCCCAGAAAAGCCCGCCTCTGATTGGTGCGTAGTGAGGTCATTCTTGTTGCTAAGGCCTTCGGTCCCTGAGAAGCAGATTTCGAGAAAGGGCAGGAAGGAAGAAAGGGAGGAGGACGGCCTGTTGGCGCATGCGTAGAAGAACCAAGTCGATGGGGGATGGGAAAGTAGGGCTGTTTTGAGGGGCAAAGGGCGGGAAAACGTCTCTGAGGCGTTTAATCATTGATCAAGAGTGAAACTATATAAAGAAAAAGAAAGAAAAGTATGCATAAAACATTTTTTTTGAGTTAAAAATCAGTATATTTTAAGTTCAAGGTGGTTTTTTTCCCTTCTGCCACTGCTTTTCTGAAGAGGAAGTTTAACTGCCTTGAGGGGAATAAGCTAAATTTTGTTTTCCTATTTCAGCATAAAAGTTCCTTTTTTGGGATACCAAATATGGTTTTTAAAAAGGCATTAACGTAGCTTCTTCTTTCTTTCAACAGTAGAAAAACAAAAAGGAAAGGAAAGGGACATGAGAAAGGGAAAAGGATAGGAAGGAAGAAGAAAAGGAAAATGAGAAAAAAAGGAAAAGAAGATGAGAAAGGGAAAAATGAGAAGGGAAAAGAAAAGGAAGGGAAAAGAGAAAAATGAAAGAAAAGGAAGGAAGGGAAATGAGAAAGGGAAAAATGAGAAGGAAAAAAGGAAAAGAAGGAAAAATGAGAGAAAAAGAAGGAAGGAAAATGAAGGGAAAAATGAGAAGGAAAGAAAGAAGGAAGGGAAAAAACAAAAATGAAAGAAAAGGAAGGAAGGGAAATTAGAAAGGGAAAAAGGAAAAGAAGGAAAAATAAGAGAAAAGGAAGGAAGGAAAATGAAAGGGGAAAAATGAGAAGGAAAGAAAGAAGGAAGGGAAATAAGAAAGGGAAAAAAATGAGAAGGGAAGGAAGGAAGATTAGAAAGGAAAAAACCCAAGAGGGAAGGAAAATGAGAAAGAGAAGGAAAAAGAGAAAGAATGAAATGTAATAGTAACACTCTAAAGAGCCTTTTCTTAAAATGCCAAGGCCCTCATGTGATAGATAAATAGTTCTGAAAGGACAGAGTCTTCTTATCAGCCAGATTTGGTTTCAAAAAAACAAATGGAAGGCAACAACAGAGCTACTAAAAATTGTTTTTCTCCCTGACTGCTCTAGTTCTGTTCCTGGAAAATCCTGTTTTTCTTCTCCTCCAGGAAGAGGGAAGCCTGAGACTGAACTTGTTTGCTTCTATGGAGGGTTTTATTATTTTTAAAGAGGCAAAAGGCATCTGAAATCCAATCTTGTGTTTATGCTGTTAGCTGCAAGAGTTTCCTCCTTGGATCTCACCCAAAAATTTGTCCCTCTGCCTGAGGAAGGAGTAGAGAACAAAACTGTGGCATAAGTATAACTTGTTTTAATATACAGATGATCACCAATTTATGATTGATCACTTAGCAATCATTCAAAGTTACAACAGATCTCCCCAGGCCTTCTTATGACCCAAATTCACATTTTGGGCATTCACTGCCTAGACTGCATTTATGATTGTTCCCACAGTCGTGGCACCACAAATTGCAACTTTTTTTTTCTTGGAAACCAGCATTTACTTTTGATTTCCAACCAAAAACACCCATTGCAGACAATGGATTCACTTAATGACCGCTGCAAAAGAGTTTACAAATTGGGCACATTTATGTGGTGACCCACATCATGACCAGCACAACTTAAAAACCGTAATTATGGATATAAGTTAGTAATAACTAAAAGTAGTTCTTTACTTTTATAAGTAGAATTACCTTTATTTTACTAGGATGGATTAGAAACAACAGTTTGGCTTGATGAGTGAATACAACCAAATCAGGTGTCCAGTAAAAGCAACAATGAAGTCAAAATGATATTTGAACTTTCTTTTGCTCATAGTGCAAGTACATAATTTGCCTCATTTATAGTATGACATCATGATTTATGCGACATCATTTGTCTTCCGCAGGTGACCATGGAGGCTTTTGAACTATGAGATCTGTACGTGAACAACACTGTCTTGCTTTTCCATAGTTTACTGAACAAAGTTCAACTGGCAGGGATCCGTGGAAGCTGTTAAGCTGCCAATCATAATTTATTTACCACAAATGCTAGTTTTGTATCAACTTCTAAACCAAAACCAAACTGGACATGTTTTGGCTTAGCGTGTGGTAGAACCCCATCATATTGGAGGGTCCTAGTCTAATAAAAGATGTATTAAGTGAAGATTATGGAGTTGTTTTCAGCTATAGACACTGTATTCAAATCATAGGTTAACCAGGTCCGTTAAAGTGGTATTAACAGTACAACAGAATTGGAAGGGGCCTTTGAGATCTAGTCCAATCGCCCAGCTCAAGCAGGAGAACCTATACCATTCTGGGCAAGTGGCTCTCCAATCTTGTCTTGAAAACCTCCAGTGATAATAGTTGGAAGGGACCTTGGAGGTCTTCTAGTCCAACTCCCTACTCAAGCAGGAAACTGTATACCATTCAGACAAATGGCTGTCCAATCTCTTAAAAACCTTCAGTGATGGAGCACCCACAACTTCTGAAGGCAAGCTGTTCTACTGATGAATTGTTTTAGCTGTCAGGAAATTTCACCTTATTTTTAGGTTGGATTTCTCTTTGTTAAATTTCCAACCATTACTTGGTTGGATAAGAAGCAATAGGTGGAAATTAATCAAGGAGAGAAGCAACTTAGAATGAAGGAGAAATTTCCTGACAGTTAGAACAGTTAATCAGTGGAATAACTTGCCTCCAAAAGCAGTGAATGCTCCAACACTGGAAGTTTTTAAGAAGAGATTAGATAACCATTTGTCTGAAGTGGGTGTAGGATTTCCTGCCTAAGCAGGGGGTTGGATTAGAAGACCTCCAAGGTCCCTTCCAATTCTGTTATTCTATACTTCTTGTCCAGCCCTTGCATTTTTGGAGAATAGGCTGACCTACTCCTCTTTGTGGTAGTCCCTCAAATATAGGGAGACTTCTAGCATTACCTCTATTCCAAACTGAAGATATCTTGGTGCCATCATGCAAACAATAGGATTTGGGTTATCTGTTGATGACAGATGCTGATTGCATAGTTTCTGTCATTTGCACAATGAAGTCATGCTGTGCACGACTTCACTTGCTTCCCTCCCCCATAGACGCATAACAAAGCCACCTTCATTTGTTTTCTTCTTTGCTATATTTTTAGTTCAGTGTCTTAATTAAACCCAGCCCACAGTTTGTGATTCAGCGTATTTTGCAAGCCTACAAAAGGGCTGAAACAGCTTTGCATAACAGCTGTTATACAGATCTAACCATTTGGCTTCCATAGATAAGTAGATAGATTGCATTTTCTGTCCCAAACTATCCCCATCCATTCCTACTAAATTTCAAGAGAGACTTGTTTGTGATAAAGCTGAATTTGCAATCATTTGCTAAATGGTATGGTTTTGTGGAAAACCTCCATTAGGGGAGATTCATTGGTCTTGCATGAATGCAGAGAATTATCTTCCCTTTGGAAATTTCCCAAGCTTTCTATATTTTCCTAAGGACAAAGAAACTGTTAAAGAAAGCAAATCACTTGGGTAATCATATATTATTTTATTTTGGCGACACCACCTGTCTCCAAAGCAATTAATGGCTGCTCAAAGAATAGAAGAAAATACAAATACAATTATATAAATAGCAGTCTGGATCACAATACAGGTAAGTCCTTTCTTAATGATGGCAATTGGGAACAGCAACTCCATCAATAAGCAACATGGTCACTGAGCAAGACATCACATGACAATGATGGACTTATGAACTAACTTCCACAGTGGTTGTTAAGCCGGGCATCATGTGACTGCAACTTGTTGACTTCTCCTTTGAACTCTTGGTCGGAAGCCAGCTGTGAAGCATGTAAATGATAGTCTTATGGCCATGGGACGCTGCAATGGTCCTAAACACATTGTGAAAAGCCTGAGAGTACTCAAGAGCCTCCATCAAAGTAGAAGACACCACCCTCTCTCTCTCTCAAAGAGGTTGGCACTATCACATGGATTGAACTACAGGCTACAGCCTGGCTGTCTTAATCCAAGAGGAACTTGGATCCCACACAGACAACTGAGAATGTCCAGTTCAGTGGTGAAATCCAGCTGGTTCTATCCTGATCATGCAATCCAGTAGTGTCGGCTACAGGAGGCTCCACCCACCTGCCCAGATGTCATCACGTCCCGTTTTTGACCTGCACATGCACAGAAGGCTCTGCATATGCATGGAGGAGGCGCACGCTCACATTTGCGAACCGGTAGCGAAGGTAAGTGAATACCACCCTGGTCCAGTTTCTCATGAGTCACCACCTCTCACTCAACCCAGATCATACAAGACCTCGCTCCTGGTCCGTCCAAGTCTTCAGCATGAATCTGAGTAACATTGTTCATCAAAAAGGCAAATTATTGCATACAGCAGCCTTGCAGATAATCTTGTATCCGGTCCCTACCTAGCAGGGACCGAATCAACACAAAGAGAGCCACTGGGCAGTTATCAACTGATGCAATAAGAGTGGACAAATCTTAATGCTTCAACACCTTTGATCACCACAATCTCTATAACATCATCTATAATATGGGCTCTTACCCATATTTAATCAGTTTTACAGCGAGTCTTCCTCTGATAATTCTCCAATCGTCTCTTCTGGCACTTCTGGAGCTACTCAGTAAATTAATTTTTTGCCTGAGCACAGTGTACAGGGAGAAGTGGTGATGGGGTGATGAAGTCCAAGGTGACTGACACCCACTAGTTCCAGATGGTGACCAAGGTCTTGATCAAATCACCCACCGGATCCTCAGAAAGAACTCCAGTCTCTGTCTGGAACCCCATAAGATCCACCTGGTGCCTGAGGCAGGCTGATCAAATAAGCTCTGTTTTCCCATAATTGAAGGTGGCACCAGTGACTGAAAGTAATCAATGATCTGACCACCACAACAGATGTGTTAATCTCCACTACCAGATCACATCACAGCTGTCCTAAGACAAAAAAACTGGATCCAATATATAGCTGCTGGTATGCAGCTGCTGGTATGCATCGGGTTGTCTATGACTTGAGGCAGGTCCACAGTTACCATAGAAGCCATAAACTTCTGAGCTTCCTTGTAATCAACACCACCAACTGCAAATTGAAATCCCCAAACATCCAAACCTCAGGGATTGTATTGCCAGCCTGATACTGGCATCCAGTAGCCCAGGCAGGGATACTACTGGGCAGCAGGGAGGGCAGTATACTAGCAGCAATTTCATCTGGTCCCTGGTGGTCCAACCACAGGGATTTACAGCCTGTTATCTGTGCAGCAGGGCACCTGAGAACCTTCATGGATAAAAACAACTCTTGTCCCCTCCCTTGGTGTCTGTTGATGCACGACCCGAGACTCAGGTGGACACAGTACTGAAAAAGAATATCCCTTGTGCCTTTTCCTTTTGGGATAAGCAATGCACCAAAAAAAGGGGAAAAAACAAGAAACGGCCAAAGAAATGAAAGGCAGGAGATGAGATAAAATAATTAAAATGTGTTTGCACTAACCTAGTCGCTCCCCGTCTCCATACTTATCTACTCTTACAAACTACCTTTAAAACAGTTTCTACCCATTTTCTGTCTGAGGAATTCTGCGTCAATAAAAGCCGTAACATTTGGCAATAATTTGTATATGGAGGTTTCTATGGTGCAAGCAAGGGAGAATTGTAATTCAGTCTGCAACACCTTTAAAACATATTTCTATGCTATGCCGATAATTCTGGATGATTAATGGATAACAATTGCTGCCAGGAACGTTGCAGGGCATGCAAACATATATCCCAATCTTATAACCAGCTTGATCACGTGGATGCATTGAGAGTCCTCAGAAGAATTGAAATCAGCTTGAGGTTTAAAAACAACAGCACATCACTTGGCAACGGGGTAAAAAAACCCTACTCTATGGAAAGAAGTATCTGTGTGTTTACAAAAGAGCTATTGTGTGCAGTCTTGTACACCATGAAAAAAGGCGACTGCTTTGATTATATCAAAAGGTTTCTAGGCAATAAGAAGCCAAATAAATTTTCTAGGCCTGTCTTGTTTGTCTCCTAAGAAAAAAGAGTTGACAATACATAGGAAATTGCTGTATTTCTTCTATTTGTACTCAGAAGTACTGGTAACCACTTTCACTACATGTGTGGAAGGGAGGTTGTTTTCCCAAAGAACAGATAATCCTTGATTTATGACCAAAATCGGTGTGAGAATTTCCATTGCTGCGTGAATTATGCCCGATTTTACGATCTTTTTTGCCACAGCTGTTAAATGAATTTCTGCAGTTGTTATGTGAACCATGCCATCGTTAAGCAAATCCAGCATCCCCCCCCATTGACTTAGCTTATCGGAAGTCAACTCGGGAGATCAGAAATGGTGATCACACGATCCTGGGATACTGCAAACATTGTAAATACATGCCAGTTGCCAATCACCTGAATTCTAATCACGTGACCGTCGAGATGCCAGGACAGTCGTAAGTGCAAGGACTAGTCATAAGTCCCTTTTTTTTCCAGTGCTGTTGTAACTTTGAACGATCAAAATGTTCCCTTGCTGGCTGGGGAATTCTGGGAGTTGAAGTCCACACATTTTTAAGTTGCCAAGGTTGAGAAAAACTGGACTACATATATTTGTGGAAACCTCTTCAGCATAAACCATTGTTTTAGCTTTTGGCCTAAAATGTGCATTTCTGTGCCAAATTATGGTTTTGTAAATATCTTATTCTTTGGAAAATACTCCTGTGAGCTGATTATTGATTGATTGAGATTCTTCAAACCTTACAAATCTTATTTATAAGCCACCCAAAATCACCGAGAGTGAGTGGCTCGCCATATAAATCTTCTAAATAAATAAAATTAACACACGTAGCGCTGCTTAATTTTTAGAACCGAGTGGCCAATGCTTCTTTCTTTTCTTCCTGCTACTTTGGCAAAACACACAGAGCTCTTCTGATGGAAAGTGAGTTGAGATGATCTAATGGTCTGGAAATGACAGCAGGGGAGCTGGACATGTCCAGTCAAGTCTCTTTGGACAGGCCTAAATGAACTCAATCCCTGGTTGAAATGTCTACAGTACTCATTTTAAAAGCTAAAATGCGGAAGATTCCAGAAAAAAATGGAATAGGTTTCAAAGAGATTGAACAGAAAAATCAGGGGTGAAATCCAGCAGGTTCCGACAGGTTCTGGAGAACCAGTAGCGGAAATTTTGAACAGTTCGGAGAACTGGCAAATACCACCTCATGCTGGCCCCAGAGTGGGGTGGGAATGGAGATTTTGCAATATCTTTCCCCCACTAGTGGGGAGGGAATGGGAATTTTGCAATATCCTTCCCCTGCCATGCCCACCAAGCTACACCGCACCCACAGAGCCGGTAGTAAAAAATATTGGATTTCACCACTGAGAAAAATATCACTTTTGAGAATGTTTTTTAACTGAATTAATCCTAAACATTAATCGGAATACATTATTTAAGTATTTATTACAACAGCATTAGAGAAGTAATTTATCACTTAAGGATATAGTAACTTCCTAGCAATTTCCCAAGAATTCAACACAAGGTAGAATTGTTTTTGTTAAACCTGGAAACTGGATCGCTCAAATTCAAGTGTTTAAAATCTCCACTAGATAGGTCAGTACTTCCCAAACCTTAATAAATTACCCCAAATTGGATAAATGTGGGTTTTTTCCCCCTTTTGGACAACAACCCACAAACCCATTACAAATCAGAACCGGGACATTTAAATTGATTTACAGAGTGCCACGTGTACTAAAATGTATGTGAAAATCTCCCAGATGTATTCTTATTAAGACAAAAATCGATGAAATTCCCACGATTGATTTGTTGGGATAGTATGAAGATCATTCGATGATACTATTTTTATTTCAGAGGTAGTCCTTGAGTTACAACCGTTCAATGCCTGTTCCAAGTTATGACAGCGCTGAAGGGAATTATAACTGACCCTCGAAGTTCGAGAAGACTGTCTGATAAGCAATTTTGGGGTAATAAAAGTTTGGGAATACTGCTATAGCTATATTTTGTGAGCAATTCTTTGATTTTAGTTTCACGCAGAGAGATTTAAGACAAATCTGGCCTTTAACATGGTTAAATATTTGGAAACTAGCTTTCCAAAAACTCCTTTCTTAATCCTTCCAACCATCCCTCTCCTTCCCCACTCCCTCCCACAAGTCATCTTTGTTCATATTGCCAACTTTTAAGAAGTTTAGTACTGAATTTGAGCCAATCGGGATTTTTTTCAGGATTTCTTAGTCTAAAAGTTCATATGAGATTTAAGTTTTTTTCCCCCAGGAAGGCCCATTAAAAATGATCGATATAAAAATACCTCCTCTTCTGGATCAATTGTTTCTCCAATATAGCCATGAGACAAAAGTTGCCCAATGGCTCTCAAGTTACTGGAACAAATATTATTATATCATTTTTCTAGGGGCGTGTCTCAACCTTACTTTTAAAATAAACGCTAAACAGAAAAGAGTTCTTAGTGGATGATCTGTGTCAACAAACTTTCTGGCTTCATTAATTATGGCTAGTCCTTGACACAATCACTCGTTTATTGGCCATTCACACAACGCCATTGAAAAAAGTGACTTGTGACCATTTTTCACACGTACGACCATTGCGACATCCCTGTTATCAAAATTCCAACCCTCGGCCACTGTCTCATATTTATGACAGTCGCCGTGTCCCGGGATCCCCCTTTTGCAACCTTCTGACAAGCAATAGGAGAAGCCAGTTTCACTTAACAACCGTGTTACTAACTTAACAACGGCAGGGTTTCATATAACGACCGTGGCCCCCCCCCAAAAAAAGGCCATAAAATGGGGCAAAACTCAAGTGAGTTTCACTTTCATCGCCCTGAATGGCGATGGAAATTTGGTGCTCAGTTGTAAGTCGAGGATTGCAAATACAATAATGGGGCTGATTTTCAGAGCTAGATATTTCTCCTATCCTGGGCAGCCTAAATGAGTTGCAGAAATTGTGGGTGGTTTTAAAAGCAGCTCACCCAGGCAGGAAACCGTTCTGGTTAGGCCTGTCGGTGCCCTTTGCAATGTCTCCGTCTGAATCACAAGTCGGGCAGGCTTCCCAGAAACTTTGTCCTGCTGACTCACGATCACGCAAACATTCCTGCAAAGAGAGCAAAGCTGGAGGGTGGGGGAGAGAAGGAAAGTATTTGGAAACTCAAAACGTCTTTACAACCTGCCGGTTGTAAAAGAACTTTGAATGCCCCAGGAGCTTTGGAAACCAGGTCACAGTTTCTAGCTTATTCTTTTTTCTGTACCCTCACATACACACACACCCATAACAGATAACCAGAGTTGGAAGGGACCTTAGAGGTCATCTAGTCCAACCCCCCACCCAAGCAGGAGACCCCTACACCATTTCTGACCGATGGCAGTCCAGTCTCTTCTTGAAAGCCTCCAGGGATGAAGCTCCCACAACTTCTGAATAACAGAATAATAACAGAATAAACAGAGTTGGAAGGGACCTTGTAGGTCATCTAGTCCAGCCCCCTCCCCCCCTCGAGCAGGAGACCCTACACACCATTTCTGATCGATGGCAGTCCAGTCTTATAACAGATTAACAGAGTTGGAAGGGACCTTGGAGGTCATCTAGTCCAACCCCCTCCCTAAGCAAGGAGACCCTACACCATTTCTGACCGATGGCAGTCCAGTCTCTTCTTGGAAGCCTCCAGTGATGAAGCTCCCACAACTTCCGAAGGCAACTTCTGTTCCATGGGTTGATTGTTTCTCACTGTCAGAAAACTTCTCCTTATTTCCAGGTTGAATCTCTCCTTATTATTATTGTTTATTATTATTGGTTCGATTTATATGCCGCCCTTCTCTGGAGACTCAGGGCGGCTTACAATGCTTTTTAAGCAATAGCCTTCATACTTTTGTATATACCTGCTTAGTAGGGCTTTCGGCCTCCCCCAAGTGGTGTTCTTTTTTATACAAAGTCAGCTTATTGCCCCCACAATCCGGGTCCTCATTTTACCTACCTCGGAAGGACGGAAGGCTGAGTCAACCTTGAGCCTGGTGAGATTCGAACTTGCAGTAATTGCAGGCAGCTGGTGTCACTTAACACCACTTTAATCTGCTGCACCACCTTGGTCAGTGTCCATCCATTATTCCTCGTCTGGCCTTCGGGTGCTTTGGAAAACAGCTTGACCCCCCCTCCTCTCTGTAGCAGCCCCTCAAATATTAGAAGATGCTATCCTGTCTCCCCTGGTCCTTCTCTTCACTAGACTAGCCATGCCCAGATCCTGCAACCGTTCTTTGTATGCTTTAGCCTCCAGTCCCCTCATCATCCTGGTTGCTCTTCTCTGCACTCTTTCCAGTGTCTCAACATCTTTTTTATAGTATGGGGACCAAAACTGGATTCAGTACTCCAGGTGTGGCCTTACTAAGGCTTTATAGAGGGGCATTAGTACCTCCCTTGATCTTGATTGTATCCCTCTGTTAATGCATTTTAGGATTACATTGGCTTTTTTGGCTGCTGCCCCATTCTGCTGGCTCATCTTGGACATCAGGATGTTTTTCCATTTTCCAACAAAATCCTTTGTTTCTGGACTCCCTAGCAACAGTTGTTAGTGGAAATGGCCTTGGAGTATTTATTAACTGTTCAAATTAGATTCAGTAAAGATCTTGGACAGTAAACAGATTTTGCATCTGTTTACTGTCCAAGACCTTTACTGAGTCTAATTTGAACAGTTGTACAACAAGGTTGTAAAATTAGATCAGTCATGTGGATGATCCTATTTATCTCTGTTGCAACATAAGACCGTAATGGGAAGGCTCCATTGTGGTCGTAATAGATAGTCCTCGACTTGTGACCACAATCGTTGCCGACAATAGTGGGGGGGGGGAGCTCATCTCTGTTTCAAGGCCATTGAGGCGATGCGATCCAAAGACATTTCTGCAGTCATGTGGCCAGCATGACATCACAGAACGCTGCTACTTTCCCACCGAAGGGATACCTATTTATCTACTCGCACTTACATGTTTTTGAATTTCTAGCCGAGCAGGAGCTGGAGCAAGGAACAGGCGCTCACTCCATTGTGTAGCGCTCAGGTCTCAAACCTGGGCTGCCGCATCTTAACCACTAACCTAGCATGTTTGAAGAAAAGTTCCAATTGGCTCTGTTGCTAATTACAAGGAAGTCCTCGACTTAAGACTACAATTGAGCCCAACATTTATGTTGCTAAGGGAGACATTTGCTAAGTGGGTTTTGCCCCATTTTACGACCTTCCTTGCCACCGTTGTTTTTTTTTTTTTTTAATTTGATTTATATGCCGCCTTTCTCCGGAGACTCAGGGCGGCTTACAATGCGCTAAGCAATAGCCTTCATCCTTTTGTATATTTATACAAAGTCAGCTTATTGCCCCCCACAACTGGCTCCTTGTTAACCGGATCACTGTAGTTGTTAAGTTAGTGATGCAGTTGTTAAATGAATCTGGCTTCTCCATTGATTTTGCTTGTCACAAAAGGGGATTAGGTAACCCCAGGACATCATAAATACGAGTCAGTTGCCAAGCGTCCAAATTTTGATCATTATAGAGTGGTATTAGTACTTCCTTTGATCTTGATTGTATCCCTCTTGTTAATGCATTTTAGGATTGCATTGGCTTTTTTGGCTAACGCCACACAGTGGTTAGTTCTACTTCAATTATCCACTTTTTGCTTTGCCCTACTCTGCTCTTAAAACGATTTCTAGGGCTGGAAGAACTCTTGAGAAAAATCCATTTGTAACCACGACAGGAAGAGCCTCTGGAACAGCTCAGAGCTGTAATTACGATTTCCTGTTTGCGTGATCGTGCCATCATGAATGGAGCTTGACTCAAGGGCGTCTTTAATTTTTTAGAATGACAGAATCACAGAATTGGGAGGAACCTTGGAGGTCTTCTAGTCCAACCCCCTATAGGAGACCCTGCCTATACCATTTCAGACAAATGGCTGTCCAATCTCTTTGGGAAAACAACCAATGTTGGAGCATTCACAACTTCTGGTGGCAAGTGGTTCCACGGATTAATTGTTCTCATTGTCATTTCTTCTTAGTTCTACGTTGGATCTCGATTAGATTCCATCTGTTGTTTCTTGTCCTGCCTTCAGGTGTTTTGGAGAATAGGTGTCAGGTTTCGATGTCATCTCAAATAAATTGCACTTCCAAACAAATAATCTTTGCTGAAATCTTCCATTTATTGAGTACAACAATCTGTTCCCGACTCCGTCGTAGCCGACACTAACCCTCTGACCCCAAACCCTTCCCTTTCCGTTCCCCAATTCTCAGCATCTCATTGGCTATCTTCCAAGTCAGTCTCCCCATCTCCTGACTTCAACTCACAGGAATGTTCCCCCCTCCCCTCCCATCTCCTAGGGGGATATTATCTACAGAGAAACTAAGGTGAAAAGTCAAGCCTCTTCTTCTTCTCTTTATGGCAGCACTAGAATGCTGACAATAGGTTGACTACCTCTACTTTGTGGTAGCCCCTCACATTGACAATAAAGGTTTGAATTGAATTGTTTGGGGGTTGTGGAAAAACTTTCTCTTTTAACTAGGTGAAAACTGCGGGAACCTTCAGAGTTGGTTTTCACCAGATCTGTGCCAATATGATATTTCCAATAAAGCTACCCTGTTTCCCCGAAAATAAGACATCCCCGGATAATAAGCCCAATCAGGCTTTTGAGCGCATCCATGAAAATAAACCCTCCCTGAAAATATTTAAATGCACGCACAGCTGGTTCCCGCCATTTCCTCTGGTTAGGGTTAGGGAGACAGAGCTGGAAATCAGGTAAGGCGGCAAGAGGAGCCCCGTCTTGCTCCACGCGCCCCAAAATAATAAGACCTCCCCGAAAATAAGGCCAAGCGCTTATTTCGGGGTTCAAAAAAATATAAGACAGGGCCTTATTTTCAGGGAAACACGGTATCCTTTGAGGAATCTACCTGCTTCGGAGGTTTGCTTGCTATGGATGTATTAGAATAGAATAGAAGAACGGAGTTGGAAGAGGGGCCTTGGAGGTCTTCTAGTCCAACCCCCTGCCCAGGTAGGAAACCCTACACCACTTCAGACAAATGGTTATCCAACATCTTCTTAAAAATTTCCAGTGTTGGGGCATTCACAACTGCTGCAGGCAAGTTGTTGCACTTATTGTTCTAAGTGTCAGGAAATTTCTCCTTAGTTCTAAGTTGCTTCTCTCCTTGATTAGTTTCCACCCATTGCTTCTTGTCCTGCCCTCAGGTGCTTTGAAGAACAGCTTGACTCCCTCTTCTTTGGGGCAGCCCCTGAGATATTGGAAGACTGCTATCATGTCTCCCCTAGTCCTTCTTTTCATTAAACTAGACATACCAGTTCCTGCAACCGTTCTTCATATGTTTTAGCCTCCAGCCCCCTAATCCTCTTGGTTGCTCTTCTTTGCACTCTTTCTAGAGTCTCCACATCTTTTTTCCATCGTGGCGACCAAAACTGAATGCAATATTCCAAGTGTGGCCTTACCAAGGCATTATAAAATGGTATTAACACTTCACGTGATCTTGATTCTATCCCTCTGTTGATGCAGCCCAGAACTGTGTTGGCTTTTTTGGCAGCTGCTGCACACGGCTGGCTCTTATCTAAATGGTTGTCCACTGGGACTCCAAGATCCCTCTCACTGTTACTACTATTGAGCAAAGTACCACATATACGGTACCTGCGCATTTTGTTTTTCTTCCCTAAATGTAGAACCTTGCCTTTTTCACTGTTGAATTTCATGACTCGGATCCCTGACATCCAGCTGTTGTCTATTCACTGTCTGAAGGTCTGAAGGTCTCACTGTCTGAAGGATGAAGGTCTCTTCCACCTGTTTCCAAAGTCCCGAGCATTCTTTTATTTTATTTTTTAAATTTGATTTATATGCCGCCCTTCTCCGGAGACTCAGGGCGGGCTTACAATGCGTTAAGCAATAGCCTTCATACTTTTGTATATTTTATACAAAGTCAGCTTATTGCCCCCACAAACTGGGTCCTCAATTTACCTACCTTAGAAAGGATGGAAGGCTGAGTCAACCTTGAGCCTGGGGAGATTCGAACTTATAGTAATTGCAGACAGCTGGTGTTAATCACAATGCTTTTAGTCTGCTGAGCCACCAGGCCCCTTTTGCCCATTGGGCCCGCCATTGTTGCTGAGGTCGTCCGGTCCAGTACAGGAAGCATGCTTTTCATGTCTGCGGGATGATTATTTATTTAAAAAAAAATTGGCATGCGTCAGCCGTAATTTATGACTGAGTCACCGGCTGCTGTTCATAGAACACGGAACTTCAAGCACGAGAGAATCCAGCTCAACCTCTTCATTGAAGGAGGTTAATAAGTTTAGAGGTGGAGTCACGGATTTGTTTTTGGAAGTCTACCTAGCTGGTGGGAACGCTGACACAATCCCAATTTGGGTATTTGGCAACCAGGCACTCCTCAATTTAGAAACAGTTGGTTTAGTAACCATTCAAAGTTACAAAGGCGCTGAAAAGAGTGACATATGACCAATATTCACACTTATGACCCCACAATCAAAATTTGGACGCTGTTCTGCCCCAGCTACGGATCCCAAAGAACGCAGCACGCACAAAGTTTGTACAAAACTTAAATTTACTAAAACAACTCAGTCTTTTTCAAAACAAAGGCTGTTAATAAAATTCCTTAACAGCCTACAAGAAACCAAAGATAAAGTAATCACAATCTTACTAAGGTTGGCAGAAAGCCCAGAAGCAATTTGCGGAGAATCCAGACGCGAAGGAGAATGAACTAAAGTTGTTCCCTACAAATTGCTTCAGTCGGTGTTCCTCCTTAAATAGGCTAAGGGAGTGGCCAATTAGCCCCAAGCCTTACTCTCGAGGAGACCTCCTCCTGAGGAACCACTCCTGCCTTTTGGCAGCTCTGCGCGCCCGTGCATTGAGAAGAGGCTCCTCCTCTTCTTCCTCTTCACCCATGGAAGCTTCTGGAGGTTCTGAAGGCCCTGGCTGAATCCCCGCCTCTGGCACCACATCTTCTCCAGCCTCCTCATTGTCTTGACTCAGGTGCCAGCTGCACAGGCTGCTGGCGCAGCACCACACCAGCCTCTTCGCTGCCGGAATCAGCTACTAGCTGCAGAGGCCGCTGACGGGCCACAACAGATGCTTGGCAACTGATTCGTGTTTATGACGGTTGTAGAGTCCCAGGGTGAAGTGATCCCCTTTTGTGAGCTTCGGACCAACAGTGGGGAAGCCGGATTCCCTGAACAACTGTGTGATTCACTTAACAACCATAGGAAGAAAGGTTGGGAAACGGAACGAAACTCACTTCAGAACTGTCTCACTTAGCAACAGCAATTTGGAGCTCAACTGTGGTGGTAAGTCTAAGGCCACAGTTGAGCCCAACATTTATGCTGTTAAGTCAGAATTTGTTCAGTGAGTTTTGACCCATTTTATGACCTTTCTTCCTACGGTTGTTAAGTGAATCACTGCAGGTGATAAGTTAGGAACCTGGTTGTTAAGTGGAATCTGGCTTTCCCTACTGATGTTGCTTGTCAGACGGTCGCAAAAGGGAGTCACGTGACCCTGGGACACTGTAACCGTCGTAAATATGAGTCAGTTGCCAAGCATCCGAATTTTGATCACGTGACCACAGGGGAGGCTGCAACGGTCGTAAGTGTGAAAAACGGTCATAAGTCGCTTTTCTCAGTGCTGTTGCAACTTTGAATGGTCACTAAATGAACTGTCGTAAGTCGAGGACTATCTGTATTCAAAGCCAGGACTGGGTTCATTTGGTAATTAGGGGACGAGTGGGTGGGTGGGGGGAGGATTGCAAGCCTGAGATGAAGATCCTCCCCTGTCCCACCACTGCTTCCTTACCAGAGGTGGGTTTCAGCAGGTTCTGACCAGTTCTGGAGAACCGGAGCGGAAATTTTGAGTAGTTCGGAGAACCGGCAAATACCACCTCTGACTGGCCCCGCCCCCCTCTATTCTCTGCCTCCCGAGTCCCAGCTGATTGGGAGGAAATGGGGATTTTGCAGTATCCTTCCCCCTGGAGTGGGGAGGGAATGGAGATTTTACAGCATCCTTCCCCCTGGAGTGTGGTGGGAATGGAGATTTTACAGTATCCTTCCCCCTAGAGTGGGGTGGGAATGGAGATTTTATAGTTTCCTTCCCCCTGGAGTGGGGTGGGAATGGAGATTTTACAAGTATCCTTCCCCCTGGAGTGGGGTGGGAATGGAGATTTTACAGTTTCCTTCCCCCTGGAGTGGAGTGGGAATGGAGATTTTACAGCATCCTTCCCCCTGGAGTGGGGTGGGAATGGAGATTTTACAGCATCCTTCCCCCTGGAGTGGGGTGGGAATGGAGATTTTACAGTATCCTTCCCCCTGAAGTGGAGTGGGAATGGAGATTTTACATCATCCTTCCCCCTGGAGTGGGGTGGGAATGGAGATTTTACGGTATCCTTCCCCCTGGAGTGTGGTGGGAATGGAGATTTTACAGTATCCTTCCCCCTAGAGTGTGGTGGGAATGGAGTTTTACGGTATCCTTCCCCCTGGAGTGTGGTGGGAATGGAGATTTTACACGTATCCTTCCCCCTGGAGTGGGGTGGGAATGGAGATTTTACAGCATCCTTCCCCCTGGAGTGGGGTGGGAATGGAGATTTTACAGCATCCTTCCCCCTGGAGTGGGGAGGGAATGGAGATTTTACAGCATCCTTCCCCCTGGAGTGGGGTGGGAATGGAGATTTTACGGTATCCTTCCCCCTGGAATGGGGTGGGAATGGATATTTTACAGTATCCTTCCCCCTGGAGTGGGATGGGAATGGAGATTTTACAGTATCCTTCCCCTGCCACGCCCACCAAGACACGCCCACAGAACAGGTAGTAAAAAAAAGTTGATCCCCCCCACCACTGTTCCTTACCCTGACAGGCGGAGAGATGCAAACCCCTCCCTCCCCTTTTCAGGATAAAAGCAATGTATCCTTGGCCCCTTGGAGAAGGATTTTTAACAGAATCACAGAGTTGGAAGGGACCTTGGAGGTCCTCTAGTCCAGCCCCCTGCTCAAGCAGGAGACCACTATGCCATGTTTGAGAAGTGGCTGTCCAGCCTCTTCGTGAAAGCCTCCACTGGTGGGGCACTCGGGCCTTCTGCAGGCAAGCTCTTCCCCACTGCCCCTGGCCTGGTGGGTCTCTTGGCCTCCGTCCACTCCTCCTCCTCCTCTTCTTCCCTTCCATCTTTCCCCCAGTCTTTCTTTCTTGCTTGCTTGCTTTCTATTCTTTCTTCCTCTCTCCCTGCCGTCCCCCAATCTTTTTCTTTCTTTCTTTCTTTTTCTTTCTTCCTTTTTCTTTCTTTACCTTCCTTCCTTCTTTACCTTCTCCCTCCCTCCCTCTGCCTCTCTTCCTCCTCCATCACCAGCTCCTCTTCCTTCCTTCCTTCCCTCCCTCCCTTCTTTTCTCTTTCCTCCCTTCCCCCTCCCTCCCCTCCCCGGAGGTTGCCCCCTCTCCATTCTTCTTCCTCCTCCTCTTAGCCCCCTCCCTTCCCCTAAATCTATCTATCTTCCTCCCTTCCTTTTCCTCCTCCTCCTCCTCTTAGCCCCCTCCCTTCCCCTAAATCTCATCCCTTTCCTTTCCCTCCTCCTCCTCACTCCCTCCCCTAAATCTTCATTCCTTCCTTCCTTTCCCTCCTCCTCCTCCTCCCTCCCCCCCTTCCCAGAAGTTTCTCCCCTCCTCCCCTCTCCCTCCTCCTCCTAGACCCTCCCTTCCCCTAAATCTTCCTCCCTCCCTTCCTTTTCCTCGTCCTCCTGCTCGGAGGTTGCTCCCCTCCCCCCTCTTAGCCCCCTCCCTTCCCATAAATCTTCATCCCTCCCTTCCTTTCCTTCCTCCTCCTCCTCCCTCCCCCCTTCCCAGAGGTTTCTCCCCTCCTCCCCTCTCCCTCCTCCTCTTAGCCCCCTCCCTTCCCCTGAATCTTCCTCCCTCCCTTCCTTTCCCTCCTCCTCCTCCTCCTCCCTCCCCTAAATCTATCTTCCTCCCTGCCTCCCTCCCTTCCTTTCCCTCCTCCTCCTCCTCCTCCCTTCTTGGAGGTTGCTCCCCTCCTCCTCTTAGCCCCCACCCTTCCCCTGAATCTTCCTCCCTCCCTTCCTTTCCCTGCCCCCTTCCCCCCTTCCCAGAGATTGCCCCCCTCCTCCCCTCTCCCTCCTCCTCTTAGCCCCCTCCCTTCCCCTAAATCTTCCTTCCTCCCTCCCTTCCTTTCCCTCCTCCTCCTCCTCCCTTCCCAGAGGTTGCTCCCCACTCCCCTCTTCCTCCTCCTAACCCCCTCTGTTCCCCTGAATCTTCCTCCCTCCCTTCCCCTCCTCCTCCTCCCTGCCCTAAATCTTCCTTCCTTCCTTCCTTTCCCTCCTCCTCCCTCCCACCCCTTCCTTTCCTTCCTCCTCCTCCCCCCTCCCCCCTTCCAGGGGCTTGCTCCCCTCCTCCCCTCTTCCTCCTCCTCCTAGCCCCCTCCCTTCCCCTGAATCTTCCTCCCTCTCTTTCCCTCCTCCTCCTCCTCCCTCCCCTAAACCTTCCTTCCTTCCTTTCCCTCCTCCTCCTCCTCCTCCTCCCTCCCCCCTCCCAGGGGCTTGCTTCCCTCCTCCCCTCTCCCTCCTCCTCTTAGCCCCCTCCCTTCCCCTGAATCTTCCTCCCTCCCTTCCCCTCCTCCTCCTCCTCTTCCTCCCTCCCCCCTTCCCAGAGCTTGCTCCCCACTCCCCTCCTTCCTCCTCCTCTTCCTCGGCGCAGGCTCGCCCTCCAGCGGCCGGCCGGGCAGCTCAGCTCAGCGCAGCGCAGCGCAGGGCAGGAGCGGCCGGCCAGGATGGGGAAGGCGCGGAGGTCGCCGGGCCGAAGGCGGACGCCGCCAGCGCCTCCCCCGGCTCGCGAGCGGGGCTCCCGGAGCGCCTCCCGGGCGCCGGCCAAGCCGCCCCCGCCTCCGCCGGCCAAGGGGGCTCCGCTGGGCTCGGGCTGCCCGGGGGCGTCGGAGGAGGAGGAGCCCCCCAGCCTGGCCCTGGGGGCGCAGCGGGAGCGCTGGCTGCAGTTCCAGAAGCGGCAGCGGCTCAGCTGCGAGGAGGCGGCCAAGCTCCTGCTCGACGCCTTGTGAGTAAGGGGGGACCCCGCGGCCGACCCCCTCCCCCGACCTTACAAGGCTAAGGAACCCCCCCCTTTCCTTTTGACCTGCCAATCAAACGAAGCCCCCCTTTCCTTTTGACCTGCCAATCAAACGAACCCCCCCCCTTTCCTTTTGACCTGCCAATCAAATGAACCCCCCCTTTCCTTTTGACCTGCCAATCAAAGGAACCCCCCCTTTCCTTTTGACCTGCCAATCAAACGAACCCCCCCTTTCCTTTTGACCTGCCAATCAAATGAACCCCCCCTTTCCTTTTGACCTGCCAATCAAAGGAACCCCCCCCTTTCCTTTTGACCTGCCAATCAAAGGAACCCCCCCTTTCCTTTTGACCTGCCAATCAAATGAACCCCCCCTTTCCTTTTGACCTGCCAATCAAATGAACCCCCCCTTTCCTTTTGACCTGCCAATCAAAGGAACCCCCCCTTTCCTTTTGACCTGCCAATCAAAGGAACCCCCCCTTTCCTTTTGACCTGCCAATCAAACGAACCCCCCCCTTTCCTTTTGGCCTGCTAATCAAACGACCCCCCCCGCTTTTTTTTCTTTTTTGACTTGCCCATCGAACAAACTTCTTCCTGGACTCCCTAACCAAGCGAACCCCTTTTCTGATTGACAAAGCTAAGGACCCCCCCCTTTCCTTTTGACCTGCCAATCAAACGAACCCCCCCTTTCCTTTTGACCTGCCAATCAAATGAACCCCGCTTTCCTTTTGACCTGCCAATCAAACGAACCCCCCTTTCCTTTTGACCTGCCAATCGAAAGAACCCCCCTTTCCTTTTGACCTGCCAATCAAACGAACCCCCCCCCTTTCCTTTTGGCCTGCCAATCAAAGGAACCCTCCCTTTTTTTTTCTTTTTTGACTTGCCCATCGAACAAACTTCTTCCTGGACTCCCTAACCAAGTGAACCCCTTTTCTGATTGACAAAGCTAAGGACCCCCCCCCTTTCCTTTTGACCTGCCAATCAAACAAACCCCCCCTTTCCTTTTGACCTGCCAATCAAATGAACCCCCCTTTCCTTTTGACCTGCCAATCAAACGAACCCCGCTTTCCTTTTGACCTGCCAATCAAACGAACCCCCCCTTTCCTTTTGACCTGCCAATCAAATGAACCCCGCTTTCCTTTTGACCTGCCAATCAAACGAACCCCCCCTTTCCTTTTGACCTGCCAATCAAACAAACCCCCCCTTTCCTTTTGACCTGCCAATCAAACGAACCCCCCCCCTTTCCTTTTGACCTGCCAATCGAATGAACATTCAGCGAACTCCTTCCTGGACTCGCAAAGGAACCCCTTTTCTGATCTTGCAAACCAAGCGAACCCCTTTTCTGATTGACAAAGCTAAGGAACCCCCTTTTTCTTTTGACCTGCCAATCAAACGAACCCCCCCTTTTTTTTTCTTTTTTGACTTGCCCATCGAAAGAACTCCTTCCTGGACAAAGCTAAGGAACCCCGTTTTGGACTTGTCAATCAAACAAACTCCTTTCTGGACTCCCAAACCAAGCAAACCCCTTTTCTGATTGACAAAGCTAAGGAACCCCCCCTTTCCTTTTGACCTGCCAATCAAAGGAACCCCCCCTTTCCTTTTGACCTGCCAATCAAATGAACCCCCCTTTCCTTTTGACCTGCCAATCGAATGAACCCCCCTTTCCTTTTGACCTGCCAATCAAACGAACCCCCCCTTTTCTTTTGACCTGCCAATCAAATGAACCCCCCTTTCCTTTTGACCTGCCAATCAAATGAACCCCCCCTTTCCTTTT
Source organism: Pantherophis guttatus (assembly GCF_059756535.1). Taxonomy (NCBI): domain Eukaryota; kingdom Metazoa; phylum Chordata; class Lepidosauria; order Squamata; family Colubridae; genus Pantherophis; species Pantherophis guttatus. Next base: position 346,065,550 of record NC_142063.1, read on the forward strand.
GACCTGCCAATCAAACGACCCCCCCCCTTTCCTTTTGGCCTGCTAATCAAACGACCCCCCCGCTTTTTTTTCTTTTTTGACTTGCCCATCGAACAAACTTCTTCCTGGACTCCCTAACCAAGCGAACCCCTTTTCTGATTGACAAAGCTAAGGACCCCCCCCTTTCCTTTTGACCTGCCAATCAAACGAACCCCCCCTTTCCTTTTGACCTGCCAATCAAATGAACCCCGCTTTCCTTTTGACCTGCCAATCAAACGAACCCCCCTTTCCTTTTGACCTGCCAATCGAAAGAACCCCCCTTTCCTTTTGACCTGCCAATCAAACGAACCCCCCCCTTTCCTTTTGGCCTGCCAATCAAAGGAACCCCCCCTTTTTTTTTCTTTTTTGACTTGCCCATCGAACAAAAATCTTCCTGGACTCCCTAACCAAGTGAACCCCTTTTCTGATTGACAAAGCTAAGGACCCCCCCCTTTCCTTTTGACCTGCCAATCAAACAAACCCCCCCTTTCCTTTTGACCTGCCAATCAAATGAACCCCCCTTTCCTTTTGACCTGCCAATCAAACGAACCCCGCTTTCCTTTTGACCTGCCAATCAAACGAACCCCCCCTTTCCTTTTGACCTGCCAATCAAATGAACCCCGCTTTCCTTTTGACCTGCCAATCAAACGAACCCCCCCTTTCCTTTTGACCTGCCAATCAAACAAACCCCCCCTTTCCTTTTGACCTGCCAATCAAACGAACCCCCCCCCCTTTCCTTTTGACCTGCCAATCGAATGAACATTCAGCGAACTCCTTCCTGGACTCGCAAAGGAACCCCTTTTCTGATCTTGCAAACCAAGCGAACCCCTTTTCTGATTGACAAAGCTAAGGAACCCCCTTTTTCTTTTGACCTGCCAATCAAACGAACCCCCCCCCTTTTTTTTTTTTTTTGACTTGCCCATCGAAAGAACTCCTTCCTGGACAAAGCTAAGGAACCCCGTTTTGGACTTGTCAATCAAACAAACTCCTTTCTGGACTCCCAAACCAAGCAAACCCCTTTTCTGATTGACAAAGCTAAGGAACCCCCTTTTTCTTTTGACCTGCCAATCAAATGAACCCCCCCCCCTTTCCTTTTGACCTGCCAATCAAACGAACATCCAATGAACTCCTTCCTGGACTCGCAAAGGAACCCCTTTTCTGATCTTGCAAACCAAGCGAACCCCTTTTCTGATTGACAAAGCTAAGGAACCCCCTTTTTCTTTTGACCTGCCAATCAAACGAACCCCCCCTTTTTTTTTCTTTTTTGACTTGCCCATCGAAAGAACTCCTTCCTGGACTCGCAAACCAAGCGAACCCCTTTTCTGATCGACAAAGCTAAGGAACCCCCTTTTTTTGACCTGCCAATCAAACGAACCCCCCTTTTTCTTTTTTGACTTGCCCATCGAATGAACTCCTTCCTGGACTCGCAAACCAAACGAACCCCTTTTCTGATCTTGCAAATCAATCCACCCCTTTTTGGGATTTGCCAACCAAGCGAACCCCTTTTCTGACTTGCGAGCTTAAGGCCCATTTTTGGACCTGCCCATCAAACGAACCCCCCTTCTGGACTTGCAAATCAAGCGAACCCCTTTCCTGACTCGGAACTCCTTTTTTTGACCTGCCAATCAAACGAACCCCTTTTTCGATTTGCGAACCAACAAACACCCCTTTTCTGACTTACAAACCAAAGGAACCCCATTTTTGAGTTGCGAACCAAACGAACCCCCTTTTTTGGGGGGTGGGGAGATGTGCAGGGCTGCAGCAGGACAGGAGGTGGATCTCCCCCATGTTGCAGCTGCGAGATCCCCCCAGGATCATCCCCACCCCTGCCCCATTTAAGGCAGAACCCTGAACTGTCCCACTCCCCCGTTAAAAGAGAACCCCGAGTTAGCCTGGGGTTTTTCTCCACTGTTATTGGGGATCCCCTATCCTGGTCAGCCTCTCTCTTGGGTGGGTGGGGAGGGAGGGCTACTTGGGGGTCCTGTAAAGTGTTTGGGGGACACACACCCATAAGGAAGGGGCACCCCAATATCTGGCCTTTACCCGGAAGCTGGGAAGAACCAAACCACACTTGAGAATTGTGTCTTTTAAGTTGCTGCTGGCTGCGGGATTCTGGGAGTTGAAGTCCACCCATCTTCAAGCTACCAAGGTTGAGAAACACTCCACTAATGGCTGTACAGATAGTCCTCAACTTACGACCATTCACTTAGTGACCGTTCGGAGTTACAATGGCACTGAAAAAAGCGACTTGGGGCCGTTTTTCACACTTGCAACCCTTGCAGCATTCCCATTGTCACGTGATGAAAATTCAGACGCTTGGCGCGTGACTCGTATTGATGACGGTCAGTCGCAGCGTCCCCGGGGTCGTGCGATCCCCTTTTTGTGACGAGCGAAGACAACGAGGAAGCCAGAATCCCTTAACAACCGTGTGACTCACTTAACAACTGCAGGGATTGCCTTAACGTGTGGTGAGAACAGTGGTCAAACACACCGAACAACTGTCTCGCTTAGCAACGGAAATGTGTGGGGTTTCCGTTGTGGTCGTAAGTCGAGGACTGCCTGTTTTGTAATTCCTTGGTTCTGGAAATGATCGGGAACATCTCTCTTTTCTGTTTAGTGAGTATCAAGGGCTGGTGAAACACACGGGAGGCTGTCACTGCGGGGCCGTCCGGTTTGAAGTCTGGGCCTCCGATAACCTTCATGTTTTTGATTGCAAGTAAGTTATCACCAGATACTTTTCTCCTTGGGACAGATGTAAAGGACGTGTTATCCTTCGTCGTACGGTCAGCCAGATATTTAGACTAGATCTGACATATTTGTCCACCTGTTGAGTGCTTCCCAAGGACGTGGGATAGGCAGATGTGAATACTCAGTAATATTAAAAAACATGTCGCAGGATGTAAGCTGTTTCGAGTAAAGCTGCCTTCCGCAATTGACTGACGGGGATTTTGTCAATGCCGATGCTGTTCAAGTCCAGATGTTTTACAATTATTATTATTGGTTGCACAGTCAGCCAGATATTTAGACTAGATCTGGCATGTTTGTCCACCTGTTGAGTGCTCCCTAAGCACTTGAGATAGGTAGATGTGAACATTTAATAAGAAAGATCACATCTCAGGATGTAAGCTGTTCCGAGCAAAGCTGCCTTTTGCAATTGACTGATGGGGAATTTGTCAATGCTGACAGTGTTCAAGTGGTTCTTACCCATCAGCCAGATGGTTAGACTGGATTTTGTATTTTTATCCACCTATCGAGATCTTCCCAAGCACCTGGGCTAGGCAGATGTTAAATATTAAAGGTTTTGTGACGGGATGTAAGCTATTCCGAGCAAAGCTGCCTTTTGCGACTGACTGACAGGGATTTTGTCAATTCCGACGGTGTTCCAAGTGGTTCTCACCCAGCCAGCCAGATATTTAGACCAGTTTTTTTGTCCACCTATCAATTTCTTCCCAAGCACCTGGGGTAGCCAGATATTATTGTTTAATGATATTAAAGGTTTCGTGGCAGGATGTAAGCCGTTCCAAGCAAAGCTGCCTTCTGCAATTGACCGATTGATTTGTCAGTGCAGATGGTGTTCAAAGAGTGCTCACCCAGTCAGCCAGATGTTCTGGCTGAATTTGGCACTTCTATCCACCTATCAAGTCTTTCCCAAGCACCTGGGATAGCCAGATGTTGTTGTTTAATGATATTAAAGGTTTTGCGGCAGGATGTAAGCTGCTTCCAAGCAAACGAAAAGAATTTGCTTTCCTCACAAAAAGGGCTACAAAAACTTCCTTTTTTCCCCCCAGGCTCAGCCTACTTTTGTTGAGAGGGTCTATCTCTCTCCCCAATTCACATTTTTTCTTCTTCTCCTCCTCCTCCTCCCCCTCCTCCCCTTCTCCAGTTGCAGCATCTGTGTGAAGAAACAGAACAGGCACTTCATCGTGCCCGCTTCCCACTTTAAGCTGTTGAAGGTAAGAAGAGGGCGGGTAGAGGTTGCCTGGGCACCTGTGGGCTTATTCCCCTTGGCATGTTGAGTGTTGGAAAAACTGCTTGCTTTGGAGAGACACTCCTCCTGCTGAGCAACTCTGCAAAAGGTTTAGTGGGGATCCAGAGCTTAGTGACTCCAGAGATAAGAGAAACCCCCCACCTCCCTCAAGAAACACCCCCCCACACACACACACACCATTCTTCTCTTTGATCTCACAAAACAATGCCCAAATCCTTCCACGTTGGGTCTCCTATACAGTGGTGGGTTCCTCCCGGTTCGGTCCGGTTCGGCCGAGCCGGTAGCGGTGACGATATGACGTCACCGAACTGGTTCTCCCCGCCCTCCCACCCCCCCCCCCAATGTTATTCTTACCTTTTATTTGGTCCCACCCCCAATCTATTGCTGCCTCCTGAGTCCCAGCTGATGACTAGAGGGAAAAAAAAACTGTTTAAACTCTTGCCGGGGGGCTTCAAAGGGCCGCCCGACAGCTGATCAGTGTTAAAAGCAAACAAATGAGTCGGGTCGTAAGTGCGAGGACTGGTCGTAAGTGCGAGGACCTTCCAGAAATGACTCTGATCAGCTAGCCACGCCCACCTAGTCACATGACCTCCAAGCCACACCCACACAAAATAAGCCACGCCCACAGAACCCGTAGTAAAAAAAATTTAGAACCCATCCCTGCTTCTATAATCCTGGATTGTATAAACAGAGGCATAGAATCAAAAAAAATCAAGCGAAGTGTTAGCCCCGCTTTATAAATTTTTTAAGTGTTTTAAGGCCTAATTTTTTAAGTGTTTTTAAGTGTTTTGTTTATTGTTTTTAATTAATGGGGCCAAATTTATATATATATATATATATTAACTGTATTTTAATATTTGTACTTGATGTTTTTACTTGGCTGTTCACCGCCCTGAGTCCTCAGGGAGAAGGGCGGTATACAAATTCAAAATAAAATAAAAAATAAAAATAAAATAAAACCTTAGAAAAGCCACGCCTGCATCCAGTTTTTGGTCCCCAGACGACAAAAACAACGTTGAGACTTTGCAAAGAAGAGCAACTAAGGTTATTACAGGCCTGGAGACTAAAACATAGGAAGAACGGTTGCAGGAACTGGGCATGGCTAGTCTAGAGAAAAGAAGGACTAGGGGGGACATGATAGCAGGATTCCAGTATTTGAGGGGCTGCCAGAAAGAAGCGGGGGTCCACTTATTCTCCAAAGCCCCTGAGGGCAGGACAAGAAGCAATGGATGGAAACTAACCAAGGAGAGAAGCAACCTGGAATTAAGGAGAAACTTAAGGAGAAAGGACAATTAACCAGTGGAACAGCTTGCCACCAGAAGTGGGTGCTCCATCACTAGAGGTTTTTAAGAAGAGACTGGGCAGCCACTTGCCTCAAATGGTATAGGGCAGGGCAGTGGTGAAATCCAAATATTTTTACTACCGGTTCTGTGGGCCGTGGCTTGGCGGGCTTGGTGGGCGTGGCAGGGGAAGGATAGTGCAAAATCCCCATTCCCTCCCCACTCCTGGGGGAAGGATACTACAAAATCCCCATTCTGTCTCCACTCCTGGGGGAAGGATACTACAAAATCCCCATTCCCACCCCCACTCCTGGGGAAGGATACTACAAAATCCCCATTCCCTCCCCACTCCTGAGGGAAGGATACTACAAAATCCCCATTCCCTCTCCACTCCTGGGGGAAGGATACTACAAAATCCCCATTCCCTCCCCACTCCTGGGGGGAAGGATACTACAAAATCCCCATTCCCACCCCCACTCTGGGACCAGCCAGAGGTGGTATTTGCCGGTTCTCCGAACTACTCCAAATTTCCGCTACCGGTTCTCCAGAACCTGTCAGAACCTGCTGGATTTCGCCCCTGGGGCAGCGGTTTCAAACTCAAGATCCACGTCGGATCTGGCTGGCGGGGCCATCCTGGTCTACCCAGCGTGAAGAAGAAAAATCAGGTCAATGTGGCGTCATACATGCCAGGAGTTTGGGGAGTGGCATCAATTTGGCCACGCCCATCCAGTCAGCCACGCCCCCACGCCCGCCTCCCTGAGGTCAACCACAGCCCTGATGTGGCCCTCAATGAAATTGAGTTTGGTGGAGGGTCTCCTGTTTTGAGGAGGGGGGAAGACCTCCAAGGTCCCTTCCAGCTGACTCTTCTTCCTTTCTCTCCAGGGTGCTGACCATCTCACCACGTATACCTTCAACACTCACTCCGCCCAGCACACCTTCTGTAAAACGTGCGGCGTCCAGAGTTTTTATACCCCGCGTTCCAATCCGGACGGTTACGGTAACGATAACGATTTCAGGGCAGAGGGTGGGGTAGCTCGTTCGAATCCAGACGTTCTCTCCCGGGAAATGAATCCGTCGTCTTTTTTTTTTTTTAAACCTGTGTCAGGTTTTGATGTCATCTCAAATAAAAAAATTGCATTTCCAAACAGATAAGTCTTTGAAGAAATCTTTCATTTTATTGAGCACGACAATCTGGCCCCGATCGTGGCGTAGCCAACTCTGACTTCCTGACCCTAAACCTTCCCTTTCCATTCCCCAATTCTCTGTGTCTCATTGGCCGTCTTCCAAATCACTCTCCCCATATCTACTACTTCAGCTCCCAGGAATGTCCCTCCTCCCATCTCATCTCCTAGGGGATATTATCTTCAGGGAAAATAAGTAGGTGAAATGTCAAGCGTCCTCTTGCCAGCTGCCCCCCTCTTCTCCTCCTTATGTCAGCACTAGAGTAAATGCAGGTTGAAGTGCTGACACCCTGGTTCTTCTCAATGTAAGAGCCTTGGGTGGCGCAGCAGACTAAGTGCTGTTAACTAGCACCAGCTGCCTGCAATTACTGCAAGTTCAAATCTCACCAGGCTCAAGGTTGACTCAGCCTTCCATCCTTTCGAGGTAGGTAAAATGAGGACCCGGATTGTGGGGGCAATAAGCTGACTTTGTATAAAAAGGAACACCGCTTGGGGGGGCCCGAAAGCCCTACTAAGCAGATATATACAAAAGTATGAAGGCTATTGCTTAACGCATTGTAAGCCGCCCTGAGTCTCCGGAGAAGGGCAGCATATAAATCGAACCAATAAATTTTAATTTTCCGGGACTGCAGCAGATGTAGGTTTTTCCTCTAGGCTGCAATTGAAAGCTGTTCCATTTTTTGTAGCAGTTGCAAAGCTAAACCTTCGCATATTTCATACCTGTGAAAAGTGTTTTATGGCCAAAAAAAAACCCCCCGCATAATTTTCTTTTAAGAGCCTGCAAACACACTCCTCCTATTCCATTTGTGACGGGTGTATAGGCAGTCCTCAACTTAACAACAGTTTGTTTAGTGACCATTCAGAGTTTACAACAGCACTGAAAAAAGTGACTTATGACCGGGGTGAAATGTAAAATTTGTTACTACCGGTTCTGTGGGCGTGGCTTGGTGGTGGTGGTGGGGGGGTAATGTGACTGGGTGGGCGTGGCCAACTTTTTTTTTTTTTTTTAACTTTTCAAAGCATTTTTTCTAATGCTTTGAAAAGCCTCTCTGCCGATCAGGCCACTCAGCTGGGATCGTCAGAGACTTTTCAAAGCGTTTTTTTTTAACCACCTCTTCGGCCGAAGAGGTTGCAGAAAAAAAATGCTTTGAAAAGCCTCTGACGATCCCAGCTGAGCTGTGGGATCATCAGAGGCTTTTTTTTTTTTTTTTTTTTACTTTTAAAAACATTTTTTCGGCAGAAGAGGTTGTGGAAAAAATGCTTTTAAAAGTAAAAAAAAAAAAAAGGTTCTGATGATCGCGCGGCTCAGCTGGGCAATGCGGGGGGGGAACAGGGATTTTTGCTACCGGTTCTCCGAACCACCCGCCATCATCGCTACCGAACCGGGAGCATTTCATCCCTCCTCCAAGGTCTTTTCCCATGTTGTTTTTCGGCTACAGCTGCCTCTTTCTCTCTCTCTCTCTCCCTGCAGGAATCGCGCCCCATTGCCTGGATGATGGGACCATCACCAAGATCACGGTGGAGCCGATCAACGGGAAGGAATGGGAGAAAGCGGTGAAGGGCCACCCCACTATCAGGAATATGTCGAAGCCTTGACTGTCCTTTTTTCTGGAAAAACCGCAAAGGGGCCCTCACGGTCTCCCTTCTTTTAATTCGGGTTTCGTTTAGGAAACCAAAAGGTGCCAATTTGTATGTGTGTGTGTATCTCTCTCTCTCTCTCTCTCCTGCCTATTTCCTCCATCGGATAGAATAGCGGCATAGAAACAGGACTCTCTCGATCCGACGCATCAAAAAAATACGTGTAAAATATTTCTTTCCTACCTTGAGAAAAAAAGAGCGATTAAGATTTAAACATCGCGAAGCCCCCAAAAGCTACACCATCGATGTTTGCTCATGGTGCAAAGATCCCGAGGGGAATTTCCAAGAGGGCCTCCCCCCCCCACCTACGGATAGTCCTCGACTTACCACTTTTCATTTAGCGACCGTTGGAAGTTTTACATCATCATTGAAATCATCGCCCGGCCCTCCTGTCGGAGCCGAAGAAGCTTCTTGGATGAGAAGGGAAACGTCTTCTTGTGGGAGCTTCATCACGGGGGGGCTTTCAAGGGGAGATCGGACTGCCATTTGTCCGGGATGGTGTAGGGGTCTCTTGCTTGAGCGGGGGGTTGGACTAAATGACCTCCAAAGGTCCCTTTCCAACTCTGTTAATCTATTTAATACTGTCTTCAAAAAAAAACCCAGAAAATCCAAGTTGCCTCTTGAAAGAAAAAAAAAAGAGCATTTTTTGGGACAACCTGGATGACGGAGGACCTCCATAAACATTTAGCATTGAAAAAAAAAAAGTGACTTATGACCGATTTTCACACTTAACGACCATTGCAGCATCCCTAGGGAATCACGAGAACAAAATTCGGACGCTCGCTAACCGGTTCGTTTTTATGACGGTCGCGGTCTCCCCGGGATCACGGGATCCCTTTTTGTGACCTTCTAAAAAGCTTAAGTCCACGGGGAAAGCCAGGCCCGCTTAAAAACCGCGTTCCTAACTTCGCCCCTGCAGTGATTCACTTAGTAACGGTGGCTGGAAAAAAAAATTTGTACAGCGGGGCCAAACTCGCCGAACCAAGCGTCTCGCTCAGCAACGGAAATTCTGGGCTCAATTACGGTCGTACGTTGAGGATTGCCTGTATTGGGGGGGTGGGGGCAATGGAAGCAGGAGATTCCATCTAACTGAGATCCTTTCTTAATTAAGACGGCCTGAAGATTCGGAGAAGATCTCCATTATTTAAAAAAAAAGAAAAGAAAAATGAATTCTTAAAGATTTTTTTTTATCGGAAGGAAGCGCTGATCCATCAGAAATGATCCATCATTTCTCTGGAGGCCTCATTTTATGACGGTCTTTAATTCGACCCGTGGCTTAACCTTGTGGCCGGAGCTGCCCAGCGTTAAGAAACTTGGTTTGTCTTGCCGAGTGGGGGGGGGAAATGTCTTTGTGTATTGTGTGAATGCCTAAAGTGGCTTCATTTCAGTTTTCGGTTTTAGCGTTTAGGTATGAATGCTGTTTTAAACGTCGCTTTGTCCAAAACGACACTTTTCACTTTTTTGAGGAATTTCTTGTTTTGGAAAAAAAAAAAAAAAAGGAATAAAAATAAAAAAAACACGTATTTTTAAAACGTTTGTTCGTTTTATTTGGATTCATTTTGAAGGGAAGGGAGTGGAGGGATATTCCCCCATCCTTGTGCAAAATACTGTTATTTGTAAAACCACACGCAATAATACACAAAAGTGTGCGGAGAAGAGCAACGAAGGAGTTGTGGGTAATTCCAACACGGGATGTGTTAAGGAATTCGCCGAGCAACCCTTGAGTAGCAAGGGTGTGCACATGAAAACGATTGAGAGTAGTTAGGAAATAATGCAGCCAACACAGAGATACACTGAGTTGTGTTTACTGTCAACTTGCAAAGCTTTCAAGTTGCCATGAGCAGGAGGGAGGGAGAACTGATAGAGCTGATTGATTTCCCTAACTGAAGCTGCATTCCATAGATGCTTTCTTACCGCAATCAGTCGGAGGGTGTTGGGTTTCACAGCCAGCCAAAGTGGGTAATTGGAGAATGTGATTTATGACATGGCCAGAGAGGAGGGGAGAGACAGGGTCATAGGGGAACGTAAATCTACGTGGGATCAGTCCTAACTGCATCCCAGTATTGCCGGAATGTTGCTCCAAATAAATGACTATATTTCCTTTGAAGTTTGGATCATGGCTCATGAATTAATTAGGGCATCTTTCAGAAACTTGACATTTACTTTCAGGAAATAGTAATAAGGCACAGTCCAATAAACAGTCCAGGTCATTCACATATAAAGCAGTAGATGGTTAAACAATAGTCCAGGGATAATCCAATAACAAAGTCTTCTTACCAGTCGTTGTAGTCATCCACAATAAACAGTTCCAAACAGTAACAGTATCTCCGCAGGGATGATGTTTCACAGGGAGGGAGCCACCACGGAGAGGGCCCTTCCTGGTCCCACCAGAGGGACCTTAAGAGAGGAGAGCCGTAACATCTTCAGTTGGTTTAGACCGGTTCGCCAAAACTGGTAGCAGAAATCACGGCTGGGCTTGCCCATCTGCCCCTGCTCTATGTCGTCCTATTTAGGGATGTTTTTGAGACCGGGTGTATGCACAGAAGGCCAAGCGCATGCACGAAGGCAGGTGTGCGCAGGCACGATGCGAGCATGCGCACGGTGAACCGGTAGCACCACAATGTGCAACCCACCACTGCAGGGATGATGTTCCATGTGGAGGGAACCGCCACGGAGAAGGCCCTTCCTGGTCCCACCAGATGGACCTCCTTAGGAGAGCCTTAACATCTTATTTCCACAGGGATGCAGAGGTGGTATTCAGCCGGTTTGCACCGGTTCGCCTGAACTGGTAACAGAAATCATGGGTAGGCCTGCCCACCTGCCCCTACTCTATGTCGTCCTATTTAGGGATGTTTTTGAGGCTCGGCGAGGAAATTGCATGCACGGAAGGCAGGTGCGTGTGTGAACCGGGCGCACGCACGCACAAAGTGAGTATGCGCGCGGCAAACCGGTACTACCATACTGTGCAACCCACCACTGCAGGTATGATGTTCCACGTGGATGGAGCCGCCACAGAGAGGGCCCTTCTCAGTCCCACCAGATGGACCTCCTTAAGAGAGGAGAGCCATAACATCTTATTTCCTTCTTCCACGGAGAAGTCCCTTCTTCTTGGTCCTGCTAGATTGTTCCGCTCGGCCGGGACCTAGAGAGTCACATCTTCCTCCCTTTTTTTCTCTCTGGGTCTCCAGCTCCTCCGTTAGAGGAAACGCAGCGAGTTGACCACCATGTAGCGGGAGAACCTCACGTACAGACGGCGGAACCAGAGCAGCTGACTGTGGTGGCACCGCATTGCTCTCTGGAAAGATAAGAAAGCATTAGATTTTAGGGACGTGGTGGCTCAGTGGCTAAAGACGCTGAGCTTGTCGATCAAAAGATCGGTAGATCAGCGGTTCGAATCCCTAGTGCCGTGTAACGGGGTGAGCTCCCTTGATTTGTCCCAGCTTCTGCCAACCTAGCAGTTCGAAAGCACATAAAAAATGCAAGTAGAAAAATAGGGACCACCTTTGGTGGGAAGGGAACAGCGTTCCGTGCGCCTTTGGCGTTGAGTCATGCCAGCCACATGACCACGGAGACGTCTTCGGACAGCGCTGGCTCTTCGGCTTTGAAACGGAGATGAGCACCGCCCCCTAGAGTCAGGAACAACTAGTATGTATGCATGAGGGGAACCTTTACCTTTATAGGCAAGGAGAACAATGCAAGGGAATGGTTTGGGTGAAACCACCTGGTCCTTGACTTTCAACAGTTCATTTAATGACCAAACTTACAACTGAAAAAAAAATGAGCCTTTTTCACATGACCGTTGCAGCATTTTCCATAGTCACGTGATCACAAGATTCAGAGTCTTGGCAACTGGGATGTACTGATGACGGTTGCAGCTTTCCGGTGGGGGAGGGTTGTGTGTGTCACATGACCCCCTTTTGCGACCTTCTGACCAGCAAAGTCCACGGGGAAGCCAGATTCGCTTAACGACCGTGTGACTCACTCAACAACTGTAGCGACTCACTTAAGAACTAGGCGAGAGTTTCTTAAGAGCTAGTCGATAGACTTCTTGTTTCTTTTTTGTTTTAGTACTGTGTTAATGTATATGTGTTCGTATGTATTTGTGTTTTACGTCTGTTCATGTTAATAAACATGATGGCTGGCACTTTGCCGTCCAGGCTGGAGGCCGTCCAGGCTGAAAAAGTGGCACGGGTCTCCCCGTGCCCCGTTTTGGCTGCCAGGGGCACCATCTTTGCTATTTCCAGGGGGCCAGATTTAACCACCCCGTAGGCCGGATTTGTCCCACCGGCCTCGAGTTTGACACCCCTTCTCCAGATCTTCCTGTCTATGAGGGGTCCTTGGTGCTCTCTGAGCTTCCTTGCTTTCTGGCTGATGTTTTGCAGATGTTTTCTCGCAGACGTCTAGAACTGATGACGTTACCTAGTTTGGGTCTACAAGGAAGCCTAGGCCACCGAGCGCCTCGGGCAGTAATGGCTAAACTTTTTGCCATCACGTGCCAAAAGTGGGGGGGGGGTGGAGCGGGGGGGTGTTGGGCGCGCATGTGCCCACACCCATAATTCTATGTGCCCCGCCCCCACGCATGTTTGCGCGACCCCCTCCCCCGTGCTTCCCCCGCTTTTGGCATGTGATGGCACAGTGGGCCAGGTAGGCCCGTTTTTCAGCCTCCCAGGCTCCAGAGCCTTTCTAGGAGCCTGGGGAGGGCAAAAACAGCCTTCCCCACTCCCCTGGAGGCCCTCCGGAGGCCGGAAACAGCCTGTTTGCCGACTTCCGGTGGGCCCAGAAGGCCCGAAAATCAGCTGACTGGCGTGCGCGTTTGCACCAGAGCTGAGGTCGCGTGGCCACCGATATGGCGCTGCGTGCCACCTGTGGTTCGCCACCACGGGCCTAGGGCGCCAAAGACCCCTCCTTTCAACCTTGAGCTGCTGCTTTCAACCCTGTAGGTCCCTGACTTACGACCACAACAGCACCCTAGATTTCAGTTGCGAAGCGAGGCATGTTTGCTAAATGAGTTTTGTCCCCGTTTCACGGCTTATCCTGCCCCCGTTGTTAAGTGAATCCCTGCAGTTGAAAAGCCAGGGACCAGGTTGTTCAGCGAATCTGCCTTCCCCCATGGACTTCGCTGGTCGGGAGGTCGCAAAAAAGGAACCCCCGGGACGCCGCAACGGTCATAAGTATGAATCAGTTGCCAAGCAACCCGAATTTTGATCACGGGGATGCCGGAAAAGCCGTCACGGTGAAAAGCAGTCCTAAGTCCCTTTTTTCACTGAACGGTCACTAAACGGACTGTCGTAAGTCGAGGACTAACTCTATCCTCCTTTATTGACTTCCTGGGTATGGAAACCAATTGCTGGGGACTTTTTCTGGATGGGAAGAAGGACGTCATCAAATGTACCTTGGCCAGTTCTGCTTCTTTTTCTGTCGCTATAAAGAGAACATCCTGGTTTTGGTAGCCGCTGAGTGGAGCGTCCCAGATGGAAATGTATTTCCGGAAAACGTTCACCGTCTCCAGGATGAGGAACCGACAACCTGTGTGAGAAACACAAACAGCGGGTGAAATCCAACACCTGCCTTTGTCTTCTCGCCTTCGTAACTTGTTTTTCCAAAGCAAGTCTCGGCAAGCCCCAGGAGATTTCTACCGTGGCCCCAGGTGACCCCTTTGGATGATTCGACTTATAATACGTGGTTGCGAAGGGATAACAATTCACAACAGGTTAACAGAGTTGGAAGGGACCTCGTAGGTCATCTCGTCCAACCCCCCAACCAAGCAGGAGACCCTACACCAGTGATGGCTAACCTTTTTGCCGTCGCGTGCCAGGAAAGGGGGGGGGTGGGGGAAGTTTGCCCGTGCGTGTGCCCACACCCATAATTCTATGTGTCCCGCCACATGCATGCGAGTGCGACCCCCCCTTGCCCCTCCCCACTCCTGGCACGCGATGGCCCAGTAGGCCCGTTTGTCTTTCTCACGTGGCTCCAGATCCTTTCTATGCATCTGGGGAGGGCGAAAACAGCCTTCCCCACCCCCTCGGAGGCTGGAAGTTGAGAAACGGGCCATTTCGGGCCTCCGAGGAACTGGGGAAGGCTGTTTTCGCCCTCCCCAGATGCATAGAGAGGACCTGGAGCCAGGGAGAAAGAAAAACAGGCCTCCCCTCCCCCCCAGGCCCTCTTCTGGTGGGCCCAAAAGGGCCAAAAATCAGCTGACAGAGCTGAGCTGAGCTGGCATGCCAGGCAACATGACTCTGCGTGCCACTTGTGGCATGCGTGCCATAGGTTCGCCATCACGGCCCTACACCACTTCTGACAGATGGCAGTCCAGTCTCTTCTCGAAAGCCTCCAGTGATGAAGCTCCCACAACTTCTGGTGGCAAGCTGTTCCATGGGTTGATTGTTCTCACTGTCAGGAAATTCCTCCTTATTTCCAGGTTGAATCTCTCCTTCATCAGTTTCCATCCATTGTTCCTTGTCTGGCCTTCGGGTGATTTGGAGAATAGCTTGACCCCCTTCCTCCTCTCTGGGGCAGCCCCTCAAATATTGGAAGATGCTCTCCTGTCTCCCCTGGTCCTTCTCTTCACTAGACTAGCCATGTCTCCTGTCCATCTATGGTTCATTCAGATGTCTTTCTTTCTTTCTTTCTTTCTTTCTTTCTTTCTTTCTTTCTTTCTTTCTTTCTTTCTTTCTTTTTCTTTCTTTCTTTTTCTTTCTCTCTCTCTCTCTCTTTCTTTCCCTCCCTTCCACCTTCCTTCCCTCCCTCCCTCTCTCCCTCCCTCCTTCCTTCCTTCCTTTTGCTTTGGAAAATAGCTTGACCCCCTTCCTCCTCTCTGGGGCAGCCCCTCAAATACTGGAAGATGCTCTCCTGTCTCCCCTGGTCCTTCTCTTCACTAGACCAGCCATGTCTTCTGTCCATCTATGGTTCATTCAGATGTCTTTCTTTCTTTCTTTCTTTCTTTCTTTCTTTCTTTCTTTCTTTCTTTCTTTCTTTCTTTCTCTCTCTCTCTCTCTTTCTTTCCCTCCCTTCCACCTTCCTTCCCTCCCTCCCTCGCTCCCTCCTTCCTTCCTTCCTTCCTTTTGCTTTGAAAAATAGCTTGACCCTCTTCCTCCTCTCTGGGGCAGCCCCTCAAATATTGGAAGATGCTCTCCTGTCTCCCCTGGTCCTTCTCTTCCCTAGACCAGCCATGTCTTCTGTCCATCTATGGTTCATTCAGATGTCTTTCTTTCTTTCTTTCTTTCTTTCTTTCTTTCTTTCTTTCTTTCTTTCTTTCTTTCTTTCTCTCTCTCTCTCTCTTTCTTTCCCTCCCTTCCACCTTCCTTCCCTCCCTCCCTCGCTCCCTCCTTCCTTCCTTCCTTCCTTTTGCTTTGGAAAATAGCTTGACCCCCTTCCTCCTCTCTGGGGCAGCCCCTCAAATACTGGAAGATGCTCTCCTGTCTCCCCTGGTCCTTCTCTTCACTAGACCAGCCATGTCTTCTGTCCATCTATGGTTCATTCAGATGTCTTTCTTTCTTTCTTTCTTTCTTTCTTTCTTTCTTTCTTTCTTTCTTTCTTTCTTTCTTTTTCTTTCTTTCTTTTTCTTTCTCTCTCTCTCTCTCTTTCTTTCCCTCCCTTCCACCTTCCTTCCCTCCCTCCCTCTCTCCCTCCCTCCTTCCTTCCTTCCTTTTGCTTTGGAAAATAGCTTGACCCCCTTCCTCCTCTCTGGGGCAGCCCCTCAAATACTGGAAGATGCTCTCCTGTCTCCCCTGGTCCTTCTCTTCACTAGACCAGCCATGTCTTCTGTCCATCTATGGTTCATTCAGATGTCTTTCTTTCTTTCTTTCTTTCTTTCTTTCTTTCTTTCTTTCTTTCTTTCTTTCTTTCTCTCTCTCTCTCTCTTTCTTTCCCTCCCTTCCACCTTCCTTCCCTCCCTCCCTCGCTCCCTCCTTCCTTCCTTCCTTCCTTTTGCTTTGAAAAATAGCTTGACCCTCTTCCTCCTCTCTGGGGCAGCCCCTCAAATATTGGAAGATGCTCTCCTGTCTCCCCTGGTCCTTCTCTTCCCTAGACCAGCCATGTCTTCTGTCCATCTATGGTTCATTCAGATGTCTTTCTTTCTTTCTTTCTTTCTTTCTTTCTTTCTTTCTTTCTTTCTTTCTTTCTTTCTCTCTCTCTCTCTCTTTCTTTCCCTCCCTTCCACCTTCCTTCCCTCCCTCCCTCGCTCCCTCCTTCCTTCCTTCCTTCCTTTTGCTTTGGAAAATAGCTTGACCCCCTTCCTCCTCTCTGGGGCAGCCCCTCAAATACTGGAAGATGCTCTCCTGTCTCCCCTGGTCCTTCTCTTCACTAGACCAGCCATGTCTTCTGTCCATCTATGGTTCATTCAGATGTCTTTCTTTCTTTCTTTCTTTCTTTCTTTCTTTCTTTCTTTCTTTCTTTCTTTCTTTCTTTCTTTCTTTCTCTCTCTCTCTCTCTTTCTTTCCCTCCCTTCCACCTTCCTTCCCTCCCTCCCTCGCTCCCTCCTTCCTTCCTTCCTTCCTTTTGCTTTGAAAAATAGCTTGACCCTCTTCCTCCTCTCTGGGGCAGCCCCTCAAATATTGGAAGATGCTCTCCTGTCTCCCCTGGTCCTTCTCTTCACTGGACTAGCCATTGTGTGGGTTATGTTTTACTATACACCTTATTCCTTTGACTAGGGAAAAGACAAGGTAAGGGAGAAGACGAGATCCTTCCAACTCTGTTAATCTATCTATCTCCATCCTTTTCCTCTCTGTCTTTTTTCCTTCCTTCCTTCCTTCCCTCCCTTCCTTCTCTCTTCCTCTTTTTTCTTTCCTTCCTTCCTTCCTCCTTTTCTCTTCCTTTTTCCTTCCTTCCCTCCATCCCTCCCTTCCTTCTTCCTCCTCTCTTTCTCATTTCCTCCCTTCCTTCCTCCCTCCCTTCTTTCCTTGTTCTTCTTTCTTTCTTCCTTTCTTTTTTCTTTCTTCCTTCCTTCTTCTCTTGCTCTTTCTCCTTTTTTTCTCATTCATTTGTGTTCATTTTTATGTCCTTTTTACATTTTTTAAACAAAAAGTATACATCCATAAAAAGAAAACTCTACAATTTATACCTCCTCCTCAGAAGTTAAGCCCAACTGAAGGGTAAAGCCCTCAAGGTTAAAAAAACAAGCAACTCAGAGATAAATCTTCCAGCAAAACAATTTTTCTCCAGCAGCCACAAAGCCTCACCGAGAAGGCAGACTTTGTCCTGTGGCTGAAAGCCAGCAAAGAGACTTGCTGCTACTGGAAAATTACTGGAAAATGTAAATCATCATATCGTCAACACGGAAAAGCTGACACCCAACCTAAGAGGCTGTTCAAACAAACTTTTGTTTCTGGTTTCTCTCCTCGCAACTTTGCACTGATTAAAATATATATATATATGGGAAGAAAGACATTTCGTCCTTCTAGGTCAAGGCTATCCAATTTTGGCAACTTTAAAACTTGTGGACTTCAGTTCCCAGAATTCCCCACTCCTCTTAAAGCAGGGCTGGCTGGGGAATTCTGGGAGTCGAAATCCACAAAATCTTAAAGTTACAAAAGTTGGACATCCCTGACGTAAAGGTAAAGGTAAAGGTTCCCCTCGCACATATGTGCTGGTCGTTCCCGACTCTAGGGGGCGGTGCTCATCTCCGTTTCAAAGACGAAGAGCCAGCGCTGTCCGAAGACGTCTCCGTGGTCATGTGGCCGGCATGATTCAACGCCAAAGGCGCACGGAACGCTGTTCCCTTCCCACCAAAGGTGGTTCCTATTTTTCTACTTGCATTTTTTACCTGCTTTCGAACTGCTAGGTTGGCAGAAGCTGGGACAAGTTAACGGGAGCTCACCCCATTCCGCGGCACTCGGGATTCGAACCGCTGAACTGCCAACCTTTTGATTGACAAGCTCAGCGTCTTAGCCACTGAGCCACCACGTCCCTTATCCCTGACATAGATATTATCAATTTCTTGGATGTATAACTTTTGGGTCACTTTAGCTGTAGTTTCTTACTTCCTTTCCAGCTTCATTTGAATGTTAATATTTGAGGTTGACACTTAATAAAGACTTTATTTAAAAAAATATATATGAATAAAGCTGTTCTTGCAGAATTGTCCCAGCCCAGGGATATGTCCTTGGGGATGGCCAGCGGGGAGTTTCCAGACTGATAAGAGGAATGGAAACCAAGTTGTACCAGAAACACGCAAGGACATGTTGAATTTGCAAAAGTGAAGGTTAACCGGAGCCGAAGCAGGCTGCAAATATTTACAGGGTTTTTGCTGTTGTTTTTTTTAAATGCGGAAGATGGTGGAACTGTCCTCTGTGAATGCAGGAAAGGAAAAGAAAGGGAAAGGAAAGGAAAGGAAAGGAAAGAGAAGGGAAGGGAAGGGAAAGGAAAGGAGGCAGAAGGGAAGGGAAGGGAAGGGAAGGGAAGGGAAGGGAAGGGAAGGGAAGGAGGCAGAAGGGAAGGGAAGGGAAAGGAAGGGAAGGGAAGGGAAGGGAAGGAAAGGAGGCAAAAGGGAAGGGAAGAGAAGGGAGGGAAAGGGAAAGGAAAGGGAAGGGAAGGGAAGGGAAGGGAAGGAGGCAAAAGGGAAGGGAAGAGAAGGGAGGGAAAGGGAAAGGAAAGAGAAGGGAAGGGAAGGGAAAGGAAAGGAGGCAGAAGGGAAGGGAAGGGAAGGGAAGGGAAGGGAAGGGAAGGGAAGGAAAGGGAAGGAAAGGAAAGGAAAGGAAAGGAAAGGAAAGGAAAGGAGGCAAAAGGGAAGGGAAGGGAAGGGAAGGAAGGAAAGAAGGAAAGGAAAGAAGGAGGCAAAAGGGAAGAGAAGGGAAGGAAAGGAGGCAAAAGGGAAGGGAAGAGAAGGGAGGGAAAAGGAAAGGAAAGAGAAGGGAAGAGAAGGGAAGGAAAGGAGGCAAAAGGGAAGGGAAGGGAAGAGAAGGGAAGGAAAGGAAAGGAAAGGAAAGGAAAGGAAAGGAAAGAAGGAAAGGAAAGGAGGGAGAAGGGAAGGGAAGGGAAGGGAAGGGAAGGGAAGGAAAGGAAAGGAAAGGAAAGGAAAGGAAAGGAAAGGAAAGGAAAGGAAAGGAAAGGAAAGGAAGAAGGAAAGGAGCTTCAGGAAGAATTTCCAGATGGGGAGAGCAGCTAAGTAGTGGGACTGCCTGCCTAAGAATTGTGTTTCTCAGTCTTGGAAACTTTAAGAGGAGTGGACTTCCACTCCCAGAATTCCCCAGCCACGTCACGTGATCAAAATTTGGATAACTTGAACTCGTATTTATGACGGTCGCAGGAGCTGGGGAAGCCACATTCACTTAACAACCGGGTTAGGAACTTAACAGCTGCAGTGACTGACTTTAACAATTGTGGTAAGAAGGGTCGTAAAATGGGGCAAAACTCGCTTAACAAATGTCTCACTTTATGACAGAAATTTTGGGCCCAATGGTGGTCGTAAGTCGAGGACTACCTGTAAAATAAGAGTGAATGCTAAAGATCAATGACTTCATTTACAGTTCTTCCTTGTTAACCAAATACCTTGTTAATAAAATAATTAACTAACAAACACCAACCTTCTGGAACCTTCCTCTCGGAGTGCAAGGACCTGTGAAGAGGAAACAGGACAGGGGAGAATAGATGTACAAGTAGTCTAAATATACAAATGGAGACCCTTTGAGAGTTGAATGCAAGGAAATTTCATTTTAATGGTATGCCGATTCTATTCTGTTCTGTTCTATTCTATTCTATTCTATTCTATTCTATTCTATTCTATTCTATTTCAAGCTCCCTTCCAGTGGTAGTCAACGTGGTCCCTACTGCCCACTAGTGGGCATTCCAGCTTTCATGGTGGGCGGTAGGGGTTTTGTCCCTACTTTATAAATCACCATTACTGTGGAACCGGTGGGCGGTTAGAAAATTTTACTACTAACAGAGATAGGTATAAAAAGGTTGACTACCCCTGCTCTGTTCTATTCTTGTTTCTCTTTTTGTTTCTTTTCATTTCTATTCCATTCCATTCCATTCCATTCCATATTTTATGTTCTATTCTTTTCTTTTCTTTTCTATTCTATTCCATCCTTCTATTTAATTCTAATTCTAATTAATTCTAATTCTAATTCTAATTCTGATTCTATTCTATTCCATTCTTCTATTTAATTCTAATTCTAATTCTAATTAATTCTAATTCTAATTCTAATTCTAATTCTATTCTATTCTATTCCATCCTTCTATTTAATTCTAATTCTAATTCTAATTAATTCTAATTCTAATTCTAATTCTAATTCTATTCTATTCCATCCTTCTATTTAATTCTAATTTTAATTAATTCTAATTCTATTCTATTCTATTCTATTCTATTCTATTCTATTCTATTCTATTCTATCCTTCTATTTAATTCTAATTCTAATTCTAATTCTAATTCATTCTAATTCTAATTCTATTCTATTCCATCCTTCTATTTAATTCTAATTCTAATTCATTCTAATTCTAATTCTATTCTATTCTATTCTATTCTATTCTATTCTATTCTATTCTATTCTATTCTATCCTTCTATTTAATTCTAATTCTAATTCATTCTAATTCTAATTCTAATTCTAATTCTATTCTATTCTATTCTATTCTATTCTATTCTATCCTTCTATTTAATTCTAATTCTAATTCATTCTAATTCTAATTCTATTCTATTCCATCCTTCTATTTAATTCTAATTCTAATTCATTCTAATTCTATTCTATTCTATTCTATTCTATTCTATTCTATTCTATTCTATTCTATTCTATTCTTCTATTTAATTCTAATTCTAATTCATTCTAATTCTAATTCTAATTCTAATTCTATTCTATTCTATTCTATTCTATTCTATTCTATTCTATTCTATCCTTCTATTTAATTCTAATTCTATTCTAATCGAATTCTTATCCTATCCTATCCTATCCTATTCTTGTTGCTCTGGAAGACCAGTAGGGGGCAGCCTCCTCTTTAAAAAATGTTTTTATTTTTTTGCCAAATCTGAGCGCTGCGCGTGTTCTGGAGAGGAGCTGCCAACGGGGAACCTCCAAAAGTTACAATCCCCCCCCCTTGCTAACGGCATGAGATTTGCAAGGTTGCATCAATCTGCAGACAAGGCCCTTGGGGGACTGGTGGGTCCCTGAAGCCCTGAAGGTAGTCTTTCACTTCCAACCACTCGTTTAATGACCGTTTGAAGTCACGACGGCCCTGAAAAAAGTGACTTATGACCATGTTTCACACTTACGACCATTTCTGCCTATGTCCCAGGTCACATGATCAAAATTCGGACGCTCGGCCACCAGCTCGCAGTTATGACGGCCGCAGTGTCCAGGAGTCCCCCGGTCCTCTTTTGCGACCTCCTGGGAAAGCCAGATTCACTTAACAACCGTGCGACTCACTGAACCGCTGCAGCGATTCGCTTAACAACGGCGGCCAAAAGGCCGTAAAACGGGGGGAAATCTACTTGCCTAGCAACTGAAATTTGGGATCCATTGTGGTCTAAGTCAAGGACTACCGGTACCTCGGCTTACAACACCTTGTTTAGTGGCCGTTTAATGTTGCAACGACGCTGAACAAGGTGTTGTAAGCCGAGGACCGTCTGTAGAGAAACGCCATCAATCAATCAAATGAAGCCACTATCACCTGCTAATTGAAATTTCCCTTCTTTTGCAAGACCTGCAGATTCAAGCCGCTTCCCAGCAGAGAATCCCCTCATTTGGGACCAGAAAACATTTTCTCATGCAATTCTTGCCATATTTTTTTTTTGTAATTGCACCTGGCCTCTGGTTCCCGGGCCTAGGACAACTGATGGGATCCATGAACTTCATTTAATGACAGGGAGGGAGGCAGACCGTACCTGACAGCCGAGTAAACCGATCGGTGGTTTGGGTGGCCACTCACACCTCTGGCGTCAAAGGTTACAACCTGGATGGAAAGAACCACAAAAATTGTGTGTGATATATATATTTTTTAACTCAAGGGGAAGGTGTTATCCACTTATCACAGAATTACACAGGAAGGAAGGAAGGAAGGAAGGAAGGAAGGAAGGAAGGAAGGGAGGGAGGGAGGGAGGGAGGGAGGGAGGGAGGAAGAGAGGAAAGAAGGAAGCGAGGAAGGAAGGAAGGACAAAAGGGAGAGAGAAGGAAGGAAGGAGAAAAGGAAGAGAGAAGGAAGGAAGGTAAGGAGTGAAGAGGACAGGGGAGGGGAGAAAGGGAGGGAGGGAGGGAAGAAGAGAGGAGGGGAGGAGAGAGAGGAAGGAAAGAAGGAAGGGAGGAAGAGGGGAGACAAGGGTTAGATTGTAGTAGAGGTAAGAAAAGGAAGGGAAGGAGGATGGAAGGGAGGGAGGGAGGAAGAGAGGAAGGAAGGAAGAGGAAGGAAGGAAGAAAGGACAAAAGGGAGAGAGAAGGAAGGAAGGAAGGAGAAAAGGAAGAGAGAAGGAAGGAAGGTAAGGAGTGAAGAGGACAGGGGAGGGGAGAAAGGGAGGGAGGGAGGGAAGAAGAGAGGAGGGGAGGAGAGAGAGGAAGGAAAGAAGGAAGGGAGGAAGAGGGGAGACAAGGGTTAGATTGTAGTAGAGGTAAGAAAAGGAAGGGAAGGAGGATGGAAGGGAGGGAGGGAGGAAGAGAGGAAAGAAGGAAGCGAGGAAGGAAGGAAGGACAAAAGGGAGAGAGAAGGAAGGAAGGAGAAAAGGAAGAGAGAAGGAAGGAAGGTAAGGAGTGAAGAGGACAGGGGAGGGGAGAAAGGGAGGGAGGGAGGGAAGAAGAGAGGAGGGGAGGAGAGAGAGGAAGGAAAGAAGGAAGGGAGGAAGAGGGGAGACAAGGGTTAGATTGTAGTAGAGGTAAGAAAAGGAAGGGAAGGAGGATGGAAGGGAGGGAGGGAGGAAGAGAGGAAGGAAGGAAGAGGAAGGAAGGAAGAAAGGACAAAAGGGAGAGAGAAGGAAGGAAGGAAGGAGAAAAGGAAGAGAGAAGGAAGGAAGGTAAGAAGTGAAGAGGACAGGGGAGGGGAGAAAGGGAGGGAGGGAAGAAGAGAGGAGGGGAGGAGAGAGAGGAAGGAAAGAAGGAAGGGAGGAAGAGGGGAGACAAGGGTTAGGGTGTAATAGAGGTAAGAAAAGGAAGGGAGGAGAGGAGGAAGAAAAGGGAGGGAGGGACAGGGGAGTTGTGGTAAGGATGCAGGGGGGTAGGGCAGGGTAGGAGAAGGAAGGAAGGAGAAAAAGGGAAGGGAGGGAGGGAGGGAACAGCGGAGGAGAGGGGAGTTTGACACCCCTGATTCAAGACCTTCGCATGTCTGTAAAGCAAAGAAAAGTTGAAGTAAATTGGAAATATTTAAAATACTAAATTACCAAATCAATGTGGTGGGTTTCGATTTGTGAGAGGATCAGCTCTGCGAGGAGAGGGACGTCCCACTCGGCAGACGGATGATCTGGAAGTTTCCTAGAAATGAATAAAGGAAGGAAGGAAGGAAGGAAGGAAGGAAGGAAGGAAGGAAGAAGAAAAAAAGAAAGAAAGAAAGAAAGAAAGAAAGAAAGAAAGAAAGAAAGAAAGAGGGAGGGAGGGAGGGAGGGAGGGAGGGAGGGAGGGAGGAAAAAAGGAAGGAAGGAAAGAATGAAAGAAAAAGAAAGAAAGGGAGGGAGGGAGGAAGGAAGGAAAAGGAAGGAATGAAAGAATGAATGAAAGAAAGAAAGAAGAAAGAAAGAAAGAAGAAGGAAGGAAGGAAAGAAAAGAAAAAGAAAGAAAGAAAGAAAGAGGAAGGAAGGAAGGAAGGAAGGAAAGAATGAATGAAAGAATGAAAGAAAGAAAAGAAAGAAAGGGAGGGAGGAAGGAAGGAAAAGGAAGGAAGGAAAGAATGAATGAAAGAAAGAAAAAAGAAAGAGGAAGGAAGGAAGGAAAGAAAAGAAAAAGAAAGAAAAGAAAGAGGGAGGAAGGAAGGAAGGAAAGAATGAATGAAAGAAAGAAAGAAAGAAAAGAAAGAAAGGGAGGGAGAAAGGAAGGAAAAGGAAGGAAGGAAAGAATGAAAGAAAGAAAGAAAGAAAGAAAAAAGAGGAAGGAAGGAAGGAAGGAAATAACAAACAAAAATAAAATTCTAATTCTAACACAAACCATGCAATCACATATGGCCTTTAAAAACCTGAAGGATTCTCACCTAGAAATCCAAGTGAATTTATTCTCTGTTTCCCCAAAAGGAAGGACCAGAAAGAGTGGATTAAAAATACAAGGGAAGAATTTCAATATGCGAGAATATGTGTAGCTTGGGATTGAACTGTGGGCTCCTGGATGCTCTCCGATCTTGGTATTTTTCTTGCAGACGTTTCATGACCCAACTAGACAACCTCATCAGTGCTAGAAGGGAAAGGAGTTTGAGGAGGAGGAGGAGGAGGAGGAGGAGGAGGAGGAGGAGGAGGAGGAGGACGGCTGTGGGGTCCTTGGTGCTCTCCGAGCTTGGTTGTTTTCTTGCTAGACATTTCATGACCCAGTTAGGTAACATCATCAGTCCTACAAAGGAGTGACGTTCGCTCTCTCTTTATATACAAATGGCTTGCCACGTCAATCAAGGGGGAAGCCAAATTCACTTAACAACCAGGTTACTAACTTAAGAACCGCAGTGAAATTGCAAAATGGGGCAAACCTCCCTTAACTATTATCTTGCTTTAACGAGAGACGTTTTGCGCTCCGTCCATTGCGGTCATACGTCGAGGACTGCCCCTTCTTGTTCCTCGGGACAATGGCAAACGAATCTTTTAGGCCACTGGAGCCGGGCAAAAGATTAGCGCAATTATTATTTTGACTGGCCCAAATCCTGATAAACTGCCGTTTAAAAATCCCAGATCGAAAGCGAAGCAACATATAGATTTTAAAGCCAGAAATATTTTTGTTAGGTATTTTGCCAGAAAAATACAATGAAGGGAACGTATATTTAATATTACACGTTTGGACGGCAGCAGCAAGAATTGTATTTGCACAACATTGGAAAAATGAGGAAACTCTTCCAGATGAAAATATAATTAAAAAAATATATGTTAGAGTGTGGGGAAATGGATAGGTTAACTTTAAAGATAAAGGATAAAGAGGATACAGAATATTTTTTTTAACTTGGGATTTGTTTTACCAATGGTTAGATAATTAAAGTAGAAATTAGAAGTGGGAAGAACATTACTATATATAAATAAAGATTATTATTATTATTATTATTATTATTATTATTATTATTATATCTCTTTTATTCATTAAACATGAAACTCAGTCAACTGAACATTTAAAAATGTGTCACAAATATGATTGACTGGTGCTAATGGTTGATATGGGTTGCTGCCAGCGTCCTAGGCATATATGATGTTCTGAGTAGATAGATGTTCTGAATTATTATTATTATTATTATTATTATTTAATTTTTAGTGAGATTCACAGCCTTTGAGGCTGGATAATAGCTCAGCAGCTCGAGTCCTAACCAAGGACCTAGGAACTGTTAAGGTATCGTCGGAGGATATAAGCTGTTCCGAGGAAGTCAAAATAATAATAATAATTATTATTATTATTATTATTTAATCTTTAGTGAGATTCACAGCCTTTGAGGCTAGTTAATAGCTCAGCAGCTCGAGTCCTAACCAAGGACCTAGGAACTGTTAAGGTATCGTCAGAGGATGTAAGCTGTTCCGAGGAAGTCAAAATAATAATAATAATAATAATAATAATAATAATAATAATAATAATTATTATTATTATTATTATTATTTAATCTTTAGTGAGATTCACAGCCTTTGAGGCTGGTTAATAGCTCCGCAGCTCAAGTCCTAACCAAGGACCTAGGAACTGTTAAGGTATCATCGGAGGATGTTGTTATTATTATTATTATTATTATTATTATTATTATTATTATTATTTAATCTTTAGTGAGATTCACAGCCTTTGAGGCTGGTTAATAGCTCAGCAGCTCGAGTCCTAACCAAGGACCTAGGAACTGTTAAGGTATCGTCAGAGGATGTAAGCTGTTCCGAGTAAGTCAAAATAATAATTATTATTATTATATTATTATTATTATTATTATTATTATTATTATTATTATTATTATTTACTTTATTGATTAAGCATGAAACTCAGTCAACTGAACATTTTAAAATGTATCATTTTAATTATATAATAATGATAATGATAATAAAAAGACCCAAACAATACACTGTTTATTGAATACTTATGTATATTAAAGAAAACTGTATAAATATATATATATATATTTAAACAGTGAATCTGGCATTCTTTTTCACACAATTAACTGATTACCAGAGTTGGGAAGGGACCTTGCAGGTCATCTAGTCCAACCCTCACCCCTCACCCAAGCAGGAGACTCTACGCCTACACCATTTCTGACAGATACCAATCTTTTCTGCTGAACACCTGGCAGATTTCGGTCACGCGAGGCCGGTGGAAAGCGACAGCGGGGAAACCGAGGATCAAATCAAATCCTTCTGACCTCAACGGTGTGACAACAACCAAGGCGAACTCTGGATCGTTTGGGGAAAGAGAGCGGGCGGAAACACAGCTTCCCGTCGCCTGCTGAATGAAAACTAGGTTAATCGGGGACCAAGGTTTGGTCCTGTTGATTAACAAAACACGGCCCAGATGAGGGAAATCGTTTTTTTTTTATCTAAGCGCCGATGATTTCCAAAAGGGCCGCTAAAAGATACGGGTAAGTCCTCGATTTAGGACCATGCTCGAGGCCAAAACATTTCTGGCGCTAACCGAGACAGTTCTGAGGTAAGTTTCTCCCCCACTTCTCCCCCCCACCACCACTTGATGAGCTTTCTTGCCACGTTGTTAAGTGAATCGCAGTTGTAAAGTTAGTAATACAGTTGTGAAGGGAATTTGCTTCCCCGTTGATTTTGCTGGTCAGAAGGTCGCAAAAGAGGATCGATCACATAACCCCGGGACACTGCGACCGTCATAAATGTGAGCATCTGAATTCTGATCCTCTGAACATGGGGATGCTGTAATGGTCTTAAATGTGAAAAATGGTCATAAATCACTTTTTTCAGTGTCGAATGGTCACTAAAGAAATAGTTGTAACTCACAGACTGCCTATAAATTAGCCTAAATTTTTCCATTTTATTGATAGTGGCTGTAGCGACAGAATCTGGAAGGTCTAAATTCTAGAAGTCCTCCCTAGAACAGGTCTCTTCGTGACCAGGGGGTTGGACTAGATAACCTCCAAGGTCCCTTCCAACTCTGTTACTGTTAAACACCTCTTAAAGCATGGCTGAGTGGGGGATTCTGGGAGTGGAAGTCCACCCCTCTTAAAGCATGGCTGAGTGGGGGATTCTGGGAGTGGAAGCCCACCCCTCTTAAAGCATGGCTGAGTGGGGGATTCTGGGAGTGGAAGTCCATCCATCTTAAAGCATGGCTGAGTGGGGGATTCTGGGAGTGGAAGTCCACCCCTCTTAAAGCATGGCTGAGTGGGGGATTCTGGGAGTGGAAGCCCACCCCTCTTAAAGCATGGCTGAGTGGGGGATTCTGGGAGTGGAAGTCCATCCATCTTAAAGCATGGCTGAGTGGGGGATTCTGGGAGTGGAAGTCCACCCCTCTTAAAGCATGGCTGAGTGGGGGATTCTGGGAGTGGAAGTCCACCCATCTTAAAGCATGGCTGGCTGGGGGATTCTGGGAGTGGAAGTCCTCCCCTCTTAAAGCATGGCTGAGTGGGGGATTCTGGGAGTGGAAGTCCACCCATCTTAAAGCATGGCTGGCTGGGGAATTCTGGGAGTGGAAGTCCACCCCTCTTAAAGCATGGCTGGCTGGGGAATTCTGGGAGTGGAAGCCCACCCCTCTTAAAGCATGGCTGGATGGGGGATTCTGGGAGTGGAAGCCCACCCATCTTAAAGCATGGCTGGATGGGGAATTCTGGGAGTGGAAGCCCACCCCTCTTAAAGCATGGCTGGATGGGGGATTCTGGGAGTGGAAGCCCACCCCTCTTAAAGCATGGCTGGCTGGGGGATTCTGGGAGTGGAAGTCCACCCCTCTTAAAGCATGGCTGGATGGGGGATTCTGGGAGTGGAAGTCCACCCCTCTTAAAGCATGGCTGGCTGGGGAATTCTGGGAGTGGAAGTCCACCCCTCTTAAAGCATGGCTGGCTGGGGAATTCTGGGAGTTGAAATCCACGCCTCTTAAAGCATTGCTGGCTGGGGGATTCTGGGAGTGGAAGCCCACCCCTCTTAAAGCATGGCTGGCTGGGGAATTCTGGGAGTGGAAGCCCACCCCTCTTAAAGCATTGCTGGCTGGGGAATTCTGGGAGTGGAAGTCCACCCCTCTTAAAGTCACCCAGGGTGAAAAATGTTTGTTCCATCCCCATGCACCGCTTCCACCCTCCCTCTCTGGCTGCCTTGGAGCATGGGTGTGTTTTCCAGCTCGCTGCAACGCAAACCTCTGGCAACCCTGGAGCTGTCCCTCCCCTCCAATGCTCTGGAATAACCCTGGGTGCAGCTCTGGAATGCAATTGCGCAGCACACCCTGGCATCCCACGGCATCTGCGCTCTGGCGTAAATAAAACAAAACTTCCTTTTGATGGGGCCGAGATTGAGTTTTTTTTCCCTGCAGTTGTTTATATGAGTCACAAGAAGGGAGGAGGGGAAGGATAACCGCTCTCATGGGGGGGGGCAAAAACCCCTCCCAAGTAGAAATGTTTGCGAAGAGGGAAACTGACTTTCAGCCTTGACAAAGGAGCCTTTAAATGTTGGTAGTGCTCGACTTGCCACTGTCTCCATTTAGTGACCGCTTGAAGTTACAATGGCACCAGTGGTGAAATCTAATTTTTTTTTTTACTACTGGTTCTGTGGGCGTGGCGTGGCATGGCTGGGCAGGCATGGCAGGGGAAGGATACTGCAAAATCTCCATTCCCACCCCACTCCTGGGGGAAGCATACTGCAAAATCCCCATTCCCTCCCCACTCCTGGGGGAAGGATACTGCAACATCCCCATTCCCACGCAATGGAAGGATATTGCAAAATCCCCATTCCCTCCCTACTCCAATGGAAGGATATTGCAAAATCTCCATTCCAACCCCACTCCAGGGGAAGGATACTACAAAATCCCCATTCCCTCCCCACTCCAGTGGAAGGATATTGCAAAATCTCCATTCCCACCCCACTCCTGGGGGAAGCATACTGTAAAATCCCCATTCCCACTCCACTCCTGGGGGAATGATATTGCAAAATCTCCATTCCAACCCCACTCCAGTGGAAGGATACTGCAACATCCGCATTCCCACCCCACTCCAGGGGGAAGGATACTGCAAAATCTCCATTCCCACCCAATGGAAGGATATTGCAAAATCCCCATTCCCTCCCCACTCCAATGGAAGGATATTGCAAAATCTCCATTCCAACCCCACTCCAGGGGAAGGATACTACAAAATCCCCATTCCCTCCCCACTCCAGTGGAAGGATATTGCAAAATCTCCATTCCCACCCCACTCCTGGGGGAAGCATACTGTAAAATCCCTATTCCCACTCCACTTCTGGGGGGAATGATATTGCAAAATCTCCATTCCAACCCCACTCCAGTGGAAGGATACTGCAACATCCCCATTCCCACCCCACTCTGGGGGAAGGATACTGCAAAATCTCCATTCCCACCCAATGGAAGGATATTGCAAAATCTCAATTCCCACCCCACTCCTGGGGCCAGCCGGAGGTGGTGTTTGCCGGTTCTCCGAACTGCTCAAAATTTCCGCTACCGGTTCTCCAGAACCTGTCAGAACCTGCTGCATTTCACCCCTGAACGGCACTGAAAAAAAGCAACTTTACAACCATTTTTCACACTTATGACCGTTGCAGCATCCCCGCGGTCACGTGACCCAAATTCAGAACCCTGGGCAACTGACTCGTATTTATGATGGTTTTCAGTGTCCCGGGGTCACACGATCCCTTTTTGCGACCTGTCCATAGGGAGGGAAGCCAGATTGACTTCATGACCATGTGACTCAGTTAACAACCATGGCGAGAAACCTTTCTATGGAGATTCGCGATCCCGGTTGTCCCAAAAATGCTCTTCCAAAGGGCAAGAGCATTTGAAGAGCCCTAGTAGTACAGTGTACAGTACACTGTACAGGTAGTACAGTGGTCTAAGGCACCCTGTTATTAAGCTGGTTATTAAGACCAGCTGCCTGCAATTACTGCAGGTTCGAATCTCGCCAGGCTCAAGGTTGACTCAGCCTTCCATCCTTTCTAAGGTAGGTGAAATGAGGACCCAGTTTGTGGGGGCAATAAGCTGACTTTGTATAAATATACAAAAGGATGAAGGCTATTGCTTAGCGCACTGTAAGCCGCCCTGAGTCTCCAGAGAAGGGCGGCATATAAATCAAATTAATATATAGATATAGATATAGATATAGATATAGATATAGATATAGATATAGAAAGCATTAGAAAGCAGATATATTTGAGTCAATGCTCAGGAATGCTAAAGGGAGGAAGGAAAGAAAGAAAAAGAAAACAAAGAAGAAGGGGAGAAGAAAGGAAGAAGAGAATATAGAGCCTTGGTAGTACAGTGGTCTAAAGCACCCTGTTATTAAGAACAGCTGCCTGCAATTACTGCAGGTTCGAATCTCGCCAAGGCTCAAGGTTGACTCAGCCTTCCATCCTTTCTAAGGTGGGTAAATTGAGGACCCAGTTTGTGGGGGCAATAAGCTGACTTTGTATAAATATACAAAAGTATGAAGGCTATTGCTTAGCACATTGTAAGCCGCCCTGAGTCTCCGGAGAAGGGCGGCATATAAATCAAATTAAAACAAAACAAAACAGGCCTTTCTTAATATTATGAAAACATTTTTGCTTCTCATCCAAGAAGTTTCTTCCGTTTTTTTTTTCAGCTTCTTGGATGAGAAGCAGAACCTCTTTTTTTTTTTCCCCCAAATAAAACCCAAGAAAAGTCCAGTTGCCTTTTGGAAAAAGTTCCTTTGGGACGTTCTCCAAGCTTGGCAACCTCTCAGGCGTAGAAACAAGGGCAGGGTTTCCTTGGCAGGGCTGCCTCTGTGGGAACTGGTCTAAACCACAGAATTATTATTATTATTATTTATTTATTTTCATTTTCCTCCTCTAAAAACAGCCCGTCTCGAAGGAAGAGGGTTGCCAAACCTCCGATCTTCCAGGAATAGCTGGCAAGGAAAGTTGCCAAGATGGTTTGTTAATTCCTGGGGGGGGGGACCTGGGGGGTTTGCTTCTTGGAAGCCGTGTTTTTGTGTGCTTCCGTAAATAAGGAGCGTCTCGGATTTGCTTAGCTGTGGAGGGGACCGAGAGAAACTGACTTGCCCTCTGTCTGATGTTTTCCCTGCGCTGAGGAAAAAAAAAAAATCAAATCTGGGGAAAAAAAAACACATAAGCGCTAAGAAAAGCAGCATTTTTAGAATTTAGAAGAACAGAGTTGGAAGGGACCTTGGAGGTCTTCTAGTCCAGCCCCCTGCTTAGGCAGGAAACCCTACACCACTTTGGACAAATGGTTATCCAACATCTTCTTAAAAACTTGGAGTTGGAGCATTCACAACTTCTGGTGGCAGGCTGTTCCACTGGTTAATTGTCCTCACTGTCGGGAAATTCCTCCTTAGTTCTAAATTGCTTCTCTCCTTGATTAGTTTCCACCCATTGCTTCTTGTTCTGCCCTCAGGTGCTTTGGAGAATAGCTTGACTTCTTCTTCTTTGGGGCAGCCCCTGAGATATTTTAACACTGCTCTCATGTCTCCCCTAGTCCTTCTTTTCATTAAACTAGACATACCCAGTTCCTGCAACCGTTCTTCATATGTTTTAACCTCCAGTCCCCATTTGACCTTGGAAAAAGAATCTTTCTAAACATAGCAGTGCCCTGGAATTTATAATAAATCCTTAGCATATAGATTTAAAGCCAGAAATATTTTTGTTAGGCATAATACCAGAAAATTATGATAAAGCCGGACTATATAAATAACGCTACATGTCTTGACAGCAGCGAGAATTGTATTTGTCCAATATTGGAAAAATGAGAACACCGCACTGAATGAAAATATAATTTGGAAAATATTGGACTGTGCAGAGATGGATAGATTGACATTGAAAATAAAAGATAAAGGAGATAACAGAGTACTATTCAATGTGGAATAGATTTTATCAATGGTTAGAGATAAGAGGTAGAAATTAGATGAAGAAAAATTATTGTTATGTGTAAGTAAAGGCTTTTAAAAGCATTTTTCTCCTCGGCCCAAGAAGTTGTAGATAAAATGCTTTTAAAAGCCTCTGACGATCCCAGCTGAGCCGCACGATCATCAGAAGCTCTTTTTTCTTTTAAAAGCATTTTTTCTACAACCTCCTGGGCCGAGGAGGTTGTAGAAAAAATGCTTTTAAAAGCCTCTGATGATCCCAGATGAGTTGCCTGGTTATCAGAGGATTTTTTTTTTTTAAGCATTTTTTCTACAACCTCCTGGGCCCAAGAAGTTGTAGAAAAAATGCTTTTAAAAGCCTCTGACGATCCCAGCTGAGCCGCACGATCATCAGAGGCTTTTTTTTTTTACTTTTAAAAGCATTTTTTCAGCCGAAGAAGTTGTAGAAAATATGCTTTTAAAACTTAAAAAAACAGCCTCTGATGATCGCGCGACTCAGCTGGGCATTGGGGGGTGGGCAGGGATTTTTGCTACCGGTTCTCCGAACCACCCGCCGCCATCTCTACCGGATCGGGCGATCCGGTCTGAACCGGGAGCATTTCACCCCTGATTTCACCCCTGCTTTACACTATTGGCAATCCTACCTCTCTCGCAGGTCTAGATCCTAGCTTCGAACAGGAGGTGTTGGGAAATAAACTATTTTGTGACCAACTTACTCAAAAGCCTGTCCTTGACTCACGTTCAACCAGAGCTGGACTCGTACACAAGAAATTTCTCAAATTCTAAGAAGTTTTTCCCTTCCACTACACGAACCCTAATCTTGCAGGGCAATGAGTGCCTCTGACCAGCAGAACCGAGTCCGCAATTTAAATTTTCAGGGTTCAGCCGGGTGCAAACATTCACCAGCACACTTCCTGTTTTGTAGAAAGTGTGCATAGAAGAGCAACAAAGATGATTAGGGGTCCAGAGGCTGAAACATAGTTTAGTTTAGTTTAGTTTAGTTTAGTTTAGTTTATTTGTATACCGCCCTACTCCCGAAGGACTCAGGGCGGTGAACAGCCAAACAATAAAATACATAGATACAAAAAAATTTAAAAACCAGATAAAATCAAATTAAATCATTTTGGCCCAGATAGATTAAAACACCCCGATAATTTAAAAACAGATTAAAATTTACATATTTAAAAAAGGGAAGAGATTAGGCCAAGCCCACCTGATGGAATAAACGGTTCCTCTAAGAAGATATTCGATTGTGCAGAAAATGGATAGACTTACGTTGAAAATCAAACAGAAAGAAGATACAGAATATTATCAAACAGGGAAGTCATTTTGCTGTTATGGAATGAAAGACTGAAAAAAATTCCTGGGTCAGCCAGATACAGTTTATTGCGCAGGTTCAGAGCCAGATTTCTACCTGAAATTCTGAACCCCGGAAAGCTCCGATACAACTGCTTATATATATTTCCAAGACAAAGGGTTTGGTGAGCACATGCATTTTTCCATCTATGGTTAACATACAATTGTTATATGATAATTGACACTTCCTAATTACTAAACCATTATTGTCTAGTTTATAAGGTTATCTTTAGCTAGACAACCTTCCTTAGTTCTGTAATTACTAATACGGGAGATTTATTGCCGTCCTTAGGTAATAAGTAACTCTTGGTAACCTACATGTCCTTGTGTCTTTGACAGTGAGGCCACTCAGATGTTTTCCATATGGCTATCCTTCCGTGACAGCTAGGCCTCATCAGAAGATATATTACCAATAATGGGATTTAACTGATTTTTAATATAATCTCCAAACAAGCACATTTCTCCCTTATAATAATGTGAATAGAGAGGGTCTTTTAGTGTTCATGTAACTGGCCCTGTATGATTCCTACTTTATTCACATTATTGCCAGTGGTTGGAAAAAAAGGGTGGAGAATAAGAATGGAATTGGTACTGTTAAGCAAATTAAATACCCAGACACCACAATGTTTATTAAGCACTAAGAAATGTAAAATTTATATATAGAAAAGAACGGTAGCTGGAACTGGGTATGTCTAGTTTAATGAAAAGAAGGACTAGGGGGTGACATGATACCAGTCTCCCAATATTTGAGGGGCTGCCCCAAAGAAGAGGGGCTCAAGCCAGGGGTGAAATCCAGCAGGATCTAACAGGTTCCGGAGAACCGGTAGTGGAAATTTTGAGTAGTTTGGAGAACCAGCAAATAACACCACTGGCTGGCCCCAGAGTGGGGTGGGAATGGAGATTTTGCAATATCCTTCCCCCAGGAGTGGGGAGGGAATGGGGATTTTGCAATATCCTTCCCCCAGGAGTGGGGAGGGAATGGGGATTTTGCAGTATCCTTCCCCTGCCACGCCCACCAAGCCACGCCCACAGAACCGGTAGGGAAAAATTTTGGATTTCACCCCTGGCTCAAGCTATTATCCAAAGCCACTGAAGGCAGGAGAAGAAGCAACGGTGGAAACTAATCAAGGAGAGAAGCAATTCGGAACTAAGGAGAAATTTCCTAACAGTGAGAACAATTAACCAGTGGAACAACTTGCAACCAGAAGTTGTGAATGCTCCAACACTGGAAGTTTTTAAGAAGATGTTGGGTAACCATTTGTCTGAAGTGGTGTAGGGTTTCCTGCCTAAGCAGGGGATTGGACTAGATGACCTCCAAGGTCCCTTCCAAATCTGTTATTCTATTATAATAAAGGGTTTGGGGACTAAATTGTATGATGAATGGTTAAAGGAGCTAGGTATGTCTACCCTATCAAAGAGAAGGATTAGGGGGAGGCATGATAGCAGTTTTCCAATATCTCAGGGGCTGCCCCAAAGAAGAGGGAGTCAAGCTATTCTCCAAAGCATCAAAAGGCAGGACAAGAAGCAACGGATGGAAACTAATCAAGGAGAGAAGCAACCAGGAATTAAGGAGAAACTTCCTACAGTGAGGACACTTACAGTCCTTTACTTACAATAGTTCATTTAGTGACCCTTTGAAGTTACAACGGCACTCAAAACAGTGACTTATGACCGTTTTCCACCCTTATGACTTGTAGCATCACTACAG
Source organism: Pantherophis guttatus (assembly GCF_059756535.1). Taxonomy (NCBI): domain Eukaryota; kingdom Metazoa; phylum Chordata; class Lepidosauria; order Squamata; family Colubridae; genus Pantherophis; species Pantherophis guttatus. The sequence continues at coordinate 346,100,774 of NC_142063.1, forward strand.
TTACGTGATCAAAACTGGGACGCTTGGCAACTGGCTCATATTTATGACGGTCGCAATGTCCCTGGCATCACGTGATCCTCTTTTGGGGACCTTCTGACGAGCAAAGTCCGTGGGGGAAGCCAGATTCACTCAATATCCGTGTTACTCATTTAACCACTGCAGGGATTCACTTAATAACCGTGGTAAGAAAGGTCGTAAAATGGGGCACAATTCCCCGAACGACTGTCTTGCTTTGCCGTGGAAACGTTGGGCTCCATTGTGGTTGTAAGTCGAGGACTTCCCATAGTCATTATTTTATTTATTGATTTATTGATTTATTTGTTTGTTTGTTTATTTATTTATTTTATATGCCGCCCTTCTCCTGAGACTCAGGGCGGCTTACAATGCGTTAAGCAATAGCCTTCATATTTTTGTATATTTTATACAAAGTCAGCTTATTGCCCCCACAAACCGGGTCCTCATTTTACCCACCTTAGAAAGGATGGAAGGCTGAGTCGACCTTGAGCCTGGCGAGAATTGAACTCGCAGTAATTGCAGGCAGCTGGATGTTAAATGCTGCCTTAGTAGGAGGCATTAGCCTCTCACACCACTCAGTCATCTGTCGGGGATGGGTGTAGTGATGAAGGGTCAGACTTGATGACCTTTTAGGTCCCTTTCAGCTCTATGATCCTATGACTTTTTGCATAACCCAATAATGCTAGGTTTTTGGTTTTGGTGTTTTTTGCAATTTACCTGTGGTCCAGGATGGTTACATTGGAAGGAGGGATCCCCAGAACTTTGCAGCTTTCTATCAGTTCCGCTTTACGAATCTCTCCCTGCTGATAGTAATTCCCTGTGAATGATAGAATAGAATAGAATTTTTTTATTGGCCAAGGGTGATTGGAGACACAAGGAATTTGTCTTGATGCATACGCTCTCAGTGTACATAAAAGACAAGATACGTTCGTCAAGAATCATAAGGTACAACACTTAATGATAGTCATAGGGAACAAATAAGCAATCAAATCATATTAGGAAACAGTCAATATAAATCGTAAGGATACCAGCAACAAGGTTACAGCCAAAGTAATGTAGGTAAATGCGGCGGGTCCAGCTGGATGATCACTGAAGGGCCCTCTTTATTCATAGTATTGTAAGAAAGGAAATGTGCTTGTTTAAGGGAAGCCAATTAACCAGATGAAAGGCAGAGTATTCCTTTGAAGCAGAAACATTCACAGAGGGGCCCCTCAGTTGTCAGAGATACAAACATTTGGTGATATACAGTTTGAAGGTTAAAGAGATCAAAGGATGACCACATGTAATATCAACAAGAGATCATTTGAATCTATGCTTCAGTAATTGGCAAAAAAGAATTATGACTGTTGGCAAAGAAAAATGTAAAACTTGGTAATTGGGAAGTGTCAATTAAATATGACAAATGTATATGATCACATAAACTGCTGAGTTAACAGAACCCTTTGTCTTAGAAGAGTATAAAAACCATTGTACCTAATTTCTGTCTTTGTTCAACGCTTCACGTACAGAGCTTTGAACCTATTGCGCAATATACAATGTCTCTGGCTAACCCTGAAAAGCTGTGTTGGTCTTATTAAATCCACAACAATACAGTCGTAAGTGGGAGGAGATGGGTGGTGGGAACGATGAGAAGATTAATAGTAGTGCAGACTTAGTAAATACTTTGACAGTGTTGAGGGAATTATTTGTTTAGCAGAGTGATGGCGTTCGGGGAAAAACTGTCCTTGTGTCTAGTTGTTCTGGGGTGCAGTGCTCTATAGCGGCGTTTTGAGGGTAGGAGTTGAAACAGTTTATGTCCAGGATGCGAGAGGTCTGTAGATATTTTCCCAGCCCTCTTTTTGAGTCGTGCAGTATACAGGTCCTCCATGGAAGGCAGGTTGGTAGCAACTATTTTTTCTGCAGTTCTAATTTGGGTTGCAGAACCAAACCAGACAGTTATGGAGGTGCAGATGACAGATTCAATAATTCCTCTGTAGAACTGAATCAGCAGCTCCTTGGGCAGATTGAGCTTCCTGAGTTTAAAAGAGATAAAAAGTCATCTCTTTTGTCCCGATTTTGGCATTTATTCATTTATTTACCTTTTTTTTTTTTGTGCGCATACATTCCTCCGTCCATGGAAAAAAAATTAAAGTCACTGAGAATTCAAAAGAGGAAGAGTCCACATAACAGAATCTCTGCTGGAAAAGTATAAAACTCGATGTATTTTTGTTTTGCTGGCTAAATTTTAAAATGTACTTTTCCCCATTTTGCCGTTTTGAGGGTAGCGGCAGAGAATTACAGGCAGTCCTTGACTTACAACAGTTCATTTAGTGACCATTTGAAGTTACAACAGCACTGATAAAAAATGACTCACGACCGTTTTTCACACTTACGACCGTTGCAGCACGTGATCGAAATTCAGATGTTTGGCAACTGATTCATATTTATGACGGTTGCAGTGTCCCCGGGGTCACGTAATCCCCTTTTGCGACCTTATGACAAGCAAAGTCAATGGGGAAGCCGGATTCACTTAACAACCGTGTGACTAACTTAACAAATGCAGTGATTCACTTAACAACAGTGGCAAGAAAGGTCGTAACATGGGGCAAAACTCAGTTAACTAATGTCTCACTTCACAACATAAATTTTGGGCTCCATTGTGTTCGTAATTGGAGGACTACCTGCAATGATGATAATGAGAATAATAACGACAACAACAGGACTACGAGTTCAAAAGATGCACTTTGTCTGATGGATTTGGACTGATTGATTGATTATTTCCTACAAGTCGGCATTGACTCTTAGCAACCAAATATACAGGTAGTCCTCGACTTACGACCACAGTGGAACCCAAAGTTTGCATTGCTAAATGAGGCAGTTGTTAAGTGAGCTTCGTCCCATTTTACGACCTTTCTAGCCACAGCTGTTAAGTGAATTTTGCAGTTGGTAAGCGAGTGACCTGGTCGCTAAGTCAAATCTGGCTATCCCATTGTAATTTGCCTGTCAGAAGGTTGCCAAAGCAGAATCACATGACCCTGAGACAATTTGCAACCATCATAAGTACATGCCAGTTGCCAAGCTTCTAAATTTTGGTCATGTTGTGGCTCCGTTGCCTGAGCCTGGGCTATTGACAGATGCAGACTCTGAGAGTGAGGGAGAGGAGTTGGCAAGGCCTCCCTCTCCAGGACCCTCCTCTCTGGCAATGCCTCTGGAGGACACCAAAGGCCAAGAGATAGGCCCAGAGCCAAGCACGTCCCCGCAGCCACAGGTGGACAGTGACGAAGGAGATAAGTGCTGGCTGGACCCTCGGCAGCGGCGCAGGGAGAAGCGTGCGCAGCAGAGGGGAAGGCGTGCCAGAGATTAGCTGAGTCACTGGACCACACCCCACAGGGTATAAATGTGGGTGTGGTGGCCGGTTCAGTTTGTGACGAGCAAAAACTAGAAATAATCCATGATCTCTGCGTTACTGGACTTCTGCCTGCCTTGTCGGACTGCATTTGGACTAATCTTTGTATTGTTGAAACTTTGCCTGCTTTATCGGAATGCTTGCAGTCTAATCTTTGTTTTGTGTGAGTAAAGTCTGAATTGGCAGCTAGCCACTAAGTTGCTGCCAGCTTTATCTTCAAAGATTTTGTCGTGTGGCTTATTAACTCTGGGCCGTCCGTGGGGGTGCGTGTGTGGGACGGGGACAGAACAGGTCATGTGACCATGGCGATGCTCCAAGTCCCTTACGTCGTTTTTTTTCAGTGCTGTTCTAACTTCAAACGGTCACTAAACAAATGGTTGTAAATCGAGGATTACCTGTACAGTAAGAGCAACAAATAATAATACAGCAATACCAACAACACTGGTAAGCATCCTGAACGGTCTCTACTCCTGCACAGAAAACGCCTTGTGGATTTATTTTTTTTGCCTCCTTGGTTTCTATCCTGCCTTTGAGGAATACAAGGCAATGTATCTGGCCCTCCCTCCTTCAGTTTTCCCCAGACAACAACCCTGCCAGGTAGGATGGTCTGAAAGACTAGCATAGAAGCATAGAATCCAACAGGGCTTTAAGGGAACCTTGGAGGTCTTCTAGTCTAACCCGCTCCCCAGGACTCCTTATATCATCCTGGACTGATGGTTTACAAAACTTTTATTGAAAACCGCCAGTGATGGAGCCTCCATTAAGAATAAGCCCTCTTATTGTTGTTAAGAAAATAATGTATCAGTCATTTATATATTTTATTTTATTTTTGTTCTCCAATCCCCAGAAAAAGGTGTTTGAGAGTGTCTCACGGGAGGTGTCAACTCAGAACAAATTTTCCAAGATTAAATATTAAGACAGGTGAGGGGGGCCTTGCATCTCCCCAATCCTACTCTTAGCATTATTGACTTTTGCTCATTTAACAACTGTATTTGGAAAAAAATTAATTGTTTATTGCAGAGTTTTCTCTATTTCCTTCCTTTGTTTTCTTTCCTCTCCTTTTTCCATCATGTCTTTTTAGGCCATAAGCCTCTCAATAAACCAACTTCTGCTTGGTTCTTATGCCCATTTTGTAGACAGGGCAAACTGAGGCTCAGTGACGTCACACACAATGGCGGACCTTCGTTAGCCCAAGAGGAATACAGGCTAGAGATGGGCGGAGCTCTTCGGAAGGTCGACGTCAGATGACGTCAGAGCGACTCCGTTTACGTACAGCAATGGCCTCAGCTTGTTCAGCCCCGCGCGCAAAATGGACGTTCCGAGGCTGCGGTTGCTAGGCAACTCCGCAGCGCTCTTCTTTTTACCTCCCCCCTCCCCTCACCTGTGGAGCCGCAGAGCAGCCACAAGCTGGCCGACTTCAAGGCGAGGATGGTGGGGGCGAAGAACATGGCTTCGTCATCAGGGTGCGCCGTCACGAAGAGGACGCGGGTGGCCTGGACGTCTCGTCGCAGCGTCGCTGACGCTACCGGTCCGTCTGAGAAAAGCGTCCGGTGGTCCGGCCGCCCCCACTTCCTCAGGCCGCGGTAGCGCTGCAGCCACCAACGAGAAAGGAGCCATAGCAAAAGAACGACAAGAAGGAAAAGAAACGGGGCGCTCGTCGCCATTGTAACGCAGGAAAGAAGGGGGGGGGAAAAAAAGAGCGGAAGGGACAAAGAAAGTCCGGATGGAAACGTGAACCGCAAAGAATGGTTCCGCCTCATATTCTTTGAGAAAATGGTATTTTCTTGATATTTCCAAGATGGCTTGTAAAACCGTTGCAGGAAACTGTTGGAAGAAACATCCTTCTGGGTTCTGCTCCAAGTGGGGAAACAGACACTGGAAACATGGAGACTGCTTGGAAAGATGGTTTAATGGTGGACAGGATCACATGGCTTGAGTTCCTGAACAGAAAAGGGGGCAGATACAGAAAATCCTCCGGTTTTTATGCTCTCTCTGGCTCTGCATTTCTTGGGGCCCCGAAAGAGTATCCTGATTGGTTGTCAGAATCCCAGGGGGTGGGGGGCCTTGCTGGCTGATGGTCACATGTGCTTCCCAGGTCACATGTGGTGAGTTGCTGCTGCTATTGTGTAGAGGGCTAATCCTATCTTTGTTGGATCTTTGGCAATTCCTACTATGGCTCTGCCTGAAGGAGGTAGATCTTTGTTACGTAGAATAGACTGGCCCTGGCCTTAATGGCCCATTGACAAAGGGTGGGGGGCAGGAAGGTGGGAGCTGCTTCAAAACATGCTTATCCCAGGGAAATATAATATTCTGCCTTTTTCATATTTCCTAAAATATTTCACTCTTCCAGGAAAGGGGTGGGTGCTAACTTCCTACAAATCCAAAAGGTTGCCAAATCTAGGATAACATCCAACCTATCTTATCTTTTGGATTGGTTCTACCTTTCAATACAATTCTTCAGTTCCTGGACCAGCAAAGTCCAAACATAGCATCATCTCAATTTTGCTCCCTTCCAATTCATTCGCAGAAGAAAAAAGACACATGGCAAAACTCCTCAGAGACACTAAAATACACTGGACTTCTCTCTCTCTCTCATACAGTGTGAACTTTGCCTTTGCAAACTGTTGCTTAATTTCAGGTTGTTGCGGAATCCAGAAAACCGGATAAATTATTAAATCGAATAGCAATATATTCTGGAATATTGCATTTGCTGGAAATAAAAATTGTGGAGTTATTGGTTTTTTTTGCTGATGGAATAGATGGAATGGAATGGAATGGAATTAGAATAATTAGAATAGAATAGAAATAGAAATAGAATAGAATAGAATAGAATAGAATAGAATAGAATAGAATAGAATAGAATAGAATAGAATTTTTTATTGGCCAAGTGTGATTGGACACACAAGGAATTTGTCTTGGTGCATACGCTCTCAGTGTGCTTAAAAGAAAAGATACATTCATCAAGAATCATAAGGTACAACACTTAATGATAGTCGTAAGGTACAAATAAGCAATCAGGAACAATTATCAATTTAAATCGTAAGGATACCAGCAACAAAGTTACAGTCATACAGTCATAAATGGGAGGAGATGGGTGGTGGGAACGATGAGAAGATTAATACTAGTGCAGACTTAGTAAATAGTTTGACAGTGTTGAGGGAATTATTTGTTTGATGATGTTATTTAGTTGGGTAATGAAATGTCTGCAAGCAAACCCCACAGTCGTTCTTTCTTTCTCCTCTTATTCCTCAACTCCACAACCCCTACTCCAGAGATGGCTAACCTTTCTGCTGTCGCGTGCCAAAAGGGGGGGGGAGTGCGGGGAGGTCACGCGCGCACGTGCCCACACCCATAATTCTATGCGCCCCGCCCCCCCTGCATACACGCGTGATCTACCCGCACTCCCCCCGCTTTTGGCATGCGATGGCACAGTGGGCCCGGTAGGCCTGTTTTTCGCCCTCCCCAGGCTCCAGAAGCTTTCTAGGAGCCTGGGGAGGGCAAAAACAGCCTTCCCCAACCCCCCAGAAGCCCTCTGGAGGCTAGAAACAGCTCATTTCCCGACTTCTGGTGGGACCAGAAGACCTGTTTTTCGCTCTCCCCAGGTTCCAGAGGCTTTCTAGGAGCCTGGGGAGGCCAAAACCCGCCTTTTCCACCCCTCCAGAGGCCCCCCGGAGGCTGGAAACAGCCTGTTTCCCAACTTCTGAAAATCAGGTGGCCGGCATGCGCATGTGCACTGGAGCTGAGCTAGGGCAATGCTCGTGTGCCCACCGATATGGCTCCACGTACCACCTGTTCGCCATCACGGCCCTACTCCCTTCTAACCCTGATTAAAGGCCTGGAGACTAAAACATGGAATGGTTCCAGGATTTGGGTTTGGCCTGTCTAAAGAAAGAAGGACTAGAGGGGACATGATAGCAGTATTCCAGTATTTGACGGGCTGCCCAAAAAGAGGGGGTCAACTTATTTTCCAAAGCACCAGAAGGCAGGATAAGAAGCAAATGATGGAAACTAACCAAGGAGAGAAGCAACCTGGAATTAAGGAGAAATTTCCTGACAGAACGTAACCAGCTTGTCTTCAGAAATTGTGGGTGCTCCGTCACTAGAGGTTTTTAAGAAGAGACTGGACAGCCACTTGTCTCAAATGGTATAGTTTAATTTAATTTAATTTTATCAAATTTCTATGTTGCCCAACTCCCAAGGGACTCTGGGTGGCTAGGATCCCTTGGGAGTTGGGTCTCCTGCTTGAGCAGAGGGCTGGAATAGAAGGACCTCCAAGGTTCCTTTCAGCTCTATTCTGATTGATTGCAGTTGAGCTTCATAAATAATCATCAACAAATCCAGGTCATACTCTATCATACCCTCTGAACATTGGGCACAAAGCCAGGTTATTTAACCAAGTTAAAATCAGTAGAGTTGGAGCTCAGCTTGTAGAAAGAGAAGACTGAACAACATTCCTTGTTCAGCCAGAGACAGTTTTATTTGCGCAGTTTCAGAACCAGATTTGTATCTGCAATTCTGAACAAAGGAAGAGTTCTGATACATCTGCTTTTATACATATCCAAGACAAAGGACTTTGCTGGCACAGCAGTTTTCCATATATGGTTAACATCTGTTACATGATAATTGACACTTTTTAATTACTAAATTCCTGCCTTAATTTATAGTACATGAGATAATTTTACCTAAACATCCTCCTTAGTTCTGTATCCGCTGATGCATAGATTCATGGCTGGCCTTGGATTAATAAGTAACTTTTTGTTTCAGATGGATGTCTTTGCATCCTTGACAGATATCTTCCTCAGAAGACATATATTATACATGGTCCTTGCATCTTTGACAGATAGGCCCCTCAGAAGATATGTTGCCAAGAATGGAATTTAGCTGACAGTGTAATCGCTGAACAAGCACATTTCTTTCTTTATAATAATGTGAATAAAGAGAGTCCTCCAGTGTTCATATAGCTGACCTTATACCATTCACATTATTCACATTATTATATTATTCACATTATTCACTTTAAGCTAATCTCAGTTGAAATGAGGTTTCATACAGTGGGTTCCATGGCAAAAAAAATATCTCTAAATTAACCTTTTTGTGGGGTAATTGTCAGGCATCTGCCAATTAACAATTCTTAAAAGCAATGCATGTTTGTGTTGTGGCAAAGTGTGAATTCAATGCTTTGGCCCTACATATTATGTAAATTGGAGCTTAATTCAAACTGTGATTAAGGAAATGGACAGCCATTGTAGCACCTCCCATCTCAGACGGGGATGAGTTTCGTATTTATTCTAATATTAATTTATTTATGTCAAGTTTAAGATAAGTAGACTTCATTTCCCAGAATTTCTTACCATGTTTTAGGATGGGTGGACTTCCACTCCCAGAATCCCCCAGCCAGCATGCTTTAAGAGGGGTGGACTTCATCTCCCAGAATCCCCCAGCCAGCATGCTTTAAGAGGGGTGGACTTCCAATCCCAGAATCCCCCAGCCAGCATGCTTTAAGAGGGGTGGACTTCCACTCCCAGAATTCCCCAGCCAGCAATGCTTTAAGAGGGGTGGACTTCCACTCCCAGAATCCCCCAGTCAGCATGCTTTAAGAGGGGTGGACTTCCATTCCCAGAATTCCCCAGCCACCATGCTTTAAGATGGGTGGACTTCCATTCCCAGAATTCCCTAGCCGGCATGTTTTAAGATGGGTGGACTTCCACTCCCAGAATCCCCCAGCCGGCATGCTTTAAGAGGGGCAGACTTCAACTCCCAGAATTTCCCAGCGTGGACATCAACTCTCAAAATTCTCCAGCTACTGTGTTTGTTGCGGTAATCATGCTAGCTGGGAAATTCTGGGAGTTGAAGTCCACCTCTCTTAAAGTTGCCAAATTTGTAAACACTGGGCCAAAATGATCCTGAAGTTCCAACTCTTAACGATAATTTTATGTATTCCATTAAATACTGTACTTGGTAGCCTCTAAAAGCTGCTGCATTTTTTCAAGGTCTTTTGACCTTTTAATTTGAGCATTGACAGACTCCCACGTTCTTGTGCTGGAGTGGACATCTGGATTTATTCAACATAAATGGAAAGGTATTTCGCCATCTGGTCTTAAGTACGGTTACTTAGAATGAAGGCCTCCTGATTTTAACAGCGTTCCCTTCCAAGTAAATGTCTTATTAATGCAATTGTGGTTTGCAGATTTCTTCACAATGTTGTTATGCTTCAGGGGTGAAATCCAGCAGGTTCTGACAGGTTCTGGAGAACCGGTAACGGAAATTTTGAGTAGTTCGGAGAACCAGCAAATACCATCTCTGGCTCACCCCCAAAGTGGGGTGGGAATGGAGATTTTGCAGTATCCTTCCCCTGCCATGCACACCAAGCCACATCTACCAGGCCACGTCCACAAAACCGGTAGTAAAAAAATTTGAATTTCACCACTGTTATGCTTGCCTTTTCGTCAAGACCTTTAAATGAGTAGGGCATCATTACTTTTTAAACAAATAATTGACCAACCAATCCTATGTTATATACAGTATTTATGTAAAATCCTACAGCGATATATTTTGCGTTAAGTTATATATACAAGATTCCTCTCCCTGGCAAACTTCCAAAGTTTATATAACCAATGCATGACTAACCTTAAATTTCCAGAAAGTTTTTTTTTTCTGCAGCCAAATTTATGCTGCTCTTATTATCTGCTGATTTGCAAACCAAGAGGAAGAGAAATTAGAGAGGATTTGCCAGTGATATTTCTGTTCGGTGGTAGAAAGGAAATTCTCCATTTCCATTTGTGTTTCATTTAGGAAAAGGTCCTTATTATGGAATCATCCTTCCATACAAAATTTTACAAAAGTCTTAAACATTCTCACTGGAAATCTAAAACCCGGAAGCCATTTTCCACTTGCTAGAGATACTGTTTATCTGTTTAAATATAACATTTATTTGAAGATTTTTTTTACACGCTGCTAGTCAGCCCAAAGTAGGTTAATCAGACATCTGACAAAAAGGAAATGAGAGGCAGTCTGGCCTACTGGATAGGGTGCTGAGCTACAGACCAGGAGATGGTGAGTTCTAGTCCTGCCTTAGACATGAGAGCCAACTGGGTGAATTTGGGCCAATCACCAGAAGACAGTGAATTCCAGTTCCATCTGATGCATGAAAGACAGCTGCATGATTTTGGGCCAATGAACCAGGAGACGGTGAGTTCTAGTTCTGCCGTGAAAACTGATTTTACGGTTAATCACACACTCTCAGTCCAACCGGCTTCCTCACAGGGTGGTTGTTTTCAGCAACATAAGCCGAAGAAGGAGTATTACATGTTTACCACCTCCAATAATTTATAAACTAATAAAGGTGAGATAAAAATCTTAATAAATAGACTAAAACGGGATGTGTCCTTTGTTTGCTAGGCATAGCTTTAAAGTCAACTGTTGTGCAGCTGTCTGAATATCTTTTCCTGATCAGTTTACTCCAAGCCATCCCAACTTAAGTCAGTTAGGAAAAAAAAGACTCTTGATCCACTGTTAACAAAAGTACAGTTTGCTAAAGCCAAGTGGTTACAATGAGGCAAAACCGGAACTGAAGATTTGCACCCAAAGCATCTGTTTCACTTTTCCCTTCTCCCCAACTAAAGGTAAAGGTAAAGGTTCCCCTCGCACATAAGTGCTAGTCGTTCCCGACTCTAGTGGGCGGTGCTCATCTCCGTTTCAAAGCCAAAGAGCCAGCGCTGTCCGAAGAAGACGTCTCCGTGGTCATGTGGCCAGCAAGACTCAACGCCAAAGGCGCACGGAGCGCTGTTCCTTTCCCACCAAAGGTGGTCCCTATTTTTCTACTTGCATTTTTTTACCTGCTTTCGATCTGCTAGGTTGGCAGGAGCTGGGACAAGTCACGGGAGCTCACCCCGTTACGCGACACTCAGGATTCGAACCACCGAACTGCCAACCTTTCAATCGACAAGCTCAGTGTCTTAGCCACTGAGCCACCGCATCCCTTTCTCCTAGGTATCTTAATTGTCCAATTACATTCAAAACAAATTGTTTTAGTAACCGTCGGGCTGGATGGCATCACATTTCATTTCATGAGCTTGGAATGGCCTGCGGCTCTCACCGGATGGCACGAAAAGTAGTTTTGATTCCCCTTATCCCAGTGTGGGAAGCCCCCACTCCCACCCCTCAGAGAATGAAATATTTGGGGAATATTAAAAGAGGCAGAAATATTATATTTCCCCAAAGGACAAATGGAGAAAAATCTTAACAAAGGTGGAAAGCAGCTCCAGTTTTCCTTCCATAGCCTCAAGCAGAAGCTTCAAGTCTTTACAAATGGATAGAACAGGACAGGACAGGACAGGACAGGACAGGACAGGACAGGACAGGACAGAATGAGAGAAGGAGAATGGAATGGAATGGAATAGAAAATGGAATGGAATGGAATGGAATAGAGGATAGGATAGGATAGGATAGGATAGGATAGGAAATAGAATAGAATTAGAGTAGAGTAGAACAGAACAGAACAGAACAAGGTCGTACAAAATTGGGGCAAAACTCACTTAACAATTGTCTCGCTTTGCAAAATTGAGAAATGTTGGGCTCAATTGTGGTCAGAAGTCAAGGATGACGTGTAGGGCGTATAAAGCTGTAAATCTTCCTTTTGTCCTGTGTTATTGCTTGATATGGGATCTATGTCCTGTTCTAACCAATGGGGTCCACTGTTTGTTTTAAGACTGTAAAAATATCCTGAATCTAAAAGGTTTGAGAAGATCTGTTTCTATTGGATCGAGCCATTCAAAGATCCATTTTAATATCAATTAAAATCTCCTGGCCAAAATGCCAAGAACCAAGAACAAAGGATTAAGAAAGCTTTATACATTTTCACTACAAGAGAAGGCAGGACAAGGCGAGATAGTAAGAAATATTACTGTATCATCTAATAAACATTTTAGTAATAATACTACAATTTGTTCTATTGGTCTCTAGCTGTCCCTATTCCTAAACCTTGGCTAATGAATGTCCCAGGAGTTATCTAATACACATTTTATTGGCTGCAGGCCATCTGTATTCCTAATTTTTAACTGAGGCCTGCAAGTTGTCTAACTCTTGTTACTTTTATCAACTTTCTAACTACCCAGAATTGTTACAAGCTTTACACATGCATATTTCCTGTAGCATTCTTTGTTCTTGGCAGACACCTTCCAAAATTACAGCCTTCCTGATCTACTTTCAAGCGTGTGCCATGACCTGGCTTTATTTTATCAGGCAGCCCATCAGGTGTTCCACCCAAATATATGTGGTTGGAGCTGAATGATCAGTTCATATTACACATACACTTTCCTTGTGCAATGCAAATTGTTTAAATGTCATCATAGAAGAGCCTAACTACATTTTCCTTCTCAGTTGTACGATGTTGATGAAAACAACTGAAGATTCATAGCGTTCGATAATTTGAATCACATTCCTTATCCCTGTAAACCAGGGGTGTCCAACGTTGACAACTTTATGACATATGGACTTCAACTCCCAGAATTCCCCAGCCAGCATGCTTTAAGACGGGTGGACTTCCACTTCCAGAATTCCCCAGCCAGCCTGCTTTAAGAAGGGTGGACTTCCACTCCCAGAATCCCCCAGCCAGCATGCTTTAAGAGGGGTGAACTTCAACTCCCAGAATCCCCCAGCCAGCCATGCTTTAAGAAGGGTGGACTTCAACTCCCAGAATTCCCCAGCCAGCATGCTTTAAGATGGATGGACTTCCACTCCCAGAATCCCCCAGCCAGCATGCTTTAAGAGGGGTGGACTTCCACTCCCAGAATTCCCCAGCCAGCATACTTTAAGAGGGGTGGACTTCCACTCCCAGAATTCCCCAGCCAGCATGCTTTAAGACGGGTGGACTTCCACTTCCAGAATTCCCCAGCCAGCCTGCTTTAAGAGGTGTGGACTTCAACTCCCAGAATTCCCCAGCCAGCATGCTTTAAGAGGGGTGAACTTCAACTCCCAGAATTCCCCAGCCAGCATGCTTTAAGACGGGTGGACTTCCACTCCCAGAATTCCCCAGCCAGCATGCTTTAAGATGGATGGACTTCCACTCCCAGAATCCCCCAGCCAGCCTGCTTTAAGAAGGGTGGACTTCCACTCCCAGAATCCCCCAGCCAGCATGCTTTAAGAGGGGTGAACTTCAACTCCCAGAATCCCCCAGCCAGCCATGCTTTAAGAAGGGTAGACTTCTACTCCCAGAATCCCCCAGCCAGCCATGCTTTAAGAGAGATGGACTTCCACTCCCAGAATTCCCCAAGTTTACTGGGGATTTCTGGGAATGGAAGTCCACAGATCTTTACGTTGCCAAGATGTACAATATTGTATTTTTTGGCAATTTTTGGCAATACTGTAAATTTTGGCTACAGAGTAGCATGGTGGATGAAATACTTGTGTTGTGTTTGAACTTGCCAATATGGGTAAGAGTGAAGGCAAAATCTTTTGGCAAGTTGCTAAACACAAACCAACCCATATAATTAACGTTATGCAAAAGAGTTTTTGCTGAATTCCAATTAAGGGCCAATTAAATTAAGTTGCCCTTTAATTCCAGGAGACTTTGCCCCGCCCTTTTCCTTGTCTTGATTTCTTAATTAACTTCAGGCAAGAATGCTCTATTCTAATTGGTTGAAAGAGGGACTGATTTCCCGCCCTCCAAAGGCGTTGGGGGGGGCTGCTCACCGTTTCTGTTCTCTGATTGGACGTGACGTCATCCGCGGGAAGAGCCGGAAGTATCCAGCCCATAGATTTAGAAAAGCTAAGAGGGTTATCTCTTGCTGGGATACAAATGCAAAGCCTACAGAAAAAGCCATTTTTTTGTTTATTATCCCGGGGAATAGAAATTAGAGCCTCCCATGGATTTAAAGAAGTTAAGCAACAATTGCAATATTTTTTCCAGAAAGAATAATTTTATTTCTAGTCGACTGTATAGCAAAGAGTTATTTTAATTATTATTATTATTATTTTTAAAAAAGTCTTCCTTTATTTTGATGAAACGGGCACCATTTTAAAAATAATAATCAGCAAAAGCAAATACAAGTCTTCAATGTAGAGCTGGCAAGCGTGGGAAAATAAAGTGAATTTTTTGCCAAAAGCAAGTTTTCTAGAGGGGCGTGTCGCAATATCTTTCGCACGTATCTCTCTACACTTTTCCTACGTCTATAGTCGAAGACCTACGAAGCCCCCCCCGTCCTTATCGCCTTCACCTCAGAGGCCGCCTGAGTTGCTCCCTCCCATTGGCTGGGTGCTCGGGGCCACGCCCCCTCCACCTTTGCATCCCTATTGGCCAGCGCGCCTCTCGGACTCTTTTCCCCCCCCCTTTCCCACAGAAGCGTCCCCGCCGTAGAGTTCCCTTAATTGGTGCCGCACGGTCCTGGAAGGGGTGTAGTGAATTTTCCTACGGTCGAATCGGTCCCCGCGCTTCCTATGGAATTCGAAGAGTTAACCGAGAGCGAGAGTCATCCGGATGAGCCTGACGGGAGAATTTAGAGCGCTGCCCGCGGTGAGTTTTTTTTTTTTTTTAAAGAAATCGGCGAAAGGGCGTCGGCGGTGCTGCCAGGACCCGCGTCGCGAGGGCGAGGGGAGAAAGGGGGCGGAGCCTCGGGTGTGTGTGTGGGGGGGGGAGCCAAGATGGCGGCGGCGGCTGAGGAGGAGGAGGAGGTTTCGCTGCCACCGACGCCGACGAGGAATTGCAGGATGAGGTGAGGCCAAGCCGGGCCCGGCGCGGTTCCTTCACGGGCGGGGCACTTTCGGCCTCCCGGGAGGGGGGGGAGAGGAAAAGGGGGGGCGGAAGAGGCGGGGGGGCGAGGCCGGCTGGGGGGGGTGGGCGGCAATCTTGACAGGTCGAGGAGGTGAGGTGGGGGAAGGGAGGCCGAAGGGGAAGCAAACGGACCCCCTGCGCTCGAGGCATGCTGAGGCGCCGCCGGACTACACCTCCCATCGCTCCCCGCCAGGCCTGGTCCTGGGCACGTGCGCCGGGACTACACCTCCCATCGTCCACAGCAGCAGCCCCCCCCCTTGTATTAGTAGCCCTCCCCTCCCCCCCCTTTCTCCATATCTTATATCCATTCGACACCCAGACGGCAGCCCTGTCTATATATATATATATTCCTTGTTTTATTCCTTTCCCCGGCCTTGTGTGTTTTGTTCCTGGGATGACAATTCCCATCGTCCCCAGCCTCAGGCTCCCCCAGGATCTCCGTAGGTGTGAAGGTTGGGGAGGATGGGATCCCATCGTCCCCAACCTCACCCACTTCCAGAATCTCTAGAGGTTGGGGAGGATGGGAGCCCATCGTCCCCAACCTTACGCTCCCCCAGAATCTCTGTAGATGTAAAGGTTGGGGAAGATGGGAGCCCATGGTCCCCAACTTCACGCTCCCCCAGAATCTCTGTAGATGTAAAGGTTGGGGAGGATGGGGGCCTATCGTCCCCAACCTTACGCTCCCCCAGAATCTCTGTAGATGTAAAGGTTGGGGAAGATGGGAGCCCATGGTCCCCAACTTCACGCTCCCCTAGAATCTCCGTAGATCTAAAGGTTGGGGAGGATGGGGGCCCATCGTCCCCAACCTCAGGCTCCCCCAGAATCTCTGTAGATGTAAAGGTTGGGGAGGATGGGATCCCATCGTCCCCAACCTCACGCTCCCCCAGAATCTCCGTAGATGTAAAGGTTGGGGAGGATGGGAGCCCATCTTCCCCAACCTCACACGCCCCCCCGACTCTGCCCCATATTTTTGCTGCTTCACTTGCAATTCCTATCCTGGCTCTGGGTGGTCCATATTCATCTGGGTGCCATATCCCATAATCCCCAACCCCTATCCCTATTTTTTTCCCCCGCTTCATGAGCTTCGAGATAGTTCCCATTATCCCTGCCGCTGCCCTTTTCCAGCCTTGGGTGCTCCTCCATGGAATAGGACGCCACTCTGCCTCAAATGCCCATCGTCCCCTGCCCTGAATGTTTTAATCGGTGGTAGCTCCCATCATCCCCGGCCAGCCCGCATTCCCTTGCTTGTGGTGTCAGATTGGAACCCCAGAATTTGCTCTTGGCGTTTCATTTCTTGTTGTGGTTGTAATGGAAAGCCTCACCTTGCCTGCACGCAGGCTGTGTCGCTGGGAATGATGGATATTAGAGTCTTTATGGAGCTGACAAGTGTTTTGATTGCTAGAAGAGAGAATAAGTGGCTGGTGTAGGCGCAGGGAGGTTTGGCTCTATCCACCTTTATTTATTTATTTATTTGTATCCCGCCTTTATTATTTCTACAAATAACTCAGAGGAGATATCCAACACACCTTCCTCCTACTATTTTCTCCATAACAACAACAACAACCCTGTGAGGTGGATTGGGTTGAGCAAAAGGAACTAGTCCAAGTTCACCCAGCTGGCTTTCATGCCTAAAGCAGGACTAGAACTCCCAGTCTCCCAGTGATTGGCCCAGAGTCACCCAGCTGGCTTTCATGCCTAGGGCAGGACTAGAACTCACTTTCACCTGGTGATTGAGCCAAAGTTACCTAATTGGCTTTCATGCCTAAGGCAGGACTAGAACTCCCAGTCTCCCAGTGATTGACCCAAAGTCCCCTAATTGGCTTTCATGCCTAAGGCAGGACTAGAACTCACTTTCACCTGGTGATTGGCCCAAAGTTACCTAATTGGCTTTCATGCCTAAGGCAGGACTAGAACTCCCAATCTCCCGGTGATTGGCCCAAAGTCACCCAGCTGGCTTTCCTTCTAAGGCACAACTAGATCTCCCCGTCTCCTGCCTTCTAGCCACTACTAGGCCAAACTTTAGGCCTCAGTGCTCCCTGGCACACATTGATTGGGCCAGCCCCTCCCTCTCAGCCCAAGAGTTACTATGCCTCGCAAATAATGATCATGTGACTCAGAGAGGCTGCAACAGTTGTAAATATACACTTAATTGTCATGTGTCCAAATGTTGATGCTGTTATCCTGGTGCTGGTGTGATGATTGTAAGTCATTTCCCCCCAGTATTATTATTATTATTATTATTATTAATTTGATTTATATGCCGCCCTTCTCTGGAGACTCAGGGTGGCTTACAATGTGTTAAGCAATAGCCGTCATACTTTTGTATATTTATACAAAGTCAGCTTATTGCCCCCACAAACTGGGTCCTCATTTCACCTACCTTAGAAAGGATGGAAAGCTGAGTCAACCTTGAGCCTTGGAGAGATTCGAACTTACAGTAATTGCAGACAGCTGGTGTTAATCACAATGCTATCAGTCTGCTGAGCCACCAGGCCCGTATTGTAACTTAAAACTATTGCTAAATGAATGATTGTAACTCGAGGATTGCCTTTAAATCTAACTGGAAAAGGGGGAACGAAAAGAGAAATTTTGCAATGGTTTTGAGGGGTTTTTTAAGGTGCTTTTTACAAGTCATCCTCGACTTACGGCCAGCATTGAGCCTAAAACTTTTGCTGTTAAGCAAGACACTTGTTAAGTGAGTTTTGCTCCATTTTACGATCGGTCTAGCCCAGTGTTTCTCAACCTTGGAAGCTTGAAGATGGGTGGACTTCAACTCCCAGAATCCCCCAGCCAGCAGCGCTGGCTGGGGGATTCTGGGAGTGGAAGTCCACCCATCTTCAAGCTTCCAAGGTTGAGAAACACTGGGCTAGCCAGAGTTGTTCAAGGAATCACTGCAGTTGTTAAGTCAGTAACACTGTCGTTAAGTGAGTCTGCCTTTCCCCCCTTGACTTTGCTTGTCAGAAGGCCGCAAAACGTGACCCTGGGACGCTGCAACCGTCATAAATATGAACCAGTTGCCAAGCCCCTGAATGTGGATCCCATGGCCATGGGAATGCTGCCACAGTCCCTAAGTGGATATATTGCCGCATAAAGTGTGAAAAACGGTCCTGAGTCAGTTTTCCGTGCCGTTGTAAATTTGAAATATCACTAAACGAACGATTGTAAGCCAAGGACTACCTGTATTGGTTTTTTATATTTCTTTTTTTTTCCTGTCCTTTCCAAAGAGGCTTAAAGCAGAATAGTAGAGTTGGGAGGGACCTTGAAGGTCATCTAGTCCAACCTCCTGCTCAGGCAGAAGACCCTATACCCGTGATGGTGATGAACCTGTGGCACGTGCGTGGCGGGGCGCTCGCATTGCATTTTGGGGCCTCGCGCAGTGCTCCTGTGCCCCATTTTGGCTTCCAGGTTGGTCCAGGATGCCACCACACATCCTGTTCTGGGCCTGGAAAGCCGCCTGCTCCAACCTGGAAGCCAAAAATGCACGGGGGGGGGGGTCTTGCATGGGAGGTGGGGCATGCGGAGTGGGTTGGATGTTGCATGCGCATTGCATTATGGGTGCAGGCGTGCGCAGGTGCGCTCGCTTTTTTTTTTTTTTTAATTTGATTTATATGCCACCCTTCTCCGGAGACTCAGGGCGGCTTACAATGCGTTAAGCAATAGCCTTCATCCTTTTGTATATTTATACAAAGTCAGCTTATTGCCCCCAGAAACCGGGTCCTCATTTTACCCACCTTAGAAAGGATGGAAGGCTGAGTCAACCTTGAGCCTGGCGAGATTCGAACCTGCAGTAATTGCAGGCAGCTGGTCTTAATAACAGGGTGCTTTAGACCACTGTACTACCAAGGCTCTGGCTTTTGGCACACAACGCCAAAAAGCTTAGCCATCACCGCCCTATCCCATGTCAGACAAGTGCCTGTCCAGTCTCTTCTTAAAAACCTCCAGTGATGGAGCGCCCACGATTTCTGGTGGCAAGTAGTTCCACTGGTTCATTGTCCTCACTGTTAGGAAGTTTCTCCTTAGTTCCAGCTTGCTTCTCTCCTTGATGAGTTTCCATCCGTTGCTTCTTCTCCTGCCTTCTGGTGCTTTGGAGAATAATTTGACCCCCCCTCTTCTTCGTGGCAGCCCCTCAAATATTGAAACACTGTTATCATGTCACCCCTGGTCCTTCTTTTCGTTAAACTACACATACCCAAAGCAGTGTGCCTTCCCTCCCGTGTCCCATTCTATGTCTGTGCAACTTACAAGAATTAGGGACGTGGAGCTGGACCGGTCAGGAAAATGCTGGAGAAGGGACAGAATTGATGGTGAAAACAGGTTGGGAATGGCTGACCGAGGGCGTGAATGAAGGAGAGATTGGAAGGTCAGGAGTGAGTAGCTTTGCTAGAGGTTGTGTAACTTACTGGTAGTTCTCAATTTATGACCACAAGGGAGCCTCAAAATCTTTGTTTGCTGAGTGATCCCAGGCTGGAAGCTCGGCAAAATATCTAGAACAGTGTTTCTCAACCTTGGAAGCTTGAAGATGGGTGGACTTCAACTCCCAGAATCCCCCAGCCAGCAACGCTGGCTGGGGGATTCTGGGAGTTGAAGTCCACCCATCTTCAAGCTTCCAAGGTTGAGAAACACTGATCTAGGAGGAAAAATTGGGTTGGCCCATTTCTGAATTCTTACTGAAAAGAAATGCTATTGGTGGTCGTCTTTCCATCCTAGGAGCTCAGCGCCAGTTTGACCGAGATGACATTTTTAGTAAGAGTTAGTCCTTGACTTAACAACCATTCGTTTAGGGACCGCTTGCAGTTACGACGGGACTGAAAAAGTGACACAGGACTGTTTTTTGCACTTGAAACCGTTGTGTTCACCTGATCAAAATTGGGACACTGGACAAGTAGCTTGTATTGAAGATGTTCGCCGTGTCCCAGGATCACCTGATCTCCTTTTGCGACCTCCTGACAAGCAAAAGTCCATGGGGGGAGCCAGATTCACTTAACAACCCTTTTCCTAACCTAACAACTCCAGTTACAGACTTAACGACTGTAGCCAGAAAGGTCGTAAAATGGGGCAAAGCTCACTTAACAACTCCCTTGCTTAGTGTCAGAAATGTTGGCCTCCATTGTGGTCGTAAGCTTGAATTATTTTCCGATTTACTTCTTTACAAGTAGAGGTAATCCTCAATTTACGACCACAACGGAGCCCACAATCTCTGTTGCAAAGTGAGAAAATTTGTTGAAATACGTTCTTTTGCCCCGTTTCACGACTTTCCTTGCCACATTGGTTAAGCCAATCCCTGTGGCGGTTAAAATAGTAACACGGTTGTTAAATGAATCGGGCTTCCCCCCTCGACTTTGCTTGTCGGGAGAGCCACAAAAGAGGATCCACAGGCATCTTTGGGGTACTGCAGCCGTCATAACTGTGACTCAGTTGTCAAACCCCTGAATGTAAATCAGGTGGCCATTGCAAGGGTCATAAAGTCACTTTTTTCAGTGCCGTTGTAACTTCAAATGGTCACGAGGTGAATTGTTGTAAGCTGAGGACTCACTGTAGTCCAGGATCGCCTTATCAGGGATAAGGACAGCATATAAATTCAATAAATATGTTGTTGTCCGCCAGCAGCCTGCGGAGCTGGCAGCGGAGTCGGACAGCGATGAGGCTGAGGAAGAACATGGGCCGGTCCCGGAGGCTGGGGAAGGCCCGGATGAGGGCTCTGCGTCGGAGGCAGAGATGGGGCTAGGGCCATCGGGGACTGATGTGCAGACTTTGGAGCCTCCGGAGGCTGACAGCAGAGAGACAGAGGAACAGGAGGAGCCTGTTCCTAGCGCACGTATGAGAAGAGCTGCCAGAAGGCAGGAGCAGCTAAAGCAGAGAGGACGACTCAGGAGTAAGGCCAAGAGATGATTGGCCCCTCCCATAAGGCTTAAAACAGGCCAGCAACGGCGTTTGGGCTTTGCCGGAAAACAACGTTGGTAGCTTCGTCGCCTTCTTCATCTACGTCTTGTATTTTTTTTTTTGTATCTGTGACTTCTGAACGTTTGCCAAGAAAGGCCTTTGGCAGTTTGCCTAACTGGACCAAGGTTTGCGATAGGACTGAGGAATTTGTGTTGGGAGGAACTTGCTTTAATTTAAGTGAACGACGCTGGGAATGAAGTCATTCTCAGCTGTTCGAATAAAGTTTGTTGGTTGTTTCACGGACTGATTTTCCTACTACTTACTTGGGCCTGGGTCACAACAAAATAAATGAAAGAATGAATAAAGGTTGCAGGGAGGGCAGAGTTTATATTATATATTTATACTCTTTTTGTTTGTTTGTTTGAATAACAGAGTTGGAAGGGTCCTTGGAGGTCTTCTAGTCCAATCCCCTGCTTAGGTAGGAAACCCTATATACCATTTCAGACAAATGGATATCTAATCTCTTCTTAAAAACTCCTAGTCTTGGAGCATTCACAACTTCTGGAGGCAAGTTGTTCCACTGATTAATTGTTCTAACTGTCAGGAAATTTCTCCTTAGTTCTACGTTGCTTCTCTCCTTGATTAGTTTCCATCCATTGCTTCTTGTCCTGCCCTCACGTGCTTTGGAGAATAGCTTGACTCCCTCTTCTTTGGGGCAGCCCCTGAGATATTGAAAGACTGCTATCATGTCTCCCCTAGTCCTTCTTTTCATTAAACTAGACATAATGCAACTGTTCTTCATATGTTTTAGCCTCCATTCCCCTAATCATCTTTGTTGCTCTTCTCTGCAACTTTTTATAGAGTCTCAGCATCTTTTTTACATCGTGGCGACCAAAACTGAATATATTTTAATTGGAAGCCTTGAACTGATGCAAGATAAAATCCTACGCTGGACTGACCGAGAAATCTTACACGCCCACGTATAACGTTAGCCTTCCGAGTGCGACAGCCTCCCGGCGGGATTAAGGCTGGGGATACAATTCAATCCTAGGCAGGGTGCAGCTCAGGGTCATGGGCCTTGTAATCCAGTGCATATGGAAGGCCCTCGGTGGTGGAGTGGGAGGAAACTGTCTTAAACACTTGGCATGGTTACGCAAAAGAGATGATGTACAAAACACCGTATGTAAAATACGTGTAGTCATCGACTTGCAACAATTGATTTAGTGACCGTTCGAAGTTACAACAGCCCTGAAAAAAAAGTGACAGTTTTTCACACTTACGACCGTTTCAAGCATCCCCGTGGTCACGTGATCAAAATTTTAATATGTGGAAACTGACTCATATTTATGACGGTTGCAGAGTCCCGGGGTCACATGATCCTCTTTTGCGGCCTTCTGACGAGGGAAGTCCACGGGGACGCCAGAATCGCTTCCCAACCGTACAACTAACTTAACAACCGCAGTGATTCGCTTAACAACGGGGTCAAGACTAGGATATTGTATATTTGTATATTTGTATTTTAATTCTGGCTGTACACCGCCCTGAGTCCTTCGGGAGAATGGGCACTATATAAATAAAATTATTATTATTATTATTAAGACAGGTGGTAAAATGGAGCAAAACTCACTTAACCGCTGTCTCGCTTAGCAACAAAAATTTGAGGGTCAGTTGTAAGTCAAGGACTACGGCTAAGAATCAGAGCCAGTTACGATGCTTGTTAGATGAGCGGATTCTGGCAAGGGGAAGTCCCCGTCACCCATCTTCCTCACCCTGATGGCCTTACTTCCTGATTTATTTAGAGGCCAGCTCGTTTCTTTTAAACCTTGCAAGTTCTCCCGTCTTACGCCCTAAAAATGAAACCTCGATTGGCTGCTTAGTAAATGCACTTCTTTTTTTTTTTTTTTTAAATTGATTTATATGCCACCCTTCTCTGGAGACTCAGGGCGGCTTTCAATGCGTTAAGCAATAGCCTTCATACTTTTGCATATTTATACAAAGTCAGCTTATTGCCCCCACAAACTGGGTCCTCATTTCACCTACCTTAGAAAGGATGGAAGGCTGAGTCAACCTTGAGCCTGGCGAGATTCGAACCTGCAGTAATTGCAGGCAGCTGGTCTTAATAACCAGCTTAATAACAGGGTGCCTTAGACCACTGTATTACCAAGGCACTTCTTTCCCTGTGAGCCTGTTGAAATTCTCCGTATCCAGGTCACATTTGTCCCAAAGATGATTTTTCCGGAGGCAACTGGATTTTCTTGTTTTTTCTTTTGAAGACATTTCCCTTCTCATCCAAGAAGCTTGTTCGGCTCTGACTGGATGGTGGGGAAGGGAAGGATTTCTACTCCTTGCAGACAGCTGGTCATTTGCATCCTTTTTAGAGAGCCGTTGAGGCCGCTTGGAGGTTTATCTGTTTCCTCAGGGTCACCTGAGTGGTGTCAATGTATTCCTGTAGTCTGCAATTTTTGCCTCTGGAAATCCATTCCTACTCCCACACCGTTCAAAGGGGGTTGATCCCAAATTGCATCGCTAAAAGTCTGTAGAGATCCTCCGTCATCCATGGTTGTCCCAAAGGTGCTTTCTTCAAGAGGCAACTGGACTTTCTCATTTTTTTTTCTTTTCTTTTGAAGACGTTTCGCTTCTCATCCAAGAAGCTTCCTCAGCTCTGAGCGGATGGTGGGGAAGCAGGGTGGATTTGATTTAAATCGAGTTGATTTAAATCACAATTTAAATCACTAGTAAAAAGGCTTGATTTAAACCAACTCGATTTAAATCATAATTTTTAAAGAGCAACTGTCATCTCTGCTCCTCCTTTGACCCACCGTTGACTCACCGATAGTCCCAGTGTTGCAGAATATACAGCCTCCTGCTACAGAACTAAGCTCCATTTCATGCTGAAGAAACTAAATTATTCATGTATCTTAAATAGAAAACTATCTTACGAAAAAATTTTACCCCAAAAGTTTTTTATTAAAATAAATTCGATAAAAATAAAAAAAAATTCGATTTAAATCAAAAAAATCTGTTGTTTTTTTTTGATTTTTTTAAAAAAATCATTGATTTTTATCCACCCTGTTCCTTGTAGACAAAGCTGGTCATTTGCATCCTTTTAGAGGGTCGTTGAGGCCACTCGGAGGTTTGTCTGTGTCCTCAGGGTCACCTGAGTGGTGCAGATGGTTCCTGTAATCTGCAATTTTTTCCCTCTGGAAATCCGTTCCTTCTCCCACAGCATTCTACAGACTTTTAGCTATCCAATTTGGGATGAATTGGATAGCTGGAATGGTGGAATGGTGTGGGAGTAGGAATGGATTTCCAGAGGGAAAAAAATGCAGATTACAGGAACCATTTGCATCACTCATATTCTGTTTTTTAAATTTTGTATTTATGTGTTTTTATCTTGTGGCTGTTCACCGCCCTGAGTCCTTCGGGAGTAGGGCGGTATACAAATCAAAATAAACTAAGCTAAACTAACCCAGCTTTCCCTGAGGACACAGACAAACCTCCAAGTGGCCTCAACGGCCCTCTAAAAAGATGCCAATGACCAGCTGTCTGCAAGGAGCATAAATCCTTCCCCACCATCCGGTCAGAGCTGAAGAAGCTTCTTGGATGAGAAGGGAAACGTCTTCAGAGAAAAACCAGAAAGTCCAGTGGCCTCCTGAAAAAAGCACCTTTGGGACAACCATGGATGACTGAGAATCTCTACAGACTTTTTAGCTATCCAATTTGGGATGAGCCCCCTTGGAATGGGGTGGGAGTAGGAATGGATTTCCAGAGGAAAAAATTGCAGACCACAGGAACCATTTGCACCACTCAGCTTTCTCTGAGGACACAGATAAACCTCCAGTGGCCTCAACGGCTCTCTAAAAAGGCGGCTTCCAATCAGGGTGGATAAAAATCAATGATTTTTTTAAAAAAAAATCAAAAAAATCAGATTTTTTAAAATTTAAATTGGATTTTTTTGATTTAAATTGGATTTTTTTGATTTAAATCGGATTTTTTTTTATTTTTATCGAATTTATTTTAATAAAAAACTTTTGGGGTAAAAATCTATCGGAAGATAGTTTTCTACTTAAGATACATAAATAATTTAGTTTATTCAGCATGAAACGGAGCTTAGTTACGTAGCAGGAGGCTGTATATTCTGCAACACTGGGACTATCGGTGAGTCAACGGTGGGTCAAAGGAGGAGCAGAGATGACAGTTGCTCTTTGAAAATTATGATTTAAATCGAGTTGATTGAAATCAAGCCTTTTTACTAGTGATTTAAATCATGATTTAAATTGTGATTTAAATCAACTCAATTTAAATCAAATCCACCCTGCTTCCAATGCAAGCCGCCTTTTTCTTCTTTCTCTTTAATTCCTGCCACTTTAACTGTTTTTATCTTTTATATTCAGTTCTGAATATAAAAGATAAAAACAGTTAAAGTGGCAGGAATTAAAGAGAAAGAAGAAATTATAAGTAAGCCCTTCCCTCCCCAGTTGCAGCTTTTGATAAATATTGAAGTTTGATGAAAATTATTGTCTGCCTGCCCCATCTTTTTTTTAATCTAGCAAAAAAAAAAAAGGTAATTTTTTTTGGTTTGCTCAGTATCTATTATTATCTCCTGTTATTTCCTCTTAAAATTCAGAGAAACTTTTTTTTTTTCAGAGACTTTTTTTTTTTTTAATTTGATTTATATGCCGCCCTTCTCCGGAGACTCAGGTCGGCTTACAATGCGTTAAGCAGTAACCTTCATCCTTTTGTATATTTATACAAAGTCAGTTTATTGCCCCCACAAACTGGGTCCTCATTTAACCTACCTTAGAAAGGATGGAAGGCTGAGTCGACCTTGAGCCTGGCGAGATTCGAACCTGCAGTAATTGCAGGCAGCTGGTCTTAATAACAGGATGCTTTGACTTTGATCTTTGTGTCACCGTTAGGATGTTTGAATTGGATGGTGAGAAGGGGATTTAATTTTGAACTAGGTGTTTGGAAGTCCCAAGTCCAATGCTGCACAATTGCAGGATCCTACCTGCAATTTATTTATTTATTTATTTATTTGATTTGATTTTTATACCGCCCTTCTCCAGCAGGACTCAGGGCGGTGAACAGCCAAGGTAAAAACATAGCCTACAAAATTTAAAACAATTTAAAAAGATATTACATAGTTTCGGCCCACAATTTAAAAACACCCCAATAAAATCGATTACGAATTAAAACCGAAAGATGGGATCAAGCCAGTCCGGCTAGATGAAATAAGTGAGTTTTAAGGACCTGACGAAAAGTCCGGAGATCCAGGATCGTGCGTATCTCTATGGGTAGGTCGTTCCACAGGGCGGGTGCCGCCATAGAGAAGGCTCTCCTCCTGGGGGTCGTCAGCCGGCATTGTCTGGCCGACGGCACCCTGAGGAGTCCCTCTCTGTGGGAGCGTACTGGCCGGTGGGAGGCTATTGGCGGCAGAAGGCGGTCTCGTAGATACTCAGGCCCTAAGCCATGGAGCGCTTTAAAGGTAGTCACCGACACCTTGAAGTGCACCCGGAAGCGCACCGGAAGCCAGTGCAGCTCGCGCAGGAGAGGTGTCACATGGGAGCACCCCGTCGCTCCCATAATCCCCCGCGCGGCCATATTCTGGACTAACTGGAGCCTCCGGGTGTACCCCAACGGGAGCTCCATGTAGAGAGCATTGCAGTAGTCCAGGCGGGAGGTGACAAGTGCTTGAGTGACTGTGCGTAAGGAGTCCCGATCTAGAAAGTGACGCAACTGGCGAATCAGGCGAACCTGATAAAAATCCCCCCTGGCCACGGCTGTCATATGCTCTTCTAAAGACAGCCATGCGTCCAGGAGGACGCCCAAGTTGCGAGCCCTCTCCGTGGGGGCCAATGACTTGCCCCCAATTAACCAGCGATGGCACCAGCTGGCTATATCGGGACGCCGGAAGCCACAGGTAGTCCTCGACTTACAACAGCTCATTTAGTGACTGTTCGAAGTTACAATGGCACTGAAAAAAGTGACTTAGGGACCATCTTTCACACAACGGTTGCAGCATCCCCATAGTCACGTGATCAAAACCTGGACACTTGGCAACTGACTCGTATTTATGACGTTTGGAGTGTCCCGGAGTCACGTGATCCCCTTTTGCGACCTTCTGACAAGCAAAAGTCAACGGAGAAGCCAGATTCACTTAACAACTGTATTATTAACTTAAGAACTGCAGTGATTCACTTTACAACTGTGGCAAGGAAGGTCGAAGAATGGGGCAAAACTCACTTAATAAATGTCTCACTTAGCAACAGAGTGTTTGGCCTCCGTTGTGGTCGTAAGTCAGGGACTAGCTGTAATTGACGGGGAGGCCATGCGTTGCTTGGAAAATTGGTAGAAAACAAAATTGTAAATGTACCCTTAGAAAGATTAAAATTAACTGGCCTCAGCCTTGAAGTCTGCAAAATGGTGACGATGATAACCTGCAATGTTATTGGGCTTATTTGAGGTTTTTTTTTTAATCCTGTCTTTATTATTTCAATAAACAACTCAAGGGGAAAACATATGTAATATTCTTCCTTTTATTCTCCTCACCACAACAACCCTGTGAGGTGGGCTGGCCTGAGAGAAGGTGATTAGTCCAAAGTTACGGTACCTGCCCAGGTGTCATGCCTAAGGCGGGACTAGAACTCACCGTCTCCTGGTGATTGGCCCAAAGTCACACAATTAGCTGTGATGCCTAAGGCGGGACTAGAACTCACCGTCTCCTGGTGATTGGCCAAAGTCACCCAAAAGTCTTTCATACCTAAGGTGGGACTAGAACTCACCGTCTCCTGGTGATTGGCCCAAAGTCACACAATTAGCTGATGCCTAAGGCGGGACTAGAACTCACCATCTCCTGGGGATTGGCCAAAGTCACCCAAAAGTCTTTCATAGCTAAGGCGGGACTAGAACTCACAGTCTCCTGGTGATTGGCCAAAGTCACCCAAAAGTCTTTCATAGCTAAGGCGGGACTAGAACTCACCGTCTCCTGGTGATTGGCCCAAAGTCACACAATTAGCTGTGACGCCTAAGGCGGGACTAGAACTCACCATCTCCTGGTGATTGGCCCAAAGTCACACAATTAGCTGTGACGCCTAAGGCGGGACTAGAACTCACCGTCTCCTGGTGATTGGTCCAAAGTCACACAATTAGCATTGATGCCTAAGGCGGGACTAGCACTCACCGTCTCCTGGTGATTGGCCCAAAGTCACACAATTAGCTGTGACGCCTAAGGCGGGACTAGAACTCACCATCTCCTGGTGATTGGCCCAAAGTCACACAATTAGCTGTGATGCCTAAGGCGGGACTAGAACTCACCGTCTCCTGGTGATTGGCCCAAAGTCACACAATTAGCTGTGACGCCTAAGGCGGGACTAGAACTCACCGTCTCCTGGTGATTGGCCCAAAATCACACAATTAGCTGTGATGCCTAAGGCGGGACTAGAACTCACCGTCTCCTGGTGATTGGCCCAAAGTCACACAATTAGCTGTGACGCCTAAGGCGGGACTAGAACTCACCATCTCCTGGTGATTGGTCCAAAGTCACCCAGCCAGCTTCCATTCCTATGGCGGAATTATATATAACTCCTGACTTCTAACCTGGTGCCTTAAACTCTAGGTCAAACTGACTCTTATTTATCTGGTATTGTGAGATTTTATAGTATGAAATGCTTTGACACCTCTGTGTGCATACATATCTAGATATTCTGAAATTGCATTAAAATGCCCTTAAAACCTTCTTTTTCCAGCAAGCCGGGCTGGCCTAAGACTTTTAAAAATGTTTTTAATTGTTTGTTATTGTTTTTAATCATGGGGCAAATTTATATATATCTTTTAATTGTATTTTAATGTTTGTAGTTTATGCTTTTACTTGGCTGTTCACCGCCCTGAGTCCTCAGGGAGAAGGGCGGTATACAAATTTAAAAATAAATAAATAAATAAATAAAATCAGTATTTTAAGTACATCTGAGAAATTGTGCTAAAACGACGTACGTGAAGTCTTTGAAAAGTTTGAGGTTCTTGTCGGTAATTCTTTAAAAGTCTGAGAAAGTTGACTACTACACAAATACACTTCCTAACCAAGTGCATTATATACATTTATATAATAAACGTATAATATTATTTGTATAATAAATATATAATATTATCCACATATTATCTACACCTACATATACAGAGGTGTCCTGTTCCACATGCAGACCAATATACTAAATATTTAATTATGACAGCCTTTTTCCAAGGTGGCTTCTGTGAAAATATCTGTGGTTATGTGGAAATGCAGTTAAAAAAATTTTTGGTCAGCAAACATTGTAACAGTATGACGGGCCACAAGAATATGAATTGAAGCAAACCTACGAATTTGCAGACCTTTGCAAATTTCGTTGCAAAGCTACGAAATTACTCATAATAGTAGTAAATATTATTAATCCACTTAAGCAGAACAACGCCTTTTGTGGTTTGGAAAATAGGAAGTAAATTTGGTAAATGCCAGATAGTCCTCTACTTACGACCGCAATTGAGGCCAAAATTTCCATTGCTAAGCAAGACAGTTGTTAAGTGAGTTCTGCTCCATTTTACGACCCGTTTATTAAGCGAATTGCTGGAGTTGTTAAGTTGCTAACACAGGTGTTAAGTGAATCCAGCTTTCCCATTGTCAGAAGATCCCAAAAGGAGATCAAGTGACACTGAGACATTGCAACCGTCATAAATATGACTCAATTGAATTTTGATGACGTGGCCATGGGGACGTTGCGAGAGTTTGAATATGGTCGTAAGTGTGAAAAAATGGTCATAAGTCACTTTCTTCATTGCCGCTGCCGCTTTGATCGCAAAATGAATTGCTGGCGTAGATCAAATTTCAACAGGCTGGCCTGGCCTAACTTTCCCTTTTAATTGTACATTTTTAAATTTGTTTTTAAAACATTAGGGTGTTTTAACCTGGTTTGGGCCAAATTGTTTAATTGGTTTTATATTGTCTTTTAAATGTTGTAGTTTATGTGTTTTATCTTTTTGGCTGTTCACCGCCCTGAGTCCTTCAGGAGTAGGGCGGTATATAAATCCAAAAATAAAATAAAATAAAAATAAAATAAAATAAAAAAAACATTAAGGCTTGGCAGCTTTAAGACTTGTGGACTTCAATTCCCAGAATTCTCCAGCCAGCTGTGCTGGAGAATTCTGGGAATTGAAGTCCACAAGTCTTAAAGCTGCCAAATTTGAAGACTTCTGCATTAAGGCAACCTGGCTACTTATTGAAGGAGAAGATCCTAAATTTAAGATCCCGAAATAGAATGGAATAGAATAGAAACTTTCAATATTTGCTGGAGTCCTTTATCAGACTGACAGAGCCAAAGGCAGGTAGTCCTCGACTTACGACTGCAATCGAGCTCAACGTTTCTGTTGCTAAGTGAAACATTTCTTCAGTGAATTTTAACCCCGTTTTACAGCCTTTCTTGCCACCCGTTTATAAGTGAATCACTGCAGTTGTTAAGTTAGTAACGCATTTGTTAAGTGAATCTGCTCTCCCCATTGACTTTGCTTCTCTGGAGGTCGCAAAAGGGGATCGGAACACTGCAACCGTTATAAATACGCGTCAGTTGCCAAAAAAGTCTGAATTCTCGGTACCGCGGGGAGGTTGCGACGGCCGTAAGTGTGAAAAACGGTCCTAACTTGCTTTTTCAGTGCCGTTGCAACTTTGGACGGTCGCTAAATGAACCGTTGTAAATCGGGGACTACCTGTATTGTAATACCCCCCAAAAATAATAATTGCAATAATACACATTTTTGTAAAGATATGGAACAGGAGAAGCCACGAGGCTGCATTTAGTCCCGGTTCTCGTGAAATGTAAAACTCGGCTGCAAACCGGTTTCAGATTGTACCCCCCGATTTCCCCCGTTCTTCTGAGCCAGCTCCCCAAACACGAAAAACCCTCTGACGTGTGAACTCAAACGTTTCCTTTATTAGGACTGCCGGCAGCCCCGGTTAAAAATGTTTCACTCTCAGGCTAACAAGTCCATCCGGCAGGGGAGATGAATAATTGTCTGCCACATCTATTTCATTTCCGCCTCCTGCCTTTTATCCCCAGAGCTAGGGGTCGGGCTTCGCTAGCAGCAATGGCTCTTCCATCCCGAGGACCGGCCCATAGATTTCCACTGCTCTCCTCTCCTCTGCCTTCTATCTATCTATCTATCTATCTATCTATCTATCTATCTATCTATCTATCTATCTATTTATTAGTTTGATTTATATGCCGCCCTTCTCCGGAGACTCAGGGCGGCTTACAATGCTTTTAAGCAATAGCCGTCATACTTTTGTATATACCTGCTTAGTAGGGCTTTCGCCCCCCCCAAGCGGTGTTCTATTTTATACAAAGTCAGCTTATTGCCCCCCACAATCTGGGTCCTCATTTTACCTACCTCGGAAGGATGGAAGGCTGAGTCAACCTTGAGCCTGGTGAGATTTGAACTCGCAGTAATTGCAGACAGCTGGCAGCTAAGTGCTACTTTAACAGTAGTTTAGTCCACTGTGTCACCAAGGCTCTATCAGGCACTGGACCCAGCTGTTCCTCCTCTTCCTCATCAACCACCTCCAGACCTGGGGGCTGTTGACTCTCCATCTGAGGACTGATGGACAGCCCAGGCTAAGCCTCTGTCTGTCTGTCTGTCTGCCTGCCTGTCTGTCTGTCTGTCTGTCTGTCTGTCTGTCTGTCTCTCTCTCTCTCTCTCTCTCTCTCTCTCTCTGTCTCTCTCTGTCTCTCTGTCTCTCTCTGTCTCTCTCTCTGTTTCTCTCTGTCTCTCTCTGTGTCTCTCTCTCTGTGTCTCTCTCTCTGTCTCTCTGTCTCTCTCTCTGCCAGCTCCATTCCCTCTTCCCCCTCGGAGCTCTCAGGTTGCCTGGATGGGGACCCTGACTCCCACGCTCCCCCACTCCTCCTCTGATTCGGCTGGTGGAGGGGCCGCCAGCCCCCAGCCCACAACACCCACCTTCCCCCCCCCTCTGCTGGGACAAGGAAGGCAGTTAATAATGGCTGCTCCCTCCTTTCCGACAATCAATCAAAACCTAGCTGACACTTGAAACCGCCGAGCTCACCTGATTTCCCTTGCTGGATTCAAAACAGGAAGGGAGAAGCCAAACCATTGTGGCATTAATTTGCATATTCAGGTGTCGGTCCCAACAAGTTTTGTGGCTTTCGGATAAGCAGGACACCGCATCCTGATTTAAACGGACCTTGAAGGTAAACGTCGATACGTTTGTGGCAGGGTGGATTTGATTTAAATCGAGTTGATTTAAATCACGATTTAAATCATGATTTAAATCCCTAGTAAAAAGGCTTGATTTAAATCAACTAGATTTAAATCATAATTTTTAAAGAGCAACTGTCATCTCTGCTCCTCCTTTGACCCACCGTTGACTCACCGATAGTCCCAGTGTTGCAGAATATACAGCCTCCTGCTACATAACTAAGCTCCATTTCATGCTGAAGAAACTAAATTATTTATGTATCTTAAATAGAAAACTACCTTATGGTAGATTTTTACCCCAAAAGGTTTTTATTAAAATAAATTCGATAAAAATAAAAAAAAATCCGATTTAAATTAAAAAAATCCGATTTAAATAAAAAAAAATATCTGATTTTTTTAATTTTTTTTTAAAAAAATCATTGATTTTTATCCACCCTGGTTTGTGGGGTTCCTGTGCTCTGTGAGCCGGGTTGTTTTCTTTGCAGACGTTTCATGACCCAGCTAGCTTACATCATCAGTGTTAGAAGGGAGTGAGGTTTGCAGAGTGGAGGAAGGAGAAAGGGAGCGGGAGGAGGAGGACTGTGGCATCCTGGGTGCTGCCTGAGCTTGGTTGTTTCCTTTGCAGACTTTTCATGACCCAGCTAGCTTACATCATCAGTGCCAGAAGGGAGTGGGGTTTGCAGAGAGGAGGAGGAGGATGACGACCGTGGGGTCCTTGGTACTTTCTGAGCCTGGTGGGTTTCTTCCAGACGTTTCATGACCCAGCTAGGTAACATCCTCAGTGCTAGAAGGGAGTGGGGTTTGCTCTCTTTTCATGCACAAGTGGCTTGCTCTGTCCTTGTTGTTGGGAGTGTTCTTGGAATTTCCTCGATTAGGATGTGGTTAATTGTTCGATTGTTTGTCTCAGTTGGGAGTTCCTGGACTGAGGTATTGTTTACTGCTTGATAGTCTGATGTTAATCTTGGTGTAAACTCTGTTTATCCTGTTGCGATTGTTAGCAAAGAGATGTTTTGGTTTTTCTGTTTCCTTTTTAGAATTGTACTTTCTTTCTTAAATGAAATGTATACTTGGGTTATATCTTATTAAGGAGCCTTGGTGGCACAGCAGACTAAAGTGCAGTTAAGTAGCACCAGCTGCCTGCAATTACTGCGAGTTCGAATCTCACCAGGCTCAAGGTTGACTCAGCCTTCCATCCTTCCGAGGTAGGTAAAATGAGGACCCGGTTTGTGGGGGCAATAAGCAGGGTGGATTTGATTTAAATCGAGTTGATTTAAATCACAATTGAAATCATGATTTAAATCCCTAGTAAAAAGGCTTGATTTAAATCAACTCGATTTAAATCACAATTTTTAAAGAGCAACTGTCATCTCTGCTCCTCCTTTGACCCACCGTTGACTCACCAATAGTCCCAGTGTTGCAGAATATACAGCCTCCTGCTACATAACTAAGCTCCATTTCATGCTGGATAAACTAAATGATTTATGTATCTTAAATAGAAAACTATCTGACGATAGATTTTTACCCTAAAAGTTTTTTATTAAAATAAATTTGATAAAAATCAAAAAAATCCGATTTAAATAAAAAAAATCTGATTTTTTTTGATTTTAAAAAAAAATCATTGATTTTTATCCACCCTGGAATAAGCTGACTTTATATTAAAAAAAGAACACCGCTTGGGGGGCCGAAAGCCCTACTAAGCAGGTATATACAAAAAGTATGAAGGCTGTTGCTTAACGCATTGTAAGCCGCCCTGAGTCTCCGGAGAAGGGCGGCATATAAATCGAACCAATCAATCAATCAATTAATCAATCAATCAATAAATAAATATCCGCCTTCCGATGGCTGACACTGAAAGGGAAAGCCATTTATATATAAACAGAGCAAACTGCCTTCCCATCAACACTGATGATGTTACCTAGTTGGGTCATGAAACGTCTGCAAGAAAGCAATCAAGCTCAGAGAGCACCAAGGACTCCACAATCCTCCTCCTCCTCCTAGTTGGGTCATGAAACGTCTGCCAAAAAAGCCACCAAGACAATTGTGAGGACAATTAACCGGTGGAACAGCTTACCACCAGAAGTTGTGGGTGTTTCATCGTTGGAGGTTTTTAAGAAGAGATTGGACATTTGTAGTGTCTCCTGTTTGAGCATCAGGTTGGACTAGAAAACCTCCAAGGTCCCTTCCAACTCTATTATTATGCCTGCCTGCCTGCCTTCCTTCCTTCCTTCCTTCCTTCCTTCCTTCCCTTCCCTTCCCTTCCCTTCCCTTCCCTCCCTCCCTCCCTCCCTCCCACTGGAGGTTTTTAAGAAGAGACTGGCAGCCATATGTCTGGAATGGTAGGGTCTCCTGCCTGAGGAGGGGGTTGGACTAGACAACCTCCAAGCTCCCTTCCAACTCTATTATTATGCCTGCCTGCCTGCCTGCCTTCCTTCCTTCCCTCCCTCCCTCCCTCCCACTGGAGGTTTTTAAGAAAAGATTGGACAGCCATTTGGAATGATATGGTATTCTGCCTCAGGAGGGGGTTGGACTAGATGACCTTCAAGGTCCCTTCCAACTTTATTATTATTATTATGCCTGCCTGCCTGCCTTCTTGCTTCCTTCCTTCCTTCCTCCCTCCCTCCCTCCCTCCAACTTATTTACTTACTTTCCTTTCTTCCTTTCCTCCCTCCATCTTTGCTTCCTTCCTTCCTTCAACTTCCTTCCCTCCCTTCCATTTTTCCTTCAGCTAAGTAAGTTACTTATGGTACTTACTTTTCTTTCTTCCTTTCCTCCCTCTCTCCATCTTTGCTTCCTTCCTTCCTTCAACTTCCTTCCAATCATCTTTCCTTCAACGGTTACTTACTTCTTTTCTTTTCTTCCTTTCCTCCCTCCCTCTCTTCTTTCTTTCCTTCCTTCCTTCCATTCATCTTTCCTTCTTTCCTTCAACTAAGTTACTTACTTTCCCTCCATCCATCTTTGCGTCCCTCCCTCTGGAGGTTTTTAAGGAGAGACCGGCAGCCATTTGTCTGGAGTGGTAGGGTCTCCTCCTGCCTGAGGGAGGGGGTTGGACTAGATGACCTCCCAAGATCCTTTCCAGCTCTGTTCATCCGTTAATAAAAACCACTGGAAACTCTTTCGCTGTTTTTATTTTGTCTGTAAAAGATAGGCAGTTTGGTTTTAAGAAAGAGATAATCTTCCAGCTTTCTGAGGGATGAAAAAGCCAAGGTCACAAACCTGCCCACAGAGAGATGAAACTGCTGAAGTGAGTTGAAATGGCTGAGTTAGGAAAAACTCCCCGTTTAAAAGGAATTTAAAAGAATTTTCTGGGTTTTTATGGGTGGTTTAAGGCAAACTATGCCTGGGCCACTGAAAAAACTCGTATTTTTGGAAGCCCAGATGGATAGTCCTCAACTTACAATCAGCATTGAAGCCAACATTTCTGCGCTGGGCAAGAAAGTCGTTAAGGGAGTCATTCCCCCACTTTACGACCTATCCTGCCACGGAGAATCACTGCCGTTGTTAAGTGAGTCACGTGGTCGTTAAGTGAATCTGCCTTCCCCGTCGGCTTGGCTTGTCAGAACGTCGCGAAACGGGATCACGTGACCCCGGGGACTCTACGACGATCATAAATACAGGTAGTCCTCGACTTACAACCACAACGGAGCCCAAAATTTATGTTGCTAAGCGAGATAGTTGAGTTTTGCCCCGCTTTTACGGCCTTTCGTGCCGCCATTGTTTCGTGAGTCATGCAGTTGTACAATTACCGTATTTGCCCGAAAATAAGACCTAACCAGAAAATAAATCCCAATGCAGTGTTTCTCAACCTTGGAAGCTTGAAGATGGGTGGGCTTCAACTCCCAGAATCCCCCAGCCAGCATTGCTGGCTGGGGGATTCTGGGAGTTGAAGCCCACCCATCTTCAAGCTTCCAAGGTTGAGAAACACTGTCCTAATGTGTCCTAATGTATGGAGGGAAAGTAAGTAACTTAGTTGAAGGAAAGAAGGAAAGATGAATGGAAGGAAGGAAAGAAAGAGAGGGAGGGAGGAAAGGAAGAAAAGAAAATAAGTAAGTAACAGTTGAAGGAAAGATGATTGGAAGGAAGTTGAAGGAAGGAAGGAAGGAAGCAAAGATGAAGAGAGGGAGGAAAGGAAGAAAGAAAAGTAAGTACCATAAGTAAGTAACTTAGTTGAAGGAAAAATGGAAGGGAGGAAGGAAGTTGAAGGAAGGAAGGAAGCAAAGATGGAAGGAAGGAAGCAAGGATGGAGGGAGGAAGGAAGGAAAGGAAGGAAGGAAGGAAGGATGGATACAATCACAAGGTTGGAAAATCTGATTTAGCAACACAAGTGGCTTGCCAACCATAACAGCATGCAAAGTATTTTGAATTTTGAGTAGGGATTTTTTTTCCCTTCTGCTTAAAGGCTCTTTCACTCATAAAGCAAATATTCTTGAATTAGAAACGGGTATTTTGAGCTTTAAGTGAGATAGTTTCATTCTCAGGGCCCTTCCTGGATGATCAGAGCAGCTGTTTTTTTAAGTGCGAAACTGGATTTTGAACTTGAAACCTTTTCGAATTCAAAACATGTCATTTACTTCTAGCTACCAGTGATTGAGATAGGGGAAGATTGACCTGCCATTCTTGTGGCTATGGTTTACAGATGAACAGAGTGGGAAGGGACCTCGAAGGTCATCTAGTCCAACCCCCCCGCCCAAGCAGGAGACCCTACACCATTCCTGACCGATGGCAGTCCAACCTCTTCTTGAAAGCTTCCAGTGATGAAGCTCCCACAACTTCCGAAGGCAACTTCTGTTCATTGGGTTGATTGTTTCTCACTGTCATAAAATTTCTCCTTATTTCCAAGTTGAATCTCTCCTTGTTCAGCTTCCATCCATTTTTCCTTGTCTGGCCTTCGGGTGCCTTGGAGAATAGCTTGACCCCCTTCCTCCTCTCTGTGACAGCCCCTCAAATATTGGAAGATGCTCTCCTGTCTCCCCTGGTCCTTCTCTTCACTATTTTTTATTTTTATTTTGTAATACCGAAATTCAGTGCCTCTGTTCATGGGGGCATGTGAGTGGGGCGTTCTTTTAAGAGGTCTAATAACACCTCCTCCCAAATTTGGATTGTATTTCTCGTTAAGACCCAACCACCAGGATCGCTGGTCAAAGGTTGTAGCCTTTGTTCTCCAGAACACAGCAGGACCTTCAGATTGTCCACTGCTGAATGAGAAACGAGCAAGATTTCTGTCGACCCCCCCCTGTCCTTGAGTTTGGCTCACCATTGGTGTGGAAGAGCCCCTCCTGCCCGGTGTTGGGTCTTACTCTTCTTTGGCCCTTGGCTTGAAAGCCTTTGAGATATGGCTGGGGGGACCACGTCTACCTCTTCATCTGGTTCTGCTTCCCAGCCTGGTGGAAAGGTAGCTTAGCAGTAGAGCTTTGCATGAAGGTGATCTGTTCTGTCTGTCTGTCTCTCTGCCATCCATCCATCCATCCATCCATCCATCCATCCATCCATCTATCCATCTATCCATCCATCCATCCATCCATCCATCCATCCATCCATACAACCATACAACCATACATCCATACATGCATGTCTATCATCTGTTTTTTATCTCTATATGTGTGTCTACCATCTCTGCATCTATCTCTTAACTATATTTCTCTTTGTAATTATCTATCTATCTATCTATCTATCTATCTATCTATCTATCTATCTATCTCTATCCATCCATCCATCCATCCATCTATCTATCCATCTCAACTAGCAATAGCAATAACACTTAGACTTATATACTGCTTTATAGTGCTTTTACAGCCCTCTCTAAGTGGTTTACAGAGTCAGCCTCTTGCCCCCAACAATCTGGGTCCTCATTTTACCCACCTCGGAAGGACGGAAGGCTGAGTCAACCTTCAGCCTGGTGAGATTCAAACTGCCAAATTGCAGGTAGCCGGCAGTCAGCTGAAGTAGCTTGCAGTACTGCACTCTAACCACTGCGCCACCTCTCATCTATCTCATCTATCATCTGTCTATCTTCCTTCCTTCCTTCCTTCCTTCCTTCCTTCCTTCCTTCCTTCCTTCCTTCCTTCCTTCCTTCCCATCCTCTCTATCATCTCTATGTCTTTGTCTACATTTTCTCTTTGGCTGTCTATCATACCCTTTTCTGTCATTTATCTGCCTATCTCTAGTTCTATCTCTACCGTCTATCTCCATCTGTCTGTATCATCTCTATATCTCTCTATATCTCTTTATATCTCTATTTCTCGATCTCTATTTCCATTTATCTCTCTACACCTCTACATCTCCATATCTATCCATCTCTCTATCCACGTCTATCTGTCCATCTTTCTATCCATCTTTCTCTATCCCTCTGTTTATCCATCCATCCATATCATATCTGCCTGCTTATTTTTCTATCTATCCATATTTGTTTTTTTATTTTATTTTATTTTATTTTATTTTATTTTATTATTATTTTATTTTATTTTATTTTATTTTATTTTATTTTATTTTATTTTATTTTATTTATTTTATTTTATTATTTTATTTTATTTTATTTTATTTTATTTTATTTTATTATTTGTCAAGCATAAATAAGACAACAGGTAAAAGTATAAACATAATTTGAATACATGAAAAAGAGTAAGAGTAAAGAGGAATATTAGGACAGGGATGGTCTTTTGATCTATCCATATCCATTTTCAACGTTCTCTTAAAACTGAACCATAAATTAATCCCGGAATTTGGGTGTTCCCAGTGGTTTTTTGGGGGCTTCCTAATGCTCCCCTCGTTTTTCCTAGGCCGTTTCCTGGAGACTTGGTCGCCCAGCACTCTTGATCCCACAACTTTGCAAAAAACGCCTACGACAATGTCCAGCTCAAGCTATCCTCCCAACCAAGGAGCCTTCAGCACGGAGCAGAGCCGTTATCCGGCACATTCGGTCCAGTATACCTTTCCCGGTGGCCGGCACCAGCAGGCAAGTAGCAGCGGGCCCTGCCCGGGGAGGGGGGGATTCTGGGTAATCCTGCAGGGCCCTCCCGTGGATTTCTGGCTTCTTCAAACAGGAAGTCCTCAACATACGACCGCAATTGAGCCCCACATTTATGTTGCTAAGTGAGACAGCCGGTAAGCGAATTATGCTTGTCTTGCCACGGTTGTTCAGTGAATCAACTGCGGTTATTGGGTTAGTCACATGACTGTGTGACGCTGTGGTTCACCAAAGTGATATGCGCGTTTTCAAATTTTTCACTGAACAACGTAAATTTTGGGCTCAACTGTGGTCTGTTCTGACCTAGGCTTCCTGAGTCAGTAAAACACACGACTAGTCCCAAAAACCTCTTTTATTGCAACAGCTGTGAATTCTGTTCATTCACAGATGAGTCCCAATTGGTTGTAAAGAGTCCTTCGGGGTAAGGCTGATAATCATCCACCTTTATCTCCCTTGACATGCTGCCAAAGGCCTAATTGGCAAAGCCAATTCTGGAGTCCAGAATCAAACGGAGCTTCAGACTTTAAACTGCACAGAATTAACAACGTTGCTTCCTGCAAAGGCCAATGTGCCTTGGCTCCTCTTTTAAGTCTTATGGGAGGGGCCAATCATCTCCAAGCCCTACTCCTGAGTCGTCCCTTTTGTTTTAACTGTTCTTGCCTTCTGGCAGCTCTGCGCATGCGCGCGCTGGGAACAGGCTCCCCCTGTTCCTCTGCCTCGCTGACGTCAGACTCTGGAGGCTCCGGAGGCAGCACATACCTCCCAGATGGCCCTTTCTCTGCCTCCAACGCAGAGCCCTCGTCCGAGCCTTCCCCAGACTCCAGGACTGGTCCATGTTCCTCCCCAGCCTCCTCACTGTCCGACTCTGCTGCCAACTCTGCAGGCCGCCAGCGGACCACAACATGGTCGTACATTGAGGACTACATGTATACAGATTGTCAGGTCAAGAGGATGTGGCTTGCACACTCTCCCTGGTAGAGAAGGA
The DNA here is from genome assembly GCF_059756535.1 of Pantherophis guttatus. Taxonomy (NCBI): domain Eukaryota; kingdom Metazoa; phylum Chordata; class Lepidosauria; order Squamata; family Colubridae; genus Pantherophis; species Pantherophis guttatus. The sequence goes on from NC_142063.1 coordinate 346,141,002, forward strand.
GGCTTCCAAGCCGGGTTCATCGCGGTCAGGGGAGAAGAAATTGACACCGTTTAAGGGAAATAGGGGGCAATCCTCAACTTACGACCGCAATTGAGCCCAAAATGTCCATTGCTAAGCAAGACCGTTGTTAAAGTGAGGTTTGCCTCACGTTACCACCTTTCTTGCCACGGTTGTTAAGCGAATCCCACCCGTTGTTGAGTTAGTCGCACGGTCGTTCAACGAATCTGGCTTCCCCCTGTGGACTTTGCTTGGCCGAAGGTCGCAAAAGGGGGATCACGTGAGCCCCGAACCCTGCGACCGTCATAAATAAGCAATCGGTTTGCCAAGCGTCCGAATTTCGGTCACGTGACCAAGGGGATGCTGCGACGGTCGTACATTTGAAACAGCTGTAGTCTACCGGCCAATTGTCTGTGGTTCTGGCTAGTTAACAAGAGCCAAACCAATTATAATAAAAGATTAAAGAGGACTAGAACCTTGGCTTTTAGCTTCTAGGAAAGCACCGGAAAATGGGGAAAGTACTTTGTAGCTTTCCGAAGACTGCAGAGGGTTGCACAACGGGGCAACCTTTGTGCGGTAACCACAACTGCATAGCTGGCTGGGGAATTCTGGGAATTGGAGTCCACATATCTGAAAGTCGCCCAATTTGGGAAACACTTATAAACCCTGGGATTTCCCCATGTCGGAGAAGACTTCTGGTTAGTGAAGGCCACCAGAGGGAGGCCAGATGTTCCTGGAGATCCTTTAAAGAATGTGGACCAAGATTATGATGTTCTTTCTCCGTGATGGCAAACCTATGGCACGTGTGCCAACAGTGACACGCAGAGCCATCTCTCCAGGGCATGTGGAACCTTTGCTCATTGTTCCTCCGGGTTCCGACGTGCCGGCCAGCTGGTGTTCTCTCACGCGGGAGCGCCAGAAACTGGGGAGCGCCAGAAACATGCGTACGCAGGGAAGATGATTTTCTGGTTTCTGGCATGCACATGCGCACCAGCCACTTAGTCTTCCCATTTATGGTGCACATGTGTGAGCAAAAACCAGCTGGCCAGTGTGCATGCGCGTGCCGGAAACTGGAAGATCATTTTCCCGGCATGTGAGGACCCCTGAATCTAGTGCATGTGCACTGGACAGCTGGACCTCATGCGCACGTGCATGCCGGAAACCAAAAAAATCAGCTGCTTTTCTGGTTTCTGGTGTGCGCACGTCCGCATGCGTTCCCGTTTCGACACTCGGTGCCGAAGAGGTTTACCAACACTGTAAATCTTTTCTCATTGTTGTGGTCCACCAGCAGCCTGCGCATCCGCGTGTCAGGCACTGGACCCAGCTGTTCCTCCTCTTCCTCATCAGCCACTTCCTGTTCTGGTCCGCCAGCAGTCTGCGGAGCTGACAGCGGAGTCGGACAGCGATGAGGCTGAGGAAGAACATGGGCAGTCCTGGAGGCTGGGGAAGGCCCAGATGAGGGCTCTGCGTCGGAGGCAGAGAGGGGGCAAGGGCCATCGGGGAGTGATGTGCGGACTCCGGAGCCTCCAGAGGCTGACAGCAGAGAGGCAGAGGAACAGGAGGAGCCTGTTCCTAGTGCACGCATGAGAAGAGCTGCCAGAAGGCAGGAGCAGATAAAGCAGAGAGGACGACTCAGGAGTAAGGCCAAGAGATGATTGGCCCCTCCCATAAGGCTTAAAAGACCAGCAACGCTTCTTGGCCTCTTTGCCGGAAAACAACCGTTGAGAGATTTGCTTCGTGTTTGGCTGTATTTCTTTCTTGCCAGCGTCTTCTGTTCCTGAACTGTTGCCAAGAAAAGCCTTTGGCAGTTTGCCTAATTGTCCCAAGGTCAGAGATAAACTGAAGAACGGTGTTTTGAGGACTTTGCTTTCATTTCATTTGGAATAAGCTGAGAATGAGTTTATTCTCAGCTGTTTTAATAAAATCTGTTTGTTTTTTTTGGAACTGTATTGCATTTAATATTAACTATGTGGGGGTGGGTCACAACACTTATTCTTTCGGTCTTGAGGAATACGCCCCTCTCTGTCCTCACAGCGATTCCTTTCACTCCTTTCCTTCGTAGGAATTTGCAGTCCCGGATTTCCGCACTTCTCACTTGGAAGTCAGCCAGGGTAGCCAACTCCTGCAGCAGCAGCAGCAGCTCCGCCGTCGCCCCTCTCTGCTCTCTGAATTTCATCCTGGCTCGGACCGGTAAGTGTTGGTGTTTTCTCTGGCGAGTATTGGTTGTTGTTTTTTTTAAACCGGAAGACCTTCCGAAGAGCTCCTAGCCTGTTCTTGTTTCAGGTGTGCAGGATAAAGTTGTGGTTAAAAGAGGGCGATGGTAGCATTGGGTGTGGATTTGTAATTGGGCAACCCATCTTATCGTGTTTCCCCGAAAATAAGACCCTGTGTTATGTTTTTTTTGCCAGCAATAGCAATAGCACTTAGATTTATATACCGCTTCACAGTGCTTTTACAGCCCTCTCTAAGCAGTTTACAGAGTCAGCATATTGTCCCCCAACAATCTAGGTCCGAGATGGCGAACCTATGGCACGCGTGCCACAGGTGGCAAGCGGAGCCATATTAGTGGGCATCCCAGCTCAGCTCTGGGGCGCATGCGCATGCCGGCCAGCTGATTTTCGGGCCTTCTGGGCCCACCAGAAGTAGGGAAACAGGCTGTTTCCTGCCTCTGGAGGGCCTGGGGGCGGAGTGGGGAAGGCCCGTTTTTCTTTCTTACCTGGCTCCAGATCCTCTCTGTGTATCTGGGAAGGGCGAAAACAGCCTTTCCCACTCCCTTGGAGGCCCTACGGAGGCTGAAAGGGCCCATTTCCCGACTCCCGGTGGGACAGGAAGTGACGTTTTTTCCTGTCCCCAGCCTCCAGAGACTCCTAGAGAGGCTCCTACAGATTCCTAGAGAGGCTCCTAGAGACTCCTAGAGAGGTTCTGGAGGCTGGGGACAGCAAAAAACGTCACTTCCTGTCCCACCGAGAGTTGGGAAATGGGCCCTTTCAGCCTCCGTAGGGCCTCCAAGGGAGTGGGAAAGGCTGTTTTCGCCCTTCCCAGATAAACAGAGAGGATCTGGAACCAGGTAAGAAAGAAAAACGGGCCTACCAGGCCATCATGTGGCAGGAGCGAGGGAGGGGGAGGGAGTTGCGCACGCATGCGCGTGGGCACGTGCGCGCACGACCTTCCCCTGCCCCTCCTCTCCTGGCACGCGATGGCAAAAAGGTTAGCCATCGCTGATCTAGGTCCTCATTTTAGCCCACCTCGAAAGGACGGATGGCTGAGTCAACCTTGAGCCGGTGAGATTTGAACTGCTGAACTGCAGCTAGCAGTCAACTGAAGTAGCCTGCAGTACTGCACTCTAACCACTGCGCCACCTCGGCTCGCCATGAAAAAAGGCACTAGGTCTTATTTTGGGGGGATGTCTACTGACTCGTCTCACTTGCACACGTCGTCCCCTGCCTCCTTTTCATTGTCAGAGGCCTTCAGGAACTTCTTCTGCGGCCAGCAAGGCCAGTAAGGAGCCTTGGTGGCACAGCAGACTAAACTGCTGTTAAAGTAGCACTTAGCTGCCTGCAATTACTGCGAGTTCAAATCTCACCAGGCTCAAGGTTGACTCAGCCTTCTCCGGAGACTCAGGGTGGCTTACAATGCGTTAAGCAATAGCCTTCATACTTTTGTATATACCTGCTTAGTAGGGCTTTTGGCCCCCCCCAAGCGGTGTTCTTTTTTATACAAAGTCAGCTTATTGCCCCCACAATCCGGGTCCTCATTTTACCTCCCTCGGAAGGATGGAAGGCTGAGTCAACCTTGAGCCTGGTGAGATTCGAACTCGCAGTAATTGCAGGCATCTGGCAGCTAAGTGCTACTTAACAGCACTTTAGTCCGCTGCGCCACCAAGGCTCCTTCTCTTCTATCTTATCTTTTTGCTTAACTTTTCTTGGGCTGGTTGGGGGAGACCTTGGATCCGGGCAGCTCCGGCTGCTGTTTTCCCCCAGCTCCGAGCTCCTTCCTCACTCTCCCATCTTCGCCTTCCTCTTCTTCCTCCAGGCCTCAGGAGAGGCGATCGGGCTACGAGTCCCAGTTTCCCGCTGGCCCTTCCCAAGCCGATCATGACGCGCTGGACTCCAAGCGGCCGCGCCTGGACCAGGTTTCTGACTCGCATTACCAGCGGCTCAATGCCACTGCGGTCCTGCCCTTGGCCCACCAGTTCCAGGAAGGCCTGCGCTCATCGGACCTGAAGAAGGTAAAGCAGGGTTTTGGCTTTTCGGGCAGCCAATCAATGGATAATACAGGTAGTCCTCGACTTACGACTGGTACTGGGCCAGAGGTTCTATCGCGAAGCGAATTAGTTGTTAAGTGAGTTTTGGCCCATTTTACAACCTTCCTTGCCGCGGTTGTTAAGTGAATCCCTGCAGTTGTTAAATTAGTCAACGCGGTTGTTAAGGGAATCCGGCTTCCCCATCGACTTCGCTTGACTCTGTGACCGTCATAAATGTGAGTGTCAGCATTCTGATGCTGCCATAAAGAGGAGGAGATGAGGCTTGACTTTTCACCTACTTATTTTCTCTGTAGATAATATCCCCTAGGAGATGGGAGAGGAGGGGAGACATTCCTGTGGGGTGAGGTCAGAAGCTGGGGAGACTGACTTGGAAGATGGCCAGTGAGAAGATGAGAATTGGGGAACGGAAAGGGAAGGGTTTGGGGGTCAGAGGGTTAGTATCGGCTACAACGAAGTCGGGGCCAGATCTGTCATACTCAATAAATGGAATATTTCAGCAAAGATTAATTGTTTGGGAGTGCAATTTATTTGAGATGACATCAAAACCTGACAGTGAGTCAGTTGCCAAAGCGTCTTAATTTTAATCACGTTTAGTTTACTTTAGTTAACTTTATTGTCATTGTACCTCATAAAACGAAATGTGTACATCACACATAAGAAAACTATCAAAATAAAACACACGTCCTTCACATTCTATACAATTGAATTGAAAAACCCTTGATATTGCATTAATATTGCACTATACAGTAGAATTCAGTAGGGTTACTGCCCTGGGATAGAAGCTGTTTTTCAGCCTGTTTGTCCTTGTTTTTATTGTCCTGTACCGTCTGCCAGAGGGACGCGGTGGCTCAGTGGCTAAGATGCTGAGCTTGTCGATCGAAAGGTCGGCAGTTCAGCGGTTCGAATCTCTAGCGCCGCGTAACGGGGTGAGCTCCCGTGACTTGTCCCAGCTCCTGCCAACCTAGCAGTTCGAAAGCAGGTAAAAAATGCAAGTAGAAAAATAGGCACCACCTTTGATGGGAAGGTAACCGCGTTCCATGAGCCTTTGGCGTTGAGTCATGCCGGCCACATGACCCCGGAGACAATCTTCGGACAGCGCTGTCTCTTCGGCTTTGAAACGGAGATGAGCACCGCCCCCTAGAGTCGGGAACGACTAGCACATATATGCGAGGGGAACCTTTACCTTTTACCGTCTGCTAGAGGGTAATAGTTCAAAAAAAGGATGTCCAGCATGGCCCTGGGGGGATGCTGCAACGGTCGTTAAGTGCGAAAAACAGTCATAAGTCACTTTTTTCAGTTCCGTTGTAATTTTGAACCCAGGGTGAAATCTACTTACCTTCCCAAACAGTTCGGAAGTGCATGTGCTATGCACTCATGTGTGTCAGTTGTGAACGCGGACCCTCTACGCGTGCGTAGAGGGTAAAAAACAGGTTCCTGGTTAACTTGGTCCCACAACTTGGTCTGTTATGTGGATGTTTGGGTGGTTTAGGGGTGGGGAATTTGTGGTGGGTGGGAGTGTGTTTGGGGATTATTATGTGTGTTGGACGTGGTCTTTGGGTGTTAAGTGAATTTCATTGTATGGGTATACTATGTATACACGTACAATGACAATAAAATTTATTTATTATTTATTTAAAACCAGGAAGTAACGATAGCTAGGTGGGTGAGCGGAGCCTCGCCCTGCCATCGCTATCGGTTCTCCGAACCGGTCCTAACTGGTAACATTTCACTGCTGCTTTGAATGGTCACTAAATGAACAATTGTCAGTCGTGGGCTACCTGTATTTATTCGGTCAGTGACCAGCACAATTTAAAAAACCAACCAACCAACAAAATAACCAAAAACAGAGTGGAATAAACAATTCACTAATATCTTGCTCTGTTAATACAGCTATTAATCCGGGTGATAAATCTAATAATAAAATAAGATTAAAATCTAATTTCATCTATAAGGTAAAAATAAAAAATAAATAACCGCTGGAATTAATTAAGAAATATCAAGCCAACTACTACTTAAAAAAGGTCAATACAGATAATCCTCGATTTACAACAGGTAACCTAGTGACCGGTTTGAAGTTACAACGGCACTGAAAAACATGACGATGGTCGTTTTTCACACTTATGACCAGTGCAACCTCCCAGCAGTTGGGTGATTAGAATTCAGACGCTTGGCAAACGACTCACATTTATGACGGTTGCGGTGTCCCAGGGTTACGGGATTCCCTTTTGCGACCTTCTGACGGGCGAAGCCAATGGGGAAGCCGGATTCACTTAACAACAAAAATATCACACCCTGGTAGCGCGAATTAAACTCTGTCTGTTTTTCACGTATGGCTAGTCTGGAGAAGAAAAGGATGGGGGTGGGGGGACATGATAGCATCTTCCAATATTTGAGGGGCTGCCCCAAAGAAGAAGGGGTCAACCTATTCCCCAAAGGAGAATATGCATACGTTCTCAGTGTACATAAAAGAAAAGATACTCAGTGTACATAAAAGAAAAGAATCATAAAGTACAACACTTAATGATAGTCATAGGGTACAAAGGAGGCAGGAGGAGGAGCAACGGATGGAAACTAATCAAGGAGAGATGCAAATCTGGTGGTATGGCCCGCCAGCAGCCTGCGGAGCTGGCAGCAGAGTTGGACAGTGAAGAGGCTGGGCAGGAACATGGGCCAGTCCTGGAGTCTGGGGAAGGCTCAGACAAGGGCTCTGCGTCGGAGGCAGAGAGGGGGCCAGGGCTATCTGGGAGTTATGTGCTGACTCCGGAGCCTCCAGAGTCTGATGTCAGTGAGACAGAGGAACAGGGGGAGCCTGTTCCCAGTGTGTGCATGCACAGAGCTGCCAGAAGGCAAGAACAGTTAAGACAAAAGGGGCGACCTTGGAGTAAGGCTTGGAGATGATTGGCCCCTCCCATAAAATATAAAGGGAGAGCAAAGGCACGTGAGCCTTTGTAGGAAGCAACTTTGTTCATGCTGGTCAGTTTAAAGTCTGAAGCTCCGTTTTGATTCTGTGCTCCATGTGGCCTTGCAAAGCTAATTGCCGATTAGGTCTTTGGTAGCGTTTCAAGGAAGATCAAGGTGGGTGCTTATCAGCCTTATCCTGAAGGACTGTGGCAGACGTCCATCGGACTCTTTACAAACTATTTGTGACTCATCACGGGCTGGGAACGAACAGAATTCACAGCTCTTGAAATAAAAAAAAAGGGGTTTTGGGGACTCATTGTGTGCTTTTTACTGTGTCAGGAAGCCTTGGTCAGAACATCTGGAGTTAAGGAAAAACTTCCTAACAGTGAAGACAATGAACCTGTGGAACTGCTTGCCACCAGAAGTTGTGGGCGCTCCCATCACTGGAGGCTTTCAAGAAGAAATTGGGCAGTCATTTCTCCAGAATGGTATAGGGCAGTGATGGCTAACCTTTTTGCCATCGCGTGCCAGGAGAGGAGGGGTGGGGGAGGGTTGCGCGCGCACGTGCCCACGCGCATGCGTGCGCCACCCCCTCCCCCCCGCTCCTGGCACATGATGGCCTGGTAGGCCCGTTTTTCTTTCTTACCTGGTTCCAGATCCTCTCTGTGTATCTGGGAAGGGCGAAAACAGCCTTTCCCACTCCCTTGTAGGCCCTACTGAGGCTGAAAGGGCCCATTTCCCAACTCTCAGTGGGACAGGAAGTGACATTTTTTGCTGTCCTCAGCCTCCAGAACCTCTCTAGGAGTCTCTAGGAGTCTCTCTAGGAGTCTCTGGAGGCTGGGGACAGGAAAAAATGTCACTTCCTGTCCCATCGGGAGTCGGGAAATGGGCCCTTTCAGCCTCCGTAGGGCCTCCAAGGAAGTGGGAAAGGCTGTTTTCGCCCTTCCCAGATACACAGAGAGGATCTGGAGCCAGGTAAGAAAGAAAAACGGGCCTTCCCCACCCCGCCCCCAGGCCCTCCAGAGGCAGGAAACAGCCTGTTTCCCTACTTCTGGTGGGCCCAGAAGGCCCGAAAATCAGCTGGCCGGCGCACGCATGCGCCCCAGAGCTGAGCTGGCGTGCCCACTAATATGGCTCCGCGTGCCATAGGTTCGCCATCACGGGTATAGGATCTCCTGCTTGAGCAGGGGGTTGGACTGAAGGTCCCCCAAGGTCCCTTCCAACTCTATTCCGACTTAAACTCCCAGAATTCCCCAGCCGCAAACCACCCTTGCTGTGAATTCTGGGATTAGGGAGACCCTGGATGGGAGAAGGCTATCCCACACGGCTTAATATTTTCCTGGCTGACTTCAGGTCAAGTTTAAAAGTCCTCGCGGGTGATTAATGTTTAACTTGGGTTTTCCGAGCAAAGGTTGAGAGGTGGCAGGGCTGGTTTTCGTCCTTTGTTGACACCTGGCCTCAGCTTCCAGCCCGTTGCCAGTTCTTCCTGCTCTTATCGGCTCCCTGGGCTGTTTTTTTGGGAGCCAGCGCTCTGGATGGTGGGCGTGTGGCATGGACGGGCATTGTAATAATAAAGAAAGCTTTCCCATGGGCACCAGAGCTATACTTGGAGAGCCACTTTGGTCTCTAGCCTGATGCCTTAACCACTAGACCAAACTGGCTGGTTATTGGACAAATAACCAGGCGACAGGGAATTCTAGTCCCACCTTAGGCATGAAAGCCATCTGGACGGCTTCAGGTCAATCACCAGGAGGCAGTGAGTTCTAGTCCCGCCTTAGGCATAAAAGCTGGTTGGGTGACTTCAGGTCAATCACCAGGAGACGGTGATTCTAGTCCCACCTTAGGCATGAAAGCTGTTGGGTGACTTTGGGCCAATCACCAGGAGACGGTGAGTTCTAGTCCCACCTTAGGCATGAAAGACATCTGGATGGCTTTGGGTCAGTCAACAGAAGACAGTGAGTTCTTAACCACGACAGCCAGCTGAGTGACTTTGGGCCAATCACGAGGAGACGGTGAGTTCTAGTCCCGTCTTAGCCATGAAAGCTGGTTGGGTGACTTTGGGCCAATTACCAGGAGAGTGGGAGTTCTAGTCCCGCCTTAGGCATGAAAGTTGGCTGGGTAACTGGGCCAATCACCAGGAGACGGTGAGTTTTAGTCCCGTCTTAGTCATGAAAGCTGGTTGGGTGACTTTGGGCCAATCACCAGGAGACGGTGAGTTCTAGTCCCACCTTAGGCATGAAAGACATCTGGATGGCTTTGGGTCAGTCAACAGAAGACAGTGAGTTCTTAGCCATGACAGCCAGCTGAGTGACTTTGGGCCAATCACCAGGAAACGGTGAGTTCTAGTCCCACCTTAGGCATGAAAGCTGTTGGGTGACTTTGGGCCAATCACCAGGAGACGATGAGTTCTAGTTACACCTTAGGCATGAAAGACATCTGGATGGCTTTGGGTCAGTCAACAGAAGACAGTGAGTTCTTAGCCATGACAGCCAGCTGAGTGACTTTGGGCCAATCACCAGGAGACGGTGAGTTCTAGTCCCGTCTTAGTCATGAAAGCTGGTTGGGTGACTTTGGGCCAATTACCAGGAGAGTGGGAGTTCTAGTCCCACCTTAGGCATGAAAGCTGTTGGGTGACTTTGGGCCAATCACCAGGAGACGGTGAGTTCTAGTCCCGTCTTAGCCATGAAAGCTGGTTGGGTGACTTTGGGTCAATCACCAGGAGATGGTGAGTTCTAGTCCCACCTTAGGCATGAAAGACATCTGGATAGCTTTTGGTCAGTCAACAGAAGACAGTGAGTTCTTAGCTATGAAAGCCAGCTGAGTGACTTTGGGCCAATCACCAGGCGACAGTGAGTTCTAGTCCCGCCATTGGCCTGAAATCTGTCTAGGTGACCTTGGGCCAGTTACTCCCAGTCCAATCCACCTTAAAAGTTCATTGTAGTGGTGAAAATAGGAGGAGGAAGTATTATATGTGTTCGCTGTCTTATAATTACTTGTTAAAAAAGGGAGAAAAATAGATAAAATAAAAATAAATATATCTTTTTTTGGGGGGGGGAAATACAGATAATCCTCAATTTACAGTTCAGTTAGTGACTGTTTGATCTTACAATGGCACTGCCTATGGAGATTTTCTGTCATCCAGGACACAGTTGCCCCAAAGATGCTTTTTCCAGGAGGCAAACTGGATTTTCTTGTTTTTTCTTTTGAAGACGTTTCGCTTCTCATCCAAGAAGCTTCCTCAGCTCTGACTGGATGGTGGGGGAATGGAAGGATTTCTACTCCTTGCAGACAGCTGGTCATTTGCATCCTTTTTAGAGAGCCGTTGAGGCCCCTTGGAGGTTTACCTGTGTCCTCAGGGTCACCTGAGTGGTGCAAATGGGGGTGGCTCTCTGTCCAAAATGTGGACCTTGCTGTCTTCAAAAGAGCGGCCTTTGTCTTTTTTTAAAACGCAGATGGGCTGCTGAATGTTGGCCTGATGGGTTTGTTCTCCTAGGTTGCGCCATGCGTCTGTGAAGCGGTTGTTTTGTTTCCCCAATCTGCACGTGTCTCACTGCATTGGACTGCCTATACCACGTTGCTCAGTTCGTGTCCGGGTGTTTTATCCTGGGGTTTGACGTTTTATCTTTGGTCGTGGTCGTAAGTCAAGGAGAACCTGTAACTTTTTATAGCTGGAGTTTCTCTTTCATCATCAACGTTACAACAGCGAGTTCACCACACTTTCTTTTCTCTCTCTCTCTCTCTCCCTCCCTCCATCTCTCCCTCCTCCCATCTCCCTCTCCTCCCTTCGCCCCCCTTCCTCTCTCTCTCCCTCCCTCCCCCTCCCCCTCTTCCTCTTCCTCCCTCTCTCTCCCTCCCCTCCCTCTCCCCCTCCCCCCTCTCCCTCTCCCTCCCCATATCCCTCTTCCTCTCTCCCTTCCCCATCCCCGTCTTCCTCTCTCTCCCTCCCTCCCTCTCCCACCCCTCCCTCTCCCTTTCCCTCCCCATATCCCTCTTCCTCTCTCCCTTCCCCATCCCCCTCTTCCTCTCTCCCTCCCTCCCTCTCCCTCCCTCTCTCCCTCCCTCTCCCTCTCCCCCTCCCTCTCCCTTTCCCTCCCCATATCCCTCTTCCTCTCTCCCTTCCCTATCCCCCCTCTTCCTCTCCCTTCCTCTCCCTCCCTCTCCCCTCCCTCTCTCTCCCTCTCCCTCCCCATATCCCTCTTCCTCTCTCCCTTCCCCATCCCCCCTCTTCCTCTCTCTCCCTCTCTCTCTCTCTCTCTCCCCTCTCTCTCCCCTCTCTCTCCCTCCCCTCCCTTTCCCTCTCCCTTTCCCTCCCCATATCCCTCTTCCTCTCTCCCTTCCCCATCCCCCCTCTTCCTCTCTCTCCCTCTCTCTGTCTCTCCCCTCTCTCTCCCTCCCCTCCCTCTCTCCCTCCCTCTCCCTTTCCCTCCCCATATCCCTCTTCCTCTCTCCCTTCCCTATCCCCCCTCTTCCTCTCCCTCCCTCTCCCTCTCTCTCCCCTCCCTCTCTCTCCCTCCCTCCCTCTCCCCCTCTTCCTCTCTCCCTTCCCCATCCCCCCTCTTCCTCTCTCTCCCTCTCTCTCTCCTCCCTCTCCCTCCCCTCCCTCCCTCTCCCCCTCTCCCCCTCTCCCTCTCCCTCTCCCTTTCCCTTCCCATATCCCTCTTCCTCTCTCCCTTCCCCATCCCCTCTCTTCCTCTCTCTCTCCCTCTCTCTCTCTCTCCCCCCATCCCCTCTCTCAGGAGCCCATCTTCGGAGGCAAACATGAGGGCCCTCCGTCGCCCATGTCGAGCCAGTCGTGCGGAGAGGACCAGAACGCCTCTCCCTCCAAGCTGTCGAAGGAGGAGCTCATCCAGAGCATGGACCGGGTCGACCGGGAGATCGCCAAAGTGGAGCAACAGATCTTCAAACTGAAAAAAAAGCAGGTCAGCCATTTGCGGAGCGTTTTTGATTTCAGGTGGTTAAGAAACTCGATAGGGCCGCCCAACCCATTCGCATTGACCCCGGAGAGCTTCCCAGAGATTAAAAACCCAGCATCGCTCATCCCACCAGACGGACCTCCTCCAGAGGGGAGACCCATGACATCTTATTTCCCATTTGGCTCCTGAGGTGGAGGGAGCCACCACGGAGAAGGCCCTCCCACTTGGTCTCACCCGGTGGTGGGATTCAGGCAGTTCAGCGACCTGTAGGCGGGCCCAGCCGCCTGCCCTGGCGCTACGCCGTCCTCTGTGGTCACGTTTTCTAAGCCGTGCGAATGCGTTCCAGCCCTGCATGCGAACAAAGCACATGCGCGGTAGGCCGGGCGCATGCGCAGAAGAGGAGCGCGCTCCCATGTTCGAAGCCTGGAACTCTTCACTCTGCACTCCTCAACCCAGCGACAGGATCTCGGGTCTCCCAGGAGATGGTTATTATGGGTTGCCAGTGCAGTAAACCTATTTATTTATTTATTTATTTATTTATTTATTTATTTATTTATTTATTTATTTGATTTATTATGGGTTGCCAGTGCAATAAACCTATTTATTTTATTTTATTATTTTATTTATTTTATTTTATTTTATTTTATTATTTTATTTATTTTATTTTATTTATTTTATTTTATTTTATTATTTTATTTATTTTATTATTTTATTATATTTTATTTTATTTTATTTTATTTTATTTTATTTTATTATTTTATTTTATTTTATTTATTTTATTATTTTATTTTATTTATTTTATTTATTTTATTTTATTATTTTATTTTATTTATTTTATTTTATTATTTTATTTATTTTATTTTATTTTATTTTATTTTATTTTATTTTATTTTATTTTATTATTTTATTTTATTATTTTATTTTATTTTATTTTATTTTATTTTATTTTATTTTATTTTATTTTTATTTATTATTTATTGGTTCGATTTATATGCCGCCCTTTTCCAGAGACTCAGGGCGTTCAATAGCCTTCATACTTTTGTATATACCTGCTTAGTTGGGCTTTTGGGGCCCCCCCAAGTGGCGTTCTTTTTTTTATACAAAGTCAGCTTATTGCCCCCACAAACTGGGTCCTCATTTTACCTCCCTCGGAAGGATGGAAGGCTGAGTCAACGTTGAGCCTGGTGAGATTTGAACTCTCAGTAATTGCAGGCAGCTGGTGTTACATAACAGCGCTTTAGTCTGCTGCGCCACCAAGGCTCATTTTTGTTGGTGGATCTGTCTTGTCTCCCGATAGGAGAGAAGGTCTGTAGGTCAGGGTGGAACTGTGGGGTCCTTGGTGCTCTCTGAGCTTGCCAGTTTTCTTGGAGATGTTTCATGACCCAACTAGATAATGGCATCAGGGGTGGAATGGAGGGGGGTTTGAGGACAGGAGGAGGAAGAGGAGGAGGACTGTGGGGTCCTTGGTGCTCTCCGAGGTTGGTGGTTTCCTTGCAGACGTTTCGTGACCCAACTAGGGAACATCATCAGTAGTGGAAGGGAGTGGGGTTTGCAGGGAGGAGGAGGAGGAGGAGGAGGAGGACGACAACAACTATGGGGTCCTTGGAACTCCCTGAGTTTAGTTATGTTCTTGCAGACATTTCATGACCCAACTAGGGAACATCATCAATGCTAGAAGGGAGGGGTGTAAAAAAGCAGAAAAAAGCAGAAAGGAAGAAGAGAAAGAGGAAGGAGAGGAAGGAGAGGAGGACTCTAGGGTCCTTGGTGCTCTCTGAGCTTGATGGCTTTCTTGCAGACGTTTCGTGACCTAGCTAGGGAACATCATCAATGGTGGAAGAGAGTGGTGTAAAAAAGCAGAAAAAAGCAGAAAGGGAGGAGGAGGAGGAAGAGAAACAGAAATAAGAGAAAGGAGAGGAGGACTGTGGGGTCCTTGGTGCTCTCCGAGGTTGGTGGTTTTCTTGCAGACGTTTCGTGACCCAACTAGGTAACATCATCAGTGCTAGAAGGGAGTGGGGTTTGCTCTCTGCCCTTGATTAGGCTGCTGTTCACTCTTTGGTTATGTGAGTTGGCAGTTCCTTTAGGATACTGTTTATTACTTGATTGTCGCTCTGGTATTAATCTGGGTGTTAATCTCTGTTTATCGAGGCGTTGATTGCTGGCAAGGAGGTGTCGTGGCCTTTGAGCTTTTTGATCGTGTGTGTGTAGATGGCTGATTTGTCGGAGTGCCCGGCCTCCAGGAATTTCCCAGCAGTTTTAGATTTAGCTTGGCCTAGGATGCTCAACAGTTTTCCAGCTGAATGAGTTCTCTTGTCTACGTTTTGTCTTTTTTGACCTGAAAACTGAAAAAGTGGAGAGTGGAGTGGAATGGAATGGAATAGAATAGAATATAGAATAGCAATAAGAAAGAATAGACTAGACTAGACTAGACTAGAATTAGAATTAGAATTAGAATTAGAATTAGAATTAGAATTAGAATTAGAATTAGAATTTAGAATAGAATAGAATAGAATAGAATAGAATAGAATAATACAATACAATACAATACAATACAATACAATACAATACAATACAAAATCAGAATAGGATAGGATAGAAATAAGAATAGAATAGAAAGAATAGAATAGAATAGACTAGGACTAGAATTAGAATAGAATAGAATAGAAAGAATAGAATAGAATAGAATAGAATAGAATAGAATAGAATAGAATAGAATAGAATAGAATAGAATAGAATAGAATAATACAATATGGAAGAAAAGAGACTAGACTAGAATTAGAATTAGAATTAGAATTAGAATTTAGAATAGAATAGAATAGAATTGTGATGGCGAACCTATGGCACGCGTGCCACAGGTGGCACGCGGAGCCATATATGTGGGCACGCGAGCATTGCCCTAGCTCAGCTCCAGCGTGCATGCATGAACCGGTCAGCTGATTTTCGGGCCTTCCGGGCCCACCGGAAATCGGGAAATGGGCCGTTTCTGGCCTCTGGAGGGCCTCCATGGGGGTGGGGAAGGCCATTTTCGTCCTCCCCAGGCTCCAAGAAAGCCTCTGGAGCCTGCGGAGGGCAAAATACGGGCCTTCTGGGCCCACCGGCAACCTTTTTGCCATCGCATGCCAAATGCGGGGGGAACGCAGGGGTGGCATTGAATTATCAGTGTGGGCATGCATGTGCACGATCCCCCCACGCTCTCCACGTTTTGGCACGCAACAGCAAAAAAGGTTAGCCATCACTGGAAGAGAGCCTTAAATAGAACAGAATTAGAGTTAGAATTGAATTAGAATAGAATAAAACAGAAGTTAAGAAATAGAATAAGAATTAAATAGAATAGAATTTGAATTGAACTGAAATAGAATAGAATAGGAATTTAGAGTAGAATAGAATACTATCACTAATACTTTATTTTATTTGGCAAAGTGTGATTAGAGACAGAAGAAATTTGTCTCCGGGGCAGAAGCTCTCAGGG
Organism: Pantherophis guttatus; assembly: GCF_059756535.1. Lineage (NCBI taxonomy): Eukaryota > Metazoa > Chordata > Lepidosauria > Squamata > Colubridae > Pantherophis > Pantherophis guttatus. The sequence goes on from NC_142063.1 coordinate 346,156,543, forward strand.
TACATGCGAAGCAACAGATTAATCATTATCGTAATAGTGATACCAATAAGTAATAAAGTAATAGAGGAGGTGAGCAGGATAATAATAATACTACAGCCGTCCAACCTGGATGAATATATTTAGATCTTAAGAGAGTGCCCTGGGAATTAGGTGCTCTTGCAGAGCGATGGCACGAAGGAAAAAAACCGTCCCTGCATCTAGTTGATTGATTGATTGATTGATTGATTGATTGATTGATTGATTTATTTATTTATTTATTTATTTATTTATTTATTTATTTATTTATTTATTTATTTATTTATTTATTTATTTATTTATTTATTTATTTGTTCGATTTATATGCCGCCCTTCTCCGGAGATTCAGGGCGGCTTACAATGCTTTTAAGCAATAGCCTTCATACTTTTGTATATACCTGCTTAGTAGGCCTTTCGCACCCCCCCAAGCAGTGTTCTTTTTTTAATACAAAGTCAGCTTATTGCCTCCACAATCCGGGTCCTCATTTTACCTCCCTCGGAAGGATGGAAGGCTGAGTCAACCTTGAGCCTGGTGAGATTTGAACTTGCATTAATTGCAGGCAGCTGGCAGCTAAATATTACTTTAACAGCACTTTAATCCGCTGTGCCACCAAGGCTCGTTTTGGCACGTCACGCCCTACGGCGGGGTCCCGAGGGGAAGACTTGAGAAAGGTTATTATGTCCAGGACTGGAGGGGTCTGCAGTTATTTTCTCAGCCCTCTTTCTGACACACACACACACACACCCCACGATATATACAGGTCTACTACAGGCTGGTTGCAGTTGTATTTTTTTCCTGCAGTCCGTACGGTGATGTTTGCAATGGCTGGGCCCTCCCTCTCCTTCCAAACTCGTCAAGGCAACATCTGGCCGGTCCAGATGTTCGCGTTATCTCTGACTCGGTGCCTACGCGTGTGAAGCTGACGTCCCTCTCGCCCTCCTCCCTCTTGTCTCTTAGCAACAGCTGGAGGAAGAAGCTGCCAAGCCTCCTGAACCGGAGAAGCCCGTCTCCCCTCCGCCGGTGGAGCAGAAACACCGCAGCATCGTCCAAATCATCTACGATGAGAATCGGGTAACACGCTCCTTTCCTCCTTTCGCCGGTCTGCATTTTGCTTAGTTTCGCTGAGAACTTTTCGTGGAGAGGATGGGTGCAGGGAAAATCTCGTTCGGTCTTCAGATCCTCCACTCAACAAGTTCTCCTCCTTTTTCCCTCCCTCCCTCCCTCTCTCAAACTCTCGCGATTCCTGGAGCTGCGAGATTGTGTTTTCTTGTTGCGCGACAATTGCGGAAAAAGTGGAGTTTTTATTAAGATATTGGACAGCCATTCGTCTGAAATGGTATAGGTTAGTGATGGCTAACCTTTTTGCCATCGCGTGCCAGGAGAGGAGGGTTAGGGGGGGGTTTTGCATGTGCATGTGCCCACACGCATAATTCTATGTGAATTGCCCCCGCACATGCGTGTGCGACCCCACCCCGCTCTCCCTGCTCCTGGCCCGGTAGGCCCATTTTTCTGTCTCACCTGGCTCCAGAGCCTCTCTAGTAGTGATGTCCCAGTGTCTGGAGGCTGTGCGGGTCTGGATGGGGAGGAACAGGCTTCGACTCAACCCCTCCAAGACCGAGTGGCTGTGGATGCTGGCGTCCCGATATAGCCAGCTGGTGCCATCGCTGGCTTTTGGGGATGAGTCATTGACCCCCACAGAGGGGGTTCGCAACTTGGGCGTCCTCCTGGACACACGGCTGTCTTTAGAAGAGGACATGACGGCCGTGGCCAGGGGGCTTTTTATCAGGTTCGCCTGATACGCCAGTTGCGCCCCTTTCTGAGTCGGGATTCCTTATGCACAGTCACTCATGCTCTCATCACTTCCCGCCTGGACTACGGCAACGCTCTCTACATGGGGCTCCCCTTGAGGAGCACCCGGAGGCTCCAACTGGTCCAGAATGCGGCCGCGCGGGTGATTACGGGTGTGACATGGCGCTCCCATATAACACCTCTCTTGCGCGAGCTGCACTGGCTCCCGGTGGTCTTCCGGGTACGCTTCAAGGTGTTGGTTCTCATCTTTAAAGCGCTCCATAGCTTAGGGCCAGGGTATTTACGAGAGCGTCTGCTGCTACCGATAACCTCCCACCGGCCAATACGCTCTCACAGAGAGGGCCTCCTCAGGGTGCCGTCGGTCAAGCAATGTCGGCTGGCAGCCCCCAGGGGGAGAGCCTTCTCTGTGGTGGCGCCCACCCTCTGGAACGAGCTACCTCCCGGAATACGGCTGATTCCGGATCTCCGCACTTTCCGTAAGGCCCTGAAGACGTTTTTATTTCAGCAAGCCGGCCTGGCCTGAATAGGTTTTAGGGGTTAGTTTTTTAATTGTATAGCTTGGGGTTTTAAATTGGGAGGCCGATTAATTTAATTTATTTTTAATTATCTTAACTTTTATATTGTATGTTATTTTAATTTTCGGCTGTTCACCGCCCTGAGTCCCTTCGGGGAGAAGGGCGGTATATAAATTCAATCAATCATTCAATCAATAATTAATTAATTAATTAATTAATTAATTAATTAATTAATTAGTAGTCTGGGGAGGGTGAAAACAGCCTTCCCTCCCCCCGGAGGCCCTCCAGAGGCCAGAAATGGCCCATTTGCCAACTTCCGGTGGGACCGGAAGTTCGCAAACTGGCTATTTTCGGCATCCAGAGGACCTCCGCGGGGGGGGGGGGCGGGGGGAGGCCATTTTTGCCATCCCCAGACTCCTAGAAAGGCTCTGGAGGCTGGGGACAGCAAAAAACGGGCCTTTCAGTCTCACCAGAAGTTGGCAAACGGGCCGTTTCTGGCCTCCGGAGGGCCTCGGGGGGGGGGGGTTGGAAAGGCCGTTTTTTTGCCCTCCCCAGGCTCCTAGAAAGGCTCTGGAGCCAGGTGAGAGAGAAAAATGGGCCTTCCCCACTACCCCCCCGAGGTCCTCTGGAGGCAGGAAACAGCCTGTTTCCCTACTTCTGGTGGGCCCAGAAGGCCCGAAAATCAGCTGCGCGCGCCCAAGAGCTGAGGTCGCACGCTGATTGATACGGCGGCACGCGTGCCATAGATTTGCCATCACGGGTATAGGTTCTCCTGCCTGAGCAGAGGGTTAGACTAGAAGACCTCCAAGGCCCTTCCCAACTCTTGTTATTTTGTTAAATAGTTCAGTTTCCCCGTCCGCAAACAGTTAACACGAGGGACTGACCGACGTGTAGGTGAGGTTTAGGAAAAAACAAACAAACATTGGCAGCCTTAACGGCTGTGATCAAAGTGAACCTAATAACGCCCTTCTGTCGAACTCCGGCTTCTGGGGACTCTTCTTTGCCGTTTTCTTGGGAGCGTTTCAAAAGTCATTTCCGCCTTCGTCTGGGATATGTTTTTCGCCTTCCCGGTCGGTCTAGCCAACAGCTGGAAACAGCCTTCCGGGTGGTCTCCCCTCCTCCCAATTCTGGCCCGAGCAGACCCCGGTGAGCTTCGGAGAGCAGCCCAGATGTGTTTTGGTAACATGGGCTGTTCCTCTCTGGTCGTTGAACCGTCGCCCTGTTTTGCAACATGCTGGCAGCTGAGCGAGGAAAGGCCAACGCTGAACCGCGGAGTGTCGGCCCTGGTCGTTGTTCTTATTTATTTATTGACACCGAACTGCAGTGGATTTTGATCAGTGGACAAAAGTAGGGGGGAAAAAAACATTAAAGAGAGCCAGTTAAGTCTAGTAGTTAAGGCACCAGGCTCGAAACCAGGAGGCAGTGAGTTCTAGTCCTGCCTTAGGCATGAAAGCCGGATGGGTGACTTTGGACCATTCACCAGGAGACTGTGAGTTCTAGTCCCGCCTTAGCCATGAAAGCTGGCTAGGTGATTTTGGACAAATAACCAGGAGACAGTGAGTTCTAGTCTCGCCTAGGCATGAAAGCTGGCTAGGTGATTTTGGACAAATAACCAGGAGACAGTGAGTTCTAGTTCCAGTTTAGGCATGAAAGCTAGCTGGGTGATTTTGGGCCAATCACCAGGAAACAGTGAGTTATAGTTCCAGTTTAGGCATGAAAGCTAGCTGGGTGATTTTGGGCCAATCACCAGGAAACAGTGAGTTCTAGTCTCGCCTTAGGCATGAAAACTGGCTAGGTGATTTTGGACAAATAACCAGGACACTGTGAGTTCTAGTTCGAATTTAGGCATGAAAGCTAGCTGGGTGATTTTGGGCCAATCACCAGGAGACAGTGAGTTCTAGTCTCGCCCAGGCATGAAAACTGGCTAGGTGATTTTGGACAAATAACCAGGAGACAGTGAGTTCTAGTCCCACCTTAGGCATGAAAGCTAGCTGGGTGATTTTGGGCCAATCACCAGGAGACAGTGAGTTCTAGTCTCGCCCAGGCATGAAAACTGGCTAGGTGATTTTGGACAAATAACCAGGAGACAGTGAGTTCTAGTCCCACCTTAGGCATGAAAGCTAGCTGGGTGATTTTGGGCCAATCACCAGGAGACAGTGAGTTCTAGTCTTGCCTTAGGCATGAAAACTGGCTAGGTGATTTTGGACAAATCACCAGGAGACAGTGAGTTCTAGTCCCACCTTAGGCATGAAAGCTAGCTGGGTGATTTTGGACAAATAACCAGGAGACAGTGAGTTCTAGTCCCACCTTAGGCATGAAAGCTAGCTGGGTGATTTTGGACAAATCACCAGGAGACAGTGAGTTCTAGTCCCACCTTAGGCATGAAAGCTAGCTGGGTGATTTTGGGCCAATCACCAGGAGATAGTGAGTTCTAGTCTTGCCTTAGGCATGAAAACTGGCTAGGTGATTTTGGATAAATAACCAGGAGACAGTGAGTTCTAGTCCCACCTTAGGCATGAAAGCTAGCTGGGTGATTTTGGGCCAATCACCGGGAGGCAGTGAGTTCTAGTCTCACCTTAGGCATGAAAACTGGCTAGGTGATTTTGGACAAATAACCAGGACACAGTGAATTCTAGTTCCAGTTTAGGCATGAAAGCTGGCTGGGTGATTTTGGACAAATAACCAGGAGACTGTGAGTTCTAGTCCCACCTTAGGCATGAAAACTGGCTAGGTGATTTGGACAAATAACCAGGAGACAGTGAGTTCTAGTCCCGCCTTAGGCATGAAAGCTGGCTAGGTGATGCTGGACAAATAACCAGGAGACAGTGAGTTCTAGTTCCAGTTTAGGCATGAAAGCTGGCTGGGTGATTTTGGACCAATAACCAGGAGACTGAGTTCTAGTCCCACCTTAGGCATGAAAACTGGCTAGGTGATTTTGGACAAATAACCAGGAGGCAGTGAGTTCTAGTTCCAGCTTAGGTATGAAAGCTAGCTGGGTGATTTTGGGCCAATCACCAGGAGATAGTGAGTTCTAGTCTCGCCTTAGGCATGAAAACTGGCTAGGTGATTTTGGACTAATCACCAGGAGACAGTGAGTTCTAGTCCCACTTTAGGCATAAAAGTCAATGTGGAAAGCCATCTTTGCTTAATGACTTCACATGTCCCTTAACAAGTGCAATGCTTCACTTAACAACGGTGGCCTAAAAGCTCATCGAATAGGCCACAACTCACTTTACAGCCCTCTAGCCACAGAAATATCGGGCTCCCTCGTAGTCGTAAGCCAAAGACTTCCTGAATTGAGGGGAATTATTGTTGTTTGGTGTCCGGTGGACGCTGCCCGACTTTCGCAAGGCTTCGCCGTTGACATCGAATGAACCCAGCGAGGATTGTGACCTGTTTCCTTTTCTCACTGCGGGGGTTGTGTTTGTGTAATGTGGGGGTGGGAGGTTGTGTATGTGGGCCATTTCTGCTCCGTCAGAGGGGAAAGATCGATTAGTTCGGATTGTTTCCCTGGTTCGAAAGCTCAGGGGATTTGGGGAAAAGGAGGGGGTCAGAATACAGGCAGTCCTCAACTTACGACCAGAGTTGAGCCATTGCAAATTTCCGTTGCTAAGTGAGACATTGTACCGCTTTTCCCGCCACGTTTGTTAAGTGAATCGCTGCCTTTGTTAAGTTAGTCACCTGGTTGTTAAGTGAATCTGGCTTCGCCGTTGACTTTGCTTGTCAGAAGGTCGCAAAAGGAGAATCACGTGACCTCCCCCCTCCCCCGGGACACTTTGACCATCAGTTGCCAAGCCTCTGAATTTTGATCACGTGACCATGGGGATGTTGCAACGGTCGTAAGTGTGAATCACATAAATCACATGTTGTACCTTTGAATGGTCACTAAACGAACTCTTGTAAATTCCAAGGCTGCTTGTAGTCCTGGACTTAACAGCGCTTCGTTTAGTGACCATTTGAAATTGGAATGGCATTGAAACATGTGACTTAGGACTGGGCCTCGTAGTTATGACCATTGCCGCATCCTCCCAGCGACATGATTCATGGAACAACCCCAACGATTCGCTGAACAACAGTGGCAGGAAATTCAGGCACCAAACTCATTTGAGCCTTGTCTTGCTTAGCAACGGAAATTCCAGTTACGGTCGTAAACTGAGGACCCCCTGCCATTCATAAAAGACTTCCTTGTGTTTAAAAGGAACATTTTTCCTTCATGGAACATGAGGCTCGAAAAAAAGTTTGAATTGCTGAGATTTCAGATAAATTCTGGATAAAGAGTTTTTTTTTTCCTCTTTTCCTGCGTTGCAGAAAAAAGCAGAGGAAGCTCATAAGATTTTCGAAGGGCTGGGCCCCAAGGTGGAGCTGGTGAGTATTACTACTACTACTACTACTACTACTACTACTCCTCCTCCTCCTCCTCCTCCTTCCTCCTTCTCCTCCATTTTTCTTCCTTCTCTTCTTTTTCTCCCTTTTCTTTCTTTCCCTCCCTCCCTCCACCTCCTTTTCTTTCTTATCTTCTTCCTTTTCTTCCTCTTTATCTCAATCTTTTCCTTCTTTCCTCCCTCCCTCCTTCCCTTTCCTCCTCCTCTCTTCGTCTTTTTCTTTTTCCTCTTCTTTTTCTTTTCCTCCTCCTCCTCCTCTTCTCCTCCTCCTCCTCCTTCCTTCTCCTCCATTTTTCTTCCTTCTCCTTTTTCTCCCTTCTCTTTCTTTCCCTCCCTCCCTCCCTCCCTCCCTCCCTCCACCTCCTTTCTTATCTTCCTCTCCATTCTTCTTCCTTTTCTTCCTCTTTATCTCAATCTTTTCCTTCTTTCCTCCCTCCCTCCCTCCTTCCCTTTCCTCCTCCTCCTCCTCTTCTCCTCCTCCTCCTCCTCCTCCTTCCTTCTCCTCCATTTTTCTTCCTTCTCCTTTTTCTCCCTTCTTTTTCTTTCCCTCCCTCCCTCCCTCCCTTCACCTTCTTTCTTATCTTCCTCTCCATTCTTCTTCCTTTTCTTCCTCTTTATGTCAATCTTTTCCTTCTTTCCTCCCTCCCTCCTTCCCTTTTCTCCTCCTCCTCTCTTCATCTTTTTCTTTTTCCTCTTCTTTTTCTTTTCCTCCTCCTCCTCTTCTCCTCCTCTTCCTTCTTCCTTCATCTCCATTTTTCTTCCTTCTCCTTTTTCTCCCTTCTCTTTCTTTCCCTCCCTCCCTCCCCCCACCTCCTTTCTTATCTTCCTCTCCATTCTTCTTCCTTTTCTTCCTCTTTATTTCAATCTTTTCCTTCTTTCCTCCCTCCCTCCCTCCCTTTCCTCCTCCTCCTCTCTTCATCTTTTTCTTTTTCCTCTTCTTTTTCTTTTCCTCCTCCTCCTCCTCTTCTCCTCCTCCTCCTCCTTCCTTCTCCATTTTTCTTCCTTCTCCTTTTTCTCCCTTCTCTTTCTTTCCCTCCCTCCAACTCCTTTCTTATCTTCCTCTCCATTCTTCTTCCTTTTCTTCCTCTTTATGTCAATCTTTTCCTTCTTTCCTCCCTCCCTCCCTCCTTCCCTTTCCTCCTCCTCTCTTCGTCTTTTTCTTTTTCCTCTTCTTTTTCTTTTCCTCCTCCTCCTCCTCCTCCTCTTCTCCTCCTCCTCCTCCTCCTTCCTTCTCCTCCATTTTTCTTCCTTCTCCTTTTTCTCCCTTCTCTTTCTTTCCCTCCCTCCCTCCCTCCACCTCCTTTCTTATCTTCCTCTCCATTCTTCTTCCTTTTCTTCCTCTTTATCTCAATCTTTTCCTTCTTTCCTCCCTCCCTCCCTTTCCTCCTCCTCCTCTCTTCGTCTTCTTTTTCTTTCTCCTCTTCTTTTTTTCCTCCTCCTCCTCCTCCTCCTCACCTCCTCCTCCTCCTCCTCCTGCTCCCCTCGTTGGTTTTCATCCCCCTCTTGGGAAGGGACTTTCTTCAAAAGCAGGAAGAGAAGCAAAGATCTCTGGCCTAACCACGTTTCCTTGGGTTGGAAACAGCGATCCCGGTTTGCTTGCTAAATAAAACCGTAATTTTTCCCGGTTGCTTCCAAATTGTTTCTCAGACGACAACGGTGTGTTTTTGGAAATACGGTGCTTGCCATCTCTTTGTTTTTCACTTTCTAGGTTATTAATTTTTTTTGTCCTTCCAATCTTGGAAGGAGCTAAATGAAGAGAAATGTGAAGTTTTGGAATTTCCGGCTGGGAGCCCTAGTTTGTTTCAATAAAAGATAATAATTTTTTTTATCTTGGGATTGAAATGAGGCTCTCTGAACTTGGTGGTATTTTTTGCAGACATTTCATGACCCAACTGGGCAACATCATCAGTGCTAGAAGACAGGAGATATGTGGGGTGGGGGAAGGAGGAGGAGGAGGACTGTGGGGTCCTCGGGGCTCTCTGAGCGTAGTGGTTTTCTTGTAGACATTTCATTACCCAACTAGGTAATGTCATCACTGCTGGAAGGGAGTGGGAATGGGAGTAGAGAGGAGGAGGAGGAGGAGGAAAAGGAAGAGGAGGATTGAGGCGTCCTTAGTGTTGTCTGAGCTGGGTTGTTTTCTTCCAGACATTTCATTACCCAACTAGGTTACATCATCAGTGCTAGAAGGGAGTACAGTTTGCGGAGTAGAGGAGGAGGAGGAGGGTGGGGTCTTCGGTACTCTCTGAGCCTAGTTGTTTTCTTGCCAACGTTTCATTACCCAAGTAGGTAACATCATCAGTGCTAGGAGAGAGAGGGAGTTTGTTCTCTGTTTAACTACCAAGAAGAAAACCCACCCATTCACCGACACCGATAAGGCAAGGCCCCCCCCCCCTTCCAGGGGTGAAATGCTCCCGGTTTGGAACCGATCGCCCAATCAGATAGCGATGGAGGCGGGTGGTTCGGAGAACCGGTAGCAAAAATCCCTGCCCCCCCCGCCCCCCACCCCAAAAAAATTGCCCAGTTGAGCCGTTCAGTCATCAAAGGCTTTTTAAAATTATTTTTAAAAGCATTTTTTCTACAACCTCTTTGGCCGAAAAAAATGCTTTTAAAAGTTTTTTTTTTTTTAAAAAGCCTCTGATGATGGCGCAGCTCAGCTGGGATCGTCAGAGGCTTTTAAAAGCATTTTTTCTACAACCTCTGGCCAAAAAAAATGCTTTTAAAAGTAAAAAAAAAAAAAAAGCCTCTGATGATGGCGCAGCTCAGCTGGGATCGTCAGAGGCTTTTAAAAGCATTTTTTCTACAACCTCTGGCCAAAAAAAATGCTTTTAAAAGTAAAAAAAAAAAAAAGCCTCTGATGATGGCGCAGCTCAGCTGGGATCGTCAGAGGCTTTTAAAAGCATTTTTTCTACAACCTCTGGCCAAAAAAAATGCTTTTAAAAGTAAAAAAAAAAAAAAAGCCTCTGATGATGGCGCAGCTCAGCTGGGATCGTCAGAGGCTTTTAAAAGCATTTTTTCTACAACCTCTGGCCAAAAAAAATGCTTTTAAAAGTAAAAAAAAAAAAAGCCTCTGATGATGGCGCAGCTCAGCTGGGATCGTCAGAGGCTTTTAAAAGCATTTTTTCTACAACCTCTGGCCAAAAAAAATGCTTTTAAAAGTAAAAAAAAAAAAAAAGCCTCTGATGATGGCGCAGCTCAGCTGGGATCGTCAGAGGCTTTTAAAAGCATTTTTTCTACAACCTCTGGCCAAAAAAAATGCTTTTAAAAGTAAAAAAAAAAAAGCCTCTGATGATGGCGCAGCTCAGCTGGGATCGTCAGAGGCTTTTAAAAGCATTTTTTCTACAACCACCTCGGCCGAAGAGGTTGTAGAAAAAATGGTTTTGAAAGTTAAAAAAAAAAAAAAAAAAAAAGTTGGCCACGCCCACTCAGTCATATTACCCCCCCCACCACCACCACCACCAAGCCACGCCCACCGAACCGGTAGTAACAAATTTTACATTTCACCACTGCCCCCCTCCATATAAAAACAGAGAGCAATCCCGCCCCCCCTCTTCTAGGACGCACATAACTGGAGAAATGGGGAAAACTCTCTTTGTGGGTAGATCGTGACTACGTAGTCCATAAGCCGAGAAAGTTGTGTCACGATTCGGCTTCACATCAGACGTAAAAGCAGCTAAATCTCTCTCTCTCTCTCTTTTTTTTTTTTACAGCCTCTTTACAACCAGCCTTCCGACACAAAAGTGTATCACGAAAACATCAAAACGTAAATATGGATAATATTTCATAAAATTTTCAAGGTTTGGGGTGGGGTGGGAAGGCCCCCTAATTTTTTGAGATGAAATTTCTGCCTTATATTATATTTATTCTTTTACAGACGGTCCTCGACTTACAACCGTTCGTTTAGGGACCGTTCAAAGTTACGACGGCGCCGAAGAGAGTGACTTACGACCGTTTTTCGCACTTAACGACCATTGTTAGCATCTCCCAGATTCACGTGACCAAAATTCAGACAGTTGGCAGCTGGTTCATATTTACAACGGGTCACAGTGTCCCAGCGTCACGTGATCCCCTTTTTGCGACCTTCGGACAGGCAAAGTCAATGGGGGGGGGAGCCAGATTCATTTAACAACCGGGTGACTTAACTTATCAGCTGCAGTGATTTGCTTAACAACGGTGGCAGGAGAGGTCGTAAAATGGGCATGCGAGCCCCATTTGTGACATTCAGGGGGGCACACGAAGCCCACAGGGAGGCCAAATTCACTTAACAACCAGGTGACATAACTTATCAGCTGCAGTGATTCACTTAACGATGGCAAGGAAAGGTCGTAAAATGAGCTCAAAACTCAACAAATGTCTCCCTTAACAACAGAAATTTAGACCTCCATTGTGGTCGTAAGTCGAGGACTACCTGTAGTTATTACCGGCGGTCCTCAACTTACAACCGCAACTGGAAACAGAATTTCCGTTGCTAAGCGAATCCATGACCTCCAGGACGCTGCCACTGTCGTAAACACACACCATTGTCAAGCGCCTGAATTTTGATCACGTGACCGAGGGGATGCTACGACGGTCATATGTGTGAGGACCAATTGCGAATTGCTTCCCCGCCCCCCAGTGCTGTCGTAACTTGGAACAAACGGTTGTAAGTCGAGGAATAAATAGCATTTCCAGGGGTATGAACTATTTCTCGATAAGGCAGATGCCGAAGGACCATGGATTAATTATTAGTGGGATTTTTTTTTTTTGGCAGGCAGGAGTTGAACTGGGTGTGACGTCTTCCGCTCACACACAAAACTCCTGAACACTTTTTATCAACACAACCTGTATTTTTTTTTTCTCTCTTACACCCCCCCACCCACTGCCCCCCGAAAGCACATGCACCAAAATATTGTAGGACGCGCCACCCTCTGTAAGCGAAGGAGGAAAATTCGGGTGTGCAATTTTGTCCCAGACGGGGAGGAAAACTTATCTCAGCTTTGATGTGTCTCTCCCCGTGTCCCGTCCCCCACTTTCTCTCTTTTTAGGAACCAAGTGATGAGAAAGAAGCTGATTTTGTTTTTCAAGAGACGGAATCATGCCAGAAAGCAAAGGGTATGGGTGTGTTTTTCTTTCTTTCTTTCTTTCTTTCTTTCTTTCTTTCTTTCTTTCTTTCTTTCTTTCTTTCTTTCTTTCTTTCTTTCCTTCCTTCCCTTCTCCCTCCCTCTCCTTTCTCCCTCTCTGCATCCCTCCCTCTCGACTCCCTCCCTCTTTCGTTCCCTCTCTACCTTTCTCCCTCCCTCTCTCCTTTCCTCTATCTCACCCTCCCTCTCTCTCTCCTCCACTCCCTCTCTACCTCTCCCTTTCCCACCCCCTCTCTCCTTTCCTCCCTCCCTCTTTTCCTCTCTCCTCCCTCTCTCTCTTTCCCTCTTTCCCTCTCTCCCCTTCTCCCCCTCTCTCCTTCCCTCCTTCATCCTGTCCCTCCCTCTCTCCTCTCTTCCTCTCCTTTCCTCCCTCCTTCACCCACTCCCTCCCTCCCTTTCTCTCTTTCTGCCTTTCCCTCTCCCTCCCTCTCTCTTTCCCTCTCTCCCCTTCTCCCCCTCTCTCCTTCCCTCCTTCACCCTCTCCCTCCCTCTCTCCTCTCTTCCTCTCCTTTCCTCCCTCCTTCACCCACTCCCTCCCTCCCTCTCTCTCTCTCTTTCTGGCTTTCCCTCTCCCTCCCTCCCTCTTTCTTTCTGTGTCTTTCTCGGTCTCCCTGACCCTGTCTCTTTGGTCTCTGGGGGATCCCCAGGAGCAGAAGATCTGCCAGCGCTACGACCAACTGATGGAGGCCTGGGAGAAGAAGGTGGACCGGATCGAGAACAACCCCCGGAGGAAGGCCAAGGAAAGCAAAACCCGGGAGTATTACGAAAAGCAGTTCCCTGAGATCCGGAAGCAGCGGGAACAGCAGGAGAGGTTCCAAAGGTGAGGCCGGATCAGGAGGCCGGGTTGTTACCTGGGGGGACCCCCTCTTCCTGACCCCTTCAGCCCATCCCATCATGCTCAGCAGGAAGGGCACCTTGGGGGGATCCGTCTGCCAAGGACCTCCATCTGAGGGGTCTTTTCTCAGTGGTGGGTTCCTCCCGGTTCAGTTCGGCTGAGCCGGTAGCGGTGACAATATGACATCACCGAACCGGTTCTCTTTGTTTGGGAGCTGCCCCCCCCTCCACCGCACGTTATTCTTACCACCCCCAATCTATTGCTGCCTCCCGAGTCCCAGCTGATTGGCTAGAAGAAAAAAAACTGTTTAAACTCTTGCCCCTGGGCTTCAAAGGGCCACCCTACAGTTGATCAGTGTTAAAAGGCAGTGTGGTGGTAGACCGGTGCCTCCAAAAACGAATGAGTAGACTGGTGCCTCCAAAAACGAATGAGTAGACCGGTGCCTCCAAAAATGAGTGAGTAGACCGGTGCCTCCAAAAACAAATGGGTAGACCGGTGCCTCCAAAAACGAATGAGTAGACCGGTGCCTCCAAAAACGAATGAGTAGACCTGGGTAGACCGGTGCCTCCAAAAATGAATGGGTAGACCGGTGCCTCCAAAAACGAATGAGTAGACCTGGGTAGACCAGTGCCTCCAAAAACGAATGAGTAGACTGGTGCCTCCAAAAACAAATGAGTAGACCGGTGCCTCCAAAAACGAAAGGTGCCTCCAGAAACAAATGAGTAGACCTGGGTAGACCGGTGCCTCCAAAAACGAATGAGTAGACCGGTGCTTCCAAAAACAAATGAGTAGACCTGGGTAGACCGGTGCCTCCAAAAACGAATGAGTAGACTGGTGCCTCCAAAAACAAATGAGTAGACCGGCGCCTCCAAAAACGAATGAGTAGACTGGTGCCTCCAAAAACAAATGAGTAGACCGGTGCCTCCAAAAACGAAAGGTGCCTCCAGAAACAAATGAGTAGACCTGGGTAGACCGGTGCCTCCAAAAACGAATGAGTAGACCGGTGCTTCCAAAAACAAATGAGTAGACCTGGGTAGACCGGTGCCTCCAAAAACGAATGAGTAGACTGGTGCCTCCAAAAACAAATGAGTAGACCGGCGCCTCCAAAAACGAATGAGTAGACTGGTGCCTCCAAAAACAAATGAGTAGACCGGCGCCTCCAAAAACGAATGAGTAGACTGGTGCCTCCAAAAACAAATGAGTAGACCGGTGCTTCCAAAAACAAATGAGTAGACCTGGGTAGACCGGTGCCTCCAAAAACGAATGAGTAGACTGGTGCCTCCAAAAACGAATGAGTAGACCGGTACCTCCAAAAACAAATGAGTAGACCGGTACAGCTCTGCAAACAGTTAAAAGCCTGGTAGACCAGTGCCTCTGCTAAATCCTAAAGAATTGTCACACGGCCATCAAGCCACGCCCACCAAATAAGCCACGCCCGCAGAACCGGTAGTAAAAAAAATTAGAACCCATCCCTGCCTTTTCTGCTGTGGCTTCTGATCTCCAAAGGCAGAAATGAAGACCAGGAAGTCCTGATCCATCTTCTCTCTCCTTGACCACCTTCCCTTGTGCCGCCTCTGCAGGGTTGGCCAAAGAGGGACCGGCCTTTCGGCCACCATCGCTCGGAGCGAGCACGAAATCTCTGAGATCATCGACGGGCTGTCGGAGCAGGAGGTGAGAGCGGCCACTTTCCCCCCCGGAAGATTTGGGGGAAGGGAAGGGGAAGGGGGAGATGCTCTCCCGGAGAGACCGGATCCCAGATCTCTCTGGAAGGGTTGTCGGTTTTTTTTTTTAAGCGGTGGGTCATTGCGAGAGCTGGCAAATAAAGAAATAAAAAACGGGTTTGGTACGGGGAGTCTCCTGGACGGATGACCGCAGTTAAGTGAGTCACAGCTGATTTTGCAACTTTTTTTGTGCCGGTTATTTGAATTGTTAGAGGTGTTAAGTGAATCACACACTATTGGGGGAGATGGCGGCTGTCCCTTCCTTCCTTCCTTCCTTCCTTCCTTCCTCCCTCCCTCCCTCCCTCCCTCTCTCCCTCCTTCCCTCCCTCCCTCCTTTTTACTCCTTCCTTTCTCTCTCCCTCCCTCTCTTTCTTCTCTCTCCCTCCTAGCTTCCCTCCCTCCTTTTTTCTCCTTTCATCCTTCCTCCCTCTCCTCCTCTCTCCCTCCTAGCTTCCCTCCCTCCTTTTTTCTCCTTTCATCCTTTCTTCCGTTCTCCCTCCCTCCTTTTTTCTCCTTCCTTCCTCCCTCCCTCCCCTCCTCTCTCCCTCCTTCCCTCCCTCCCTCCTTTTTTCTCCTTCCTTCCTTCCTCCCTCTCTCCCTCTCTTCCTTCCCTCCTCTCTCCCTCCTTCCCTCCCTCCCTCCTTTTTTCTCCTTCCTTCCTTCCTCTCTCCCTCCCTTCCCTCCTCTCTCCCTCCTTCCCTCCCTCCCTCCTTTTTTCTCCTTCCTTTCTCTCTCCCTCTCTCCCTCCCTCTCTTCCTTCTCCCTCCCTCCTTCTCTCCCTCCTTTTTTCTCCTTTCATCATTTCCTTCCTCTCTCCCTCCCTCCTTTTTTCTCCTTCCTTCCTTCCTCTCTCCCTCCCTCCCTTCCCTCCTCTCTCCCTCCTTCCCTCCCTCCCTCCTTTTTTCCTTCCTTCCTTCCTCTCTCCCTTCCTCCCTTCCCTCCTCTCTCCCGTCTTCCCTCCCTCCCTCCTTTTTTCTCCTTCCTCCCTCCCTCCCTCTCTTCCGTCACTCCTCTCCCTCCTTCCCTCCTTCCCTCCCTCCTTTTTTCTCATCCTTCCCTCCCTCCCTCTCTCCCACCCTCCTTTTTCTCCTCTCCTCTCCTCTCCCTCCCTCTCTCCTTCTTTTTCTCTGTCTCTTTTTCTTTCTTTCTCAGTGAGAACCGTTCCTCTCCAGAAGTTGTGAGCGCTCCATCACTGGAAGTTTTTAAGAAGAGACAGGGCAGCCACCTGTCCGAAATGGTCTAGGCCTGGTCTCCTGCTTGAGCAGGGGGTTGGACTAGAAGACCTCCAAGGTCCCTTCCAACTCTGTTCTTCTCTTTTTCTTTCTTTCTCTTCCTCTTCCTTTCTCTTTGTCTGCCTCTCCGTCTCTTTGGCTTTCGAGAAATAACCGGAGATCTGCCAGGCCTGAGGTGGGCCCCCCCCTCATCAGGGGCAGGAATGATGCCCTCGGTGTTCACGTGTGTCTCTCTTCCCTCCCCTTCTCTTCTTCCTCCCTTCCTCCCTTCCCCTCTCCCCCTCCCCCCTTGCTTCTAGAACAACGAGAAACAGATGCGCCAGCTGTCTGTCATTCCTCCCATGATGTTCGACGCCGAGCAGAGGCGCGTGAAGTTCATCAACCTGAACGGGCTGATGGAGGACCCCATGAAGGTCTACAAGGACCGGCAGTTCATGAACGTCTGGACCGATCACGAGAAGGAGATCTTCAAAGAAAAGTAATTTTTCTCCTCCTTTCCCCCTTTTTTTTTTCCGGAGGGAAGAAGCCCCTGGGGTACAACTCAAATCTTGCACAGTCTTTGCGCTGTTGGGTACACCGTCCGCTGCAGTGGTGGGTTTCAAAAATTTTTTTTACTACCTGTTCTGTGGGCGTGGCTTGGTGGGGGTGGCAGGAGAAGGGTACTGTAAAATCTCCATTCCCACCCCACTCCAGGCGAAGGATACTGCAAAATCTCCATTCCCACCCCACTCTGGGGTAAGGATACTGCAAAATCTCCATTCCCACCCCACTCCAGGCGGAAGGATACTGTAAAATATCCATTCCGTCTGCACTCCAGGCGAAGGATACTGTAAAATCTCCATTCCCACCCCACTCCAGGCGGAAGGATACTGTAAAATCTCCATTCCATCCCCACTCCAGGCGGAAGGATACTGTAAAATCTCCATTCCGTCCCCACTCCAGGCGAAGGATACTGCAAAATCTCCATTCCGTCTGCACTCTAGGTGGAAGGATACTGTAAGATCTCCATTCCCACCCCACTCCAGGCGGAAGGATACTGTAAAATCTCCATTCCCATCCCACTCCAGGCGGAAGGATACTGCAAAATCTCCATTCCGTCTGCACTCCAGGCGAAGGATACTGTAAAATCTCCATTCCCACCCCACTCCAGGCGGAAGGATACTGTAAAATCTCCATTCCGTCTGCACTCCAGGCGAAGGATACTGTAAAATCTCCATTCCCACCCCACTCCAGGCGGAAGGATACTGTAAAATCTCCATTCCATCCCCACTCCAGGCGGAAGGATACTGTAAAATCTCCATTCCGTCCCCACTCCAGGGGAAGGATACTGCAAAATCTCCATTCCGTCTGCACTCCAGGCGGAAGGATACTGTAAAATATCCATTCCGTCTGCACTCCAGGCGAAGGATACTGTAAAATATCCATTCCATCCCCACTCCAGGCGGAAGGATACTGTAAAATATCCATTCCGTCCGCACTCCAGGCGAAGGATACTGTAAAATCTCCATTCCGTCTGCACTCTAGGTGGAAGGGTACTGTAAAATCTCCATTCCCACCCCACTCCAGGCGGAAGGATACTGTAAAATATCCATTCCGTCTGCACTCCAGGCGAAGGATACTGTAAAATCTCCATTCCCACCCCACTCCAGGCGGAAGGATACTGTAAAATCTCCATTCCATCCCCACTCCAGGCGGAAGGATACTGTAAAATCTCCATTCCGTCCCCACTCCAGGGGAAGGATACTGTAAAATCTCCATTCCCACCCCACTCCAGGGGAAAGTTACTGCAAAATCCCCATTTCCTTCCCACTCCAGGGGGAAGGATACTGTAAAATCTCCATTCCTTCCCCACTCCAGGGGAAGGTTACTGCAAAATCCCCATTTCCTCCCGATCAGCTGGGACTTGGGAGGCAGAGAATAGATGGAGGTGGAGCCAATCAGAATTTTTACTACTGGTTCTCCGAACTACTCAAAATTTCCGCTACCGGTTCTCCAGAACTGGTCAGAACCTGCTGAAACCCATCTCTGGTCCGCTGCATAGGTGTATAACAATAGTCCTCAACTTACGGCTGCCTTCAGGATTCAGGCTTTTGCTATGGCATCACTGATTTTAAAACCGTTTTTGCTGGGTTGTTAAGTGAATCACTATAGTTGTTAAGTGAATCCGCTTTCCCACTTTGCTTGTCGGAAGCTGGCTGGGATGTTTGCAAATGCCAATCAATCAATCAATCAATCAATCAATCAATCAGAATAGAGCTGGAAGGGACCTTGGAGGTCTTCTAGTCCAGTCAGGTGACCCTGGGATGCTGCAACTGTTGTAAATATAGGTAGTCCTCCACTTAACGACCACAATGGAGCCTAACCTTCTGTTGTTAAGCGAGACGTTTGTGAAGTCAGTTTTGCCTCCCATTTTCTTGCGGCCGTGCTTAAGTGAATCAATGCAGCGGTTAAGTTAGTAAACCCGGTCGTTGAGTGAATCCGGCTTCCCCATTGACTTCGCTTGTGAGAAGGTCGCAAAAGGGGATCGGATGACCTCGGGACGCTGCGACCGTCATAAGTACGAGACATTTGCCGAGCGTCTGAATTTTGATCACGGGGATGCCACAAAGGTCGTAACTGTGAAAAAGGGTCATAAGTCACATTTTTCGGTGCCGTTGTAACTTGGAACGGTCCCTAAATGAAGTGTTATAAGTCAAGGACTACCTATAGGTGCCTGAATTCTGATTACATGACTGTCGGCATGGCGTGACAGTGAGGACAGGTGTAAATCATTCCCTCCCCCTCCCTCCCGGTGCTTTGTGGGAACTGTTCTGCCCCAGCTACGGACCCCAAAGAACGCAGCACACACAAAGTCTGTACAAACCTTAGTTTACTAAATTAAATCAGTCTTTTTCAAACAAAGGCTGTCAATTAACTTTCTTTACAGCCTACAAGAATCCAAAGAATAAATAATCGTAATCTTACTACGGTTGGCAGAAAGCCCAGAAGCAATTTGCAGAGAATCCAGACGCGAAGGAGAATGAACTAAAGTTGTTCCCTACAAATTGCTTCAGTTGGTGTTCCTCCTTAAATAGGCTAAGGGAATGGCCAATGAGCCCCAAGCCTTACTCTCGAGGAGACCTCCTCCTGAGGAGCCACTCCTGCCTTTTGGCAGCTCTGCGCGCCCGTGCATCGAGAAGAGCCTCCTCCTCTTCTTCCTCTTCACTTAAGGAAGCTTCTGGAGGTTCTGAAGGCCCTGGCTGAATCCCGGCCTCTGGCACCACATCTTCTCCAGCCTCCTCATTGTCCGACTCAAGCGCCAGCTGCACAGGCTGCTGGCGCAGCACCACACCAGCCTCCTCGCTGTCAGAATCAGCTACAATCTACACAGGCCACTGATGGGCCACAACAGGAACATCTTAGCATGGCTTGGTCAAGAGCTGTGATGAGGATTGGAAGGAAAGTGGAGACGAGGCCTTCTCCAAGTGGAACCTCCGGTGGTCCAAGATCGTTGTCTGAATGTCAAGTTGGCAGCTGAGCTTAAAAGCTTGTAAGGCTACCGGGAAAGACCATTTTAAGTGTGGGGTCTTGGGTGCTCTCTGAGCTTGGTGGTTTCCTTGCAGACGTTTCATGGCCCAACTAGGGAACGCCATCAGTGCTAGAAGGGAGCGGGGTTCGCAGGGAAGAGGAGGAGGAGGAGGAGGAGGCCCATTTGTCAGTCAGGGAGTTTGCTAAACCTGGCTCTTTTCCTTGTTTTTATTACAGGTTTGTCCAGCATCCTAAGAACTTCGGCCTCATAGCTTCCTATTTGGAAAGAAAGGTAAGACGGCTCTTTGGTATCACGGAGGACAATAAGGCCAGAAGCTGTAGAGCGCAGCAGTGATCTTCTCGTTGTTTTTCTTGGATTTTATTTTATTTTATTTTATTTTATTTTATTTTATTTTTTATTTTATTTTTTATTTTATTTTTTATTTTATTTTTTATTTTATTTTTTATTTTATTTTTTTATTTTATTTTATTTTATTTTATTTATTTTATTTTATTTTATTTTATTATTTATTTTATTTTATTTTTTATTTTATTATTTTATTTTATTTTATTATTTTATTTTATTTTATTATTTTATTTTATTTTATTATTTATTTTACTTTATTTATTTTATTTATTTTATTTTATTTTATTATTTATTTTATTATTTTATTTTATTTTATTTTTTATTTTATTTATTTTTTATTTTATTTTATTATTATTTTTTTATTTTATTTTTTTTATTTTATTTTATTTATTTTATTATATTATTTTATTTTATTTTACTTTACTTTATTATTATTTCCACTTTTATTATTTTATAAGTAGCTCAAGGTGGCAAACCTGCATAATATTCCTTTCCTTCTCCTTTTCCCACAACAACAACCCTGTGAAGTAGGCTGGTGTGTGTGTGTGAGAGAGAGAGAGAGACAGAGAGAGAGAAACTGTCCCGAAGTCACCCAGACGTCTTTCATGGCTAAGGTGGAAGCGCCATCTCCAGGTGATTGGCTCAGGGTTACCAAAATGGGTTTCATGTCTAAGGCGGAACTAGAATTCACTGTCACCTGGTGATTGGCCCAAAAGCACCCAGCTGGCCTTCATGCCTAAGGCGGAACTAGAACTCACTATCTCCTAGTGATTGGTTGAAAGTCACCCAGTCAGCTTTCATGCCTAAAGCGGAACTAGAACTCACCGCCTCCTGGTGATTGGCTGAAAGTCACCCAGCCAGCTTTCATGCCTAAGGCGGAACTAGAACTCACTGCCTCCTGGTGATTGGCTGAAAGTCACCCAGTCAGCTTTCATGCCTAAGGCGGAACTAGAACTCACTGCCTCCTGGTGATTGGCTGAAAGTCACCCAGCCAGCTTTCATGCCTAAGGCGGAACTAGAACTCACTGCCTCCTGGTGATTGGCTGAAAGTCACCCAGCCAGCTTTCATGCCTAAGGCGGAACTAGAACTCACCGTGTCCTGATTTCTAAGCCAGCACTTCACTCACCTGCAGGAGACTGTGAATTCTAGTCCCACCCTAGCTGTGAAAGACAGCTGGTTGACTTTGGGCCAATCGCCAGGAGACCGTGAGTTCTAGTCCCATCTTAGACAGCTGGGGGACTTTGGGCCAGTCCCTCTCTCTCAGCCCAACCCACCTCACAGGATTGTTGTTGTGAAAATAGGAGGAAGATATGTGGGATATGTTTACCACCTTGATTATTTGTAAAAAATGATAAAGGCAGGTTACATTCAATACAGTTCAATTCAATACAATATAATACAATGCAATTCAGTACAGTACAATAATACACAATACGCAACAACACAACACTATACACAGTACAAAACTCAATACAGTACACAATACAAAACTCAATACAAAATACAATCCAATAAAATCCCATAATACACAATAGGCAACAACACAACACTGTACAAAATACAAAACTCAATCCAATCCAATACGCAACAACACAATAGCTGTTACACAATACAATACACAACACAAAAGTCAATACAAAATACAATCCAATAATACACAATACGCAACAACACAACACTACAAAATAGAAGACTCAATCCAATCCAATACACAATATGCAACAACACAATACTATACACAATGCAAAACTCAATAAAATACAGTACACCATACAATACACAACACAAAAGTCAATACAAAATACAATCCAATCCAATAATTCACAATAGGCAACAACACAACACTGTACAAAATACAAAACTCAATCCAATCCAATACGCAACAACACAATAGCTGTTACACAATACAATACACAACACAAAAGTCAATACAAAATGCAATCCAATAATACACAATACGCAACAACACAACACTACAAAATAGAAGACTCAATCCAATCCAATACACAATATGCAACAACACAATACTATACACAATGCAGAACTCAATAAAATACAGTACACCATACAATACACAACACAAAAGTCAATACAAAATACAATCCAATAATACACAATATGCAACAACACAACTCTGTGCAAAATACAAAACTCAATCCAATATGCAACAACACAATAACTGTACACAATACAATACACAATACAATACACAATACAATTCAACAAAATAGAATATAATAACCTCAAATACATCCAAAGGTTGCTGACGCTTTTTTTGGGCCAGTGATTCCAGCTGCTCTTCACGTCAGGAATTTTTTTCCCTAACATCCAATGGGAAACGGCTGTCCTGCGTCTCTGTTATTTGCACATCGCGGTTTGTTTGTTGCGCCGGATGTTAAGACGAGAGTCTCGCCTGGCGTCTGCTTTAGGAAAAGTGTCTTATTTTAAGAACATTCTCCCCACTGTCCTTTCCAGAACGTGCCGGACTGCGTCTTGTATTACTACTTGACCAAGAAAAACGAAAACTACAAAGCCCTCGTGCGACGGAACTACGGCAAGCGGCGAGGGAGAAACCAGGTGAGTTGCCTTCGGAGTTTCTAGTCCCTGGTGTTCTTACAATGGAAAAGGCTGGTTTTTTTAATTGTGCTTCTTTTTGGAATTGGGCCAGGATGGTGATTAGCTCCATTCATTTCGGCGAGGAAGGATTTTTGGCTTGGCTGTGTGTCTGTGTTACATTCTTGGGTTTGTTACACAGGTAGTCCTCGACTTACGACCACAATTGAGTCCCAAAATGTCTGTTGCTGAGCGAGACAATTGTTAAGTGAGTTTTGCCCCGTTTTACCGACCTTTCTTGCCATAGTTGTTATGCGAATCATTGCAGCTGTTAAATTAGTGACACAGTTGTGAATCCGGCTTCCTCCTTAACTTCTCTTGTCGGACGGTCGCAAAAGGGGGAATCACGTGAGCCCGGGACACTGCGACGGTCACAAATACGAATCAGTTGCCAAGGGTCTGCATTTTGACCTTGTGATCATGGGGATGCCGCAAAGTGTGAAAAAAATGGTCCTAAGTCACTTTTTTCAGGGCCGTTGTAACTCCAAACGGTCACTAAACGAACTGTTGTAAGTCGAGGACTACCTGTGTGTGAAGAAGACTTTTGTCACCGTTGGCCAAACATGGTTGTGAAGCGACTTCTGGATATTTGTGTATCGGCCGTACGAATAAAATTGGGCACCCTCAGGACCAATATTTGTTCTCTATGATGTCCAGGTTTCCTAGCTAGTCACCAGGAATGGATTTCAATTCCCCAGGAGTGTCAACTCCACTTGGTAGATCAGACCAGCAGATCCACGTTGTTGTGATTGGCTCTCGTATAAGAGAATCTTGTAAGAATTGTAAGGTTTCCTAAAGCCTGAGCAGGGGGTTGGACTAGAAGACCTCCGAGGTCCCTTCCAACTGTGTTAATTCTATCTGATTGTGGTTTACCTATCCTTCTCTTATATCCTGATGCAATGTTCCTCAACCTTGGCAACCTGACGATAGGTGGACTTCAACTCCCAGAATTCCCCAGCCAGATACATATAACAAAACCATGCTGTCTGGCGAATTCTGGGAGTTGAAGTCCACCTATTTTAAAGCATGCTGGCTGGGGGATTCTGGGAGTGGAAGTCCACCCCTCTTAAAGCATGGCTGGCTGGGGAATTCTGGGAGTTGAAGTCCACCTCTCTTAAAGCATGCAGGCTGGGGGATTCTGGGAGTGGAAGTCCATCCCTCTTAAAGCATGGCTGGCTGGGGAATTCTGGGAGAGGAAGTCCACCCCTCTTAAAGCATTGCTGGCTGGGGAATTCTGGGAGAGGAAGTCCACCCCTCTTAAACCATGCTGGCTGGGGGATTCTGGGAGTGGAAGTCCTTCCATCTTAAAGCATTGCTGGCTGGGGAATTCTGGGAGTGGAAGTCCATCCCTCTTAAAGCATTGCTGGCTGGGGAATTCTGGGAATTGAAGTCCACCCCTCTTAAAGCATGGCTGGCTGGGGGATTCTGGGAGTGGAAGTCCACCCATCTTAAAGCATGGCTGGCTGGGGAATTCTGGGAGTTGAAGTCCACCTCTCTTAAAGCATGCAGGCTGGGGGATTCTGGGAATTGAAGTCCACCCCTCTTAAAGCATTGCTGGCTGGGGAATTCTGGGAGTGGAAGTCCATCCCTCTTAAAGCATTGCTGGCTGGGGAATTCTGGGAATTGAAGTCCACCCCTCTTAAAGCATGGCTGGCTGGGGGATTCTGGGAGTGGAAGTCCACCCCTCTTAAAGCATGGCTGGCTGGGGGATTCTGGGAGTGGAAGTCCACCCATCTTAAAGCATGGCTGGCTGGGGAATTCTGGGAGTTGAAGTCCACCTCTCTTAAAGCATGCAGGCTGGGGGATTCTGGGAATTGAAGTCCACCCCTCTTAAAGCATGCTGGCTAGGGAATTCTGGGAGAGGAAGTCCACCCCTCTTAAAGCATGGCTGGCTGGGGGATTCTGGGAGTGGAAGTCCTTCCATCTTAAAGCAGGCTGGCTGGGGAATTCTGGGTGTAGAAATCCAGTTACCTTCAAGCTGCCAAGGTTGAAAAATACAGAATCAGCAAGGCATATTAGGGCTGGAAGAGACCTTGGAGGTCTTCTACTCCAACCCCCTGCCCAAGGCTGGAGTCTTCACCCCTTTTATCTTGGTAGTACCCCTTATATATTTCCGTCAAGGTCATTTCCTCTATACCAGGTAACCACGTCCGGAGTTTGCAATTCAGCATACTTCCTCACTCTCAAAATTTCATTCTCCAACCACAAGCACCAGATTTTGATGAGTTCCGCTAAAGCTTTTACCTGGTTAATTAATAACTAACAACCTTAATTACCAAGGGTCACATTTTAACTCGAGAGGCATCAGTTAGGTATTATTTCTGCCGAATTTACCTGTTGCATTTTTTATTTTTTATTTTTTTGGTGCGTGGCTAGTTTTTCAGTTGGCTAAGCGGGGCATTCCTTGTGTTGTTTTCAATACAGTGTGTGTCATTGGTCATTGTTATTACTGCAATCATTGTGTTTCTGGGATTCTGGGAGTGGAAGCCCACCCCTCTTAAAGCATTCTGACTGGGGAATTCTGGGAGTGGAAGTCCACCCCTCTTAAAGCATGCAGGGTGGGGGATTCTGGGAGTGGAAGCCCACCCCTCTTAAAGCATGCAGGGTGGGGGATTCTGGGAGTGGAAGCCCACCCCTCTTAAAGCATGCAGGGTGGGGGATTCTGGGAGTGGAAGCCCACCCCTCTTAAAGTTACCAAGTTTGAGAAATGCTGCGCTAGAGTACTGTCCTTCTCCCAGCTGTATCTCGCCCTCACCCCTTGCCCCCCACCGGTTTTCCCTGCCGGCATGGACCACATCTGGAAGGCATCAAACCGGCAAAGTTGACTGAACAGGCAGCCTTCAGCCTGTCTCATGCTGCCCTAAAGTAGCAGCAGCAGTAGTAGTAGTAGTACCATGTTTTCCCCAAAATAAGACCTCCCCTGATAATAAGCCCAATCAGGCTTTTGAGTGCATGGCAATAAGGCCAAGCGCTTACTTCTGGGTTCAAAAAAGTATAAGACAGGGTCTTATTTTCGGAGAAACACAGTAGCAGTAGTAGTGGCAGTAGTAGTGATGATGATGATGATGATGATGATGATGATAATCAGGAAGCTGGATGCTGGCAGCAACCCATATCAACCATCAGTGCCAGTCAATAATATTTGTGATACATTTTAAAATGTTCAGTTGACTGAGTTTCATGTTTAATGAATAAAAGTAAATAATAATAATAATAATAGTAGTAGTAGTAGTAAGTAAGTAGTAGTAAGATAAAATAGATCGATTATAAAATAAGGCTATTGCTTAATGCATTGTAAGCCGCCCTGAGTCTCCGGAGAAGGGCGGCATATAAATCAAATTAAAAAAAAAAAAATACATCAAGAAATTGCAGCTTCCTGCAATAACACCAGTGGAACTGCAATAAACATCGTACATCTTAAGAAGGTACTTGGTCGATACCGAAGATCACGTATCAACCATTAGCACCAGTCAATTGTATTTGTGATGCATTTTTGAATGTTCAGTTGACTGAGTTTCATTTTTAATGAATAAAAGAGAATAATAATAATAATCTTAAGAAGATACTTGGTTGATACCTAGGACGTATCAACCATTAGCATCAGTCAATCGTATTTGTGATGCATTTTTGAATGTTCAGTTGACTTGAGTTTCATGTTTAATGAATAAAGTAAGTAAGTAAGTAAATAATAATAATCTTAAGGTACTTGGTTGATACCTAGGACGCTGGCAGCAACCCGTATCAACCATTAGCACCAGTCAATGGTATTTGTGATGCATTTTTGAATGTTCAGTTGACTGAGTTTCATTTTTAATGAATAAAAGAGAATAATAATAATAATAATAATAATAATAATAATAATAATAATAATAATCTTAAGAAAGTACTTGGTTGATACCTAGGAAGCTGGCAGCAACCCGTATCAACCAATAGCACCAGTCAATGGTATTTGTGATGCATTTTTGGATGTTCAGTTGAGTTTCATTTTTAATGAATAAAAGAAAATAATAATAATAATAATAATAATCTTAAGAAGGTACTTGGTCGATACCTAGGACGTATCAACCATTAGCACCAGTCAATCGTATTTGTGATGCATTTTTGAATGTTCAGTTGACTGAGTTTCATTTTTAATGAATAAAAGAGAACAATAGTAGTAGTAGTAATAATAATAATAGTTATAATAATGCACTAAAAAACTCAAAAGAATCCCACCCAGTTTGCAGATTGCAAGGAGGAGAAGACGGGAACTCGGCATGGGTCGTGGGGATGGGGGGGGGGTGGTCCTCCCTTCGGTCAGCCCCCGTGAATCAGAGCCCCGCGGCAGGTGGCCTGGCTGGCCCAGCTGACCGCATAGAAAAAGAACACGCCGGCGGCTCTGACAGCCAATCCTGCCCTCGCTCGGCGCGGCATCACCTCGGGTAACCCGGTCGGGATTAACGCCGCTCACATGCGCCAGGGACCGTCTCCCTTCACTGGGGAGATTAAAGTGGCCGGGAAGACACCCTCCTCCTTATTATCTTCTTTTTTTTTTTCTTTCCACTTTAAACCCCCCCTCCCTCCTTCCCTCTCTCCCTCCCTCCCTTCCTCCCTCCTCCCCTCCGGAATCACCGCCTGGCTGGGTCAGGTAGTAATTCTTTTTTTTTTTTTTTCCCCTGCCAGGCCTGGCGGGGAGGGAGGGGGAGAGCCCTTGACGGCAAACTTTGCTTTCTTTTTGTGGTTGTTTGCTGTTCCTCTCCCCCCCTTCTGGGGGGGCCCCACGGATAGCTTTTTTTCCCCCCCTCTCCCCCGGCCACCGATGAGTGTTCAGGTACGTCGATCCGAGAGGCTTCAGGCGATGGAAGGTTTGTGCTTTTGGTAGTTTGCTTTTTCTTTTTCTGTCTGTTTCTGTCTTGTCAACCATCTATCTATCTATTTTTCTATCTATCTATCTATCTATCATCTTTGTAATCCATCCAATTATCCATATCTATCTATTCTATCTATCTATCTACCTATCTCTTTCTCTCTCTCTCTCTCTCTCTCTCTCTCTCTCTCTCTCTCTCTCTCTCTCTCTCTCTCTCTCTCACATCTTTGTAATCCATCCAGTTATCCATATCTATCTATTCTATCTATCTACCTACCTACCTACCTATCGATCTATCGATCTATCATATTTGTATCTATAGCTATATCCGTCCGTCCGTCCGTCCGTCTGTCTGTCTGTCTATTTATCCTGTATTTATCTTATCTCTGTCTTATCTATCATCTATCTAAATGGTCCAATTATCCATTTCTTTCTTTCTTTCTTTCTTTCTTTCTTTCTTTCTTTCTTTCTTTCTTTCTTTCTTTCTTTCTTTCTTTCTTTCATCATCCATCTACCTCCCTCTCTCCCTCCCTATCTTATCTATCTATCTATCTATCTATCTATCTATCTATCCTGTATTTATCTTATCTCTGTCTTATCTATCATCTATCTAAATGGTCCAATTATCCATATCTATCTATCTATCTATCTATCTATCTATCTATCTATCTATCTTTCTTTCTTTCTTTCTTTCTTTCTTTCTTTCTTTCTTTCTTTCTTTCTTTCTTTCTTTCTTTCTTTCTTTCTTTCATCATCCATCTACCTCCCTCTCTCCCTCCCTATCTTATCTATCTATCTATCTATCTATCTATCTATCTATCTATCTATCTATCTATCTATCTATCTATCTATCTATCTATCTATCTATCCTGTATTTATCTTATCTCTGTCTTCTATCATCTAATTGATCTAATTATCCATATCTATCTTTCTTTCTTTCTTTCTTTCTTTCTTTCTTTCTTTCTTTCTTTCTTTCATTCATTCATCATCCATCTACCTACCTACCTACCTAGCTGCCTGCCTACCTACCTATCCTATCTATCTATCTATCTATCTGCCTGCCTGCCTGCCTGCCTGCCTGCCTGCCTGCCTGCCTGCCTGCCTGCCTACCTATCCTATCTATCTATCTATCTATCTATCTATCTATCTATCTATCTATCTATCTATCCTGTATCTATCTTATCTCTGTCTTATCTATCATCTAATTGATTCAATTATCCATATCTATCTATCTATCTTTCTTTCTTTCTTTCTTTGTTTCTTTCTTTCATCATCCATCTACCTACCTACCTGCCTGCCTGCCTGCCTGCCTGCCTACCTACCTACCTACCTACCTACCTACCTACCTACCTACCTACCTACCTACCTACCTACCTACCTACCTACCTACCTACCTACCTACCTACCTATCTATCTATCTATCTATCTATCTATCTATCTATCTACCTACCTACCTACCTACCTACCTACCTACCTACCTACCTATCTAATCTCTATCTCTATCTCTATCTCTATCTCTATCTCTATGTAGGTCTTTGGTTATTCGGGTTTTCTCCTGCGTAAAATTGGAAGTGTCTTGGCGACGTTTTGACGAAGTCTCATTCGTCATCTTCAGGCTGGTGTTTTCGGCTTCGTGCTTCTAGGATCTATATATCTATATATCTATATCTATATCTATATATCCCTCTACATCTACATCTACATCTACATCTATATCTATATCTATATCTATATCTATCTGTCCGTCCATCCATCCGTCCGCCTATCTCTACCTGGCTTTTGGGCAGGTAGTTGGGTTTGCCCAGTTTGCTGAAAAAATGAACTTAGAGCTTCTTTTTAAAACGGGTGGGGGTGGGGGTGGGAGGCGAGAGATTCCAACTTTGGTTGAGCTTTAACTATGCTTGGTGAAACCCTCCCCACCACACCCTCTTTTTTTACTTTGCACATTTGCAATGTAACTCATTGCATGCCTGATCTCCTGCCGGTGACTGGCAAGGGGATTGTGTGTGGGGGGGGGGCAGGAATTATCCCCCGCATTATTTCAAATTTCGGCCTCTTTTTTTTAAAAAAGAAAGACTTGGAATCACTGGCTGATATGGCCTGTTTCCGTGTATGGTTCTTGCATGGTTCTGTACGGCAGTGGTGAAATCCATTTTTTTTTTACTACTGGTTTTGTGGGCGTGGCTTGGTGGACGTGGTGTGGCTTGGTGGGCGTGGCTTGGTGGGCATGGCAGGGGAAGGATACAACACCTCCCCCCCCCCCCCCGGTACACTTCAACCGTCATAAATGTGAATCGGTGGCCGAGAATCTGAATTTTGATCAGGTGACCATGGGGACGCTGCAACGGTCATAAGTGTGGAAAAACGGTCATAAATCACTGTTTCCAATGCCGTTATAGCTTCGAACGCTCTGTTGTTGTAAGTTGAAGATTACCTGTATTTATTTGGGGAGTTCTTGGTGCTTCTCTGAGCTTGGTGGTTTTCTTGCAGACGTTTCGGGACCCAACTAAGTAACATCATCAGTGCTAGAAGGGAGTTGGGGGGTTGTAGAGAGGAGGAGGAGGACAATGACGACGACGACGATAAGGAGGAGGACTGTGGGGTTCTTGGTGCTCTCTGAGATTGGTGGTTTTCTTGCAGACGTTTTATGACCCAACTAGGTAACATCATCAGTGCTAGAAGGGAGGGGTGTTTGCGAAGAGGAGGAGGGGGAGTAAGAGGAGGAGGAGGAGGACAACTGTGGGGTCCTTGCTGCTCTCTGAGCTTGATGGTTTCCTCGCAGACGTTTCACGACCCAGCTAGGTAGTGTTATCAGAGCTAGAAGAGTTTGCGGAGAGGAGAAGGAGGACGGTGGGATCCCCATTGCTGTTTAAGCTGGGTTGTTTTGTTGCAGACGTTTCATTACCCAACTAGGTAATATCATTAGAACTAGAAGGGACGGGGGGGTTGAGGATTGGAGGAGGAAGAGGAGGAGGAGGAGGAGAACTCTGGGGTCCTGGGTGCTCTTTGAACTTGGTGGTTTTCCTGAAGACGTTTCATGTCCAAACTAGGTAACATCATCAGTTGGAGAGGGGAGACGAAGGACCCTGAACTTGGTAGTTTCTTTGCAGGCGTTTCACGACCCAACTAGCTAACATCATCAGTGCAGTAACGAATGTGGGTAATGAAACGTCTGCAAGCAGACCACCAGGCTCAGAGATCACCAAAGGACCCCACAGTACAACCCCGAGCTCTAAACGTCCTCTCTTGTAGAGCGTTTAATCAATTTATTTTATTAAATTTTATTTATCTAATGCATTTATTCATTAAATCTATACACTGCCCCGTCTCATCCAGAAGTGATAGATTCACACTTTCTTTGGCTGCATAAAATAAAAATTCATGTTTATTTATTTATTTTTTAAATGGCCTGCTTTTAAAATTTATATCCTGCTTTAGTGGGGTTTTTCTTAATTTTCACAATTTTATTTATTTATTTATTTATTTATTTATTTATTTATTTATTTATTTATTTATTTATTTATTTATTTATTTATTTATTTATTTATTTATTTTTGTACACCGCCCTTCTCCCATAAGGGACTCAGGGCGGTGAACAGCCAAAATTAAAATACATACAATACAAAACTTAAGATAATTAAAAAGAATTAAATCATTGGCTTCCCAATTTAAAACCCCCAAGTCTATAAAATTTAAAATTTAAATTTAAATGGTCCTCGACTTAACGACAGTTCATTTAGTGACCGTCCGAAGTTGCAGCAGCACTGAAAAATGTGAGTCACGACCGTTTTTCACACTTAACGACCGTTGCCGCATCCCTATGACCGCCTACATGATACAATAGTCCGACCCTTGGCGACGGTTTCATACATGTGACGGTCGCAGTGTCCCCCGGGGGGCGGGGGTCTCACACAGGATCCCCTTTTGCGACCTTCTGTCAAGCCAAGTCGATGAGGAAGCCGGATTGACTTAACGACCGTGTGACTAACTTAACGGCGGCGGTTCACTTAACGACGGTGGGAAGAAAGGTCGTAAAAGAGGGCAAAACTGACTTTAACAAATGTCTCGCTTAGCAGCATAAATTCTGTGCCTGGTTGTGGTCGTAAGTCGAGGACCGCCTGTATACCCCTTTTATTATTGTGACAAATAACTCAAGATGCGAGACGTGCCTAATCCTCCCTCCCTCCCTCTTCCTCCTCCTCCTATTTTTCTCCTCCACAACAACCCTGTGAGGTGGGGCCGGGCTGAGAAAGAAGGACTGGCCCAAAGTCAGCCAGCCAGCTGGCTTTCCTGCCTAAGGCAGGATTAGAACTCAGAGTTTTCCCCACTTTCTAGCCTGGGGGGGGGGCTGTGCTTACTCACAAGGGGGCTTAGAGATGCCTGTCGAGAGGCCGGACTCTGCAGCAATCCGTGAATCTTCGATCTGGACCCGCAAAATGTTTGTGTGTTTTTTTTTCTAGTCTTCTAGATGAGTTGTGTCTTAGCAAGGAGGTCTCATTCTGGGACTCATTCCGGGACTTCAACTCCCAGGATTCCCCAGCCAGCCCTGCTTGAAGCTGAGTGGGGAATTCTGGGAGTTGAAGTCCACAGGTCTTAAATTTGCCATTTTTGGACACTACTCCTTTCAGAACCCTCTGCGGTCTGGTTCTTCCCCTCCCCCACCTCTCTCTCTTTCTTTCTCTCTCTCTCTTCCTTTCCCTCTCCCTCTCCCTTTTTCTTTCTCTTTCTCTCTTCGCTCACTCTCTTTCTTTCTTTCTTTGTATCTTTCTTTCTTTCTTTCTTTCTTTCTCCCTCTCCCTTTTTCTCTTTCTCTTTCTCTCTCTTCTATCCCTCTTTTTCTTTCTCTCTCTTCCCCTCTCTCCCTCTCTCCCTCTCTCTTTCTGTCTTTTTTTCTCCCTCTCCCTCTCCCTTTTTCTTTTTCTTTCTCTCCCTCTCTCTTCCCCTCCCTCCCTCCCTCCCTCTCCCTCTGTCCTTCTTTCTATCTTTCTTTCTTTCTCCCTCTCCCTTTTTCTCTTTCTCTTTCTCTCTCTTCTATCCCTCTTTTTCTTTCTCTCTCTTCCCCTCTCTCCCTCTCTCCCTCTCTCTTTCTGTCTTTCTTTTTTTCTCCCCCTCCCTTTTTCTTTTTCTTTCTCTCCCTCTCTCTTCCCCTCCCTCCCTCCCTCTCCCTCCGTCTTTTCTTTCTATCTTTCTTTCTTTCTCCCTCTCCCTTTTTCTCTTTCTCTTTCTCTCTCTTCTATCCCTCTTTTTCTTTTTCTTCCCCTCTCTCCCTCTCTCTTTCTGTCTTTCTTTTTTTCTCCCTCTCCCTTTTTCTTTTTCTTTCCCTTTCTCTCTCTTCCTCTCCCTCTCTCTCCCTCCCTCCCTCCGTCTTTCTTTCTTTCTTTCTTTCTTTCTTTCTTTCTTTCTTTCTTTCTTTCTTTCTTTCTTTCTTTCTTTCTTTCTTTCTTTCTTTCTCCCTCTCCCTTTTTCTCTTTCCCTTTCTCTCTCTTCCCTCTTTTTCTTTCTCTCTCTTCCCCTCCCTCCCTCCCTCTTTCTTTCTTTCTTTCTTTCTCCTTCTCCCTCTCCCTCTCCCTCTCCCTTTTCTTTCTCTTTCTCTTCCCCTCTCTCCCTCTCTTCCTCTCACTCACTCTCTCTCTCTCCCTCTTTCTTTTTCTTCCTTTCTCTCTCTTTTTCTTTCTCTCTCCCTCTCTTTCTTTCCTGTATCTTTCTCTCTTTCCCTCTCTCTCTTTCTCCCTGCTTCCCACTCTCTTCCTCACTCGCGCAAAGCACACACTGAAAACAAACACACACAGATACACAAACACAGTTCTGTAGCTGATTTTTGGCACAACATGGGACTATTGGCCTTGGCAAGGCCTTGGGTTCTTCTAAATAAACCGAGGAGGCAGGGATATGTGCTAGGGGCTCCCTGGCCAGAAACACGATCCCGCTGCCCCCCCCCCACTCCCTGCCCCCCCCCCCTGCCCTCCCACCTATTCATCTAAATCAGAGGCCTTCAAACTTGGCAGCTTTAAGACTTGTGGACTTCAACTCCCAGAATTCTCCAGCCAGCTTTGCTGGCTGGAGAATTCTGGGAGTTGAAGTCCACAAGTCTTAAAGCTGCCAAGTTTGAAGAGCTCTGATCTAAATATTACAGGGGTATTTTAAACTTCCAACAGCTGACATGGAGTGTCACAGAGGCTGTCATGCAGGAATGTGTGTGTGTGTGTGTGTGTGTGTGTGTGTGTTTCAGGGAAAATGTTGGACTTGGCTCAGGATAGAAATACTTAATTTTAAAAAAAGGTAAACATTGCCTTTGATGACCAACAAATGAATCTTATTTTTCCTTCTTAGTTTTCTTTCAAACACTGGGTTGTCTGTTTATTTTTCTTTCCTTTTCCTTCCTTCCTTCTCATATTCCCCCTTTCCTAGGAGTTTCCTTTCACCCATCCAGCTATTCATCCTCTCTCCGTCTCTCTTTCTTTTTCCTTCCTTTCCTTCCTTCCTTCCTTCCTTCTCTTTTTCCCTCCATCCCTCCCCCTTCCTTCTTTCCTTTCTTTCCTTCCTTCCTTCCCTTCTCTCTTTTTCCTTCCTTCCTTCCTTCCTTCCTTTTCTTTTTCCCTTGCTCCCTCGCTCCCTTCATCCCTCCCCCTTCCTTCTTTCCTTTCTTTCTTTCCTTCCTTCCCTTCCTTCCCTTCCTTCCCTCCCTTCTCTCTTTTTCCTTCCTTCCTTCCTTCTTTCCTTCCTTCCTTCCTTTTCTTTTTCCCTCCCTCCCTCCCTCCATCCCTCCCCCTTCCTTCTTTTCTTTCTTTCCTTCCTTCCCTCCCTTCCCTCCCTTCTCTCTTTTTCCTTCCTTCCTCCTTTCCTTCCTTCTTTCTCTTTTTCCCTCCATCCCTCCCCCTTCCTTCCTTCTTTCCTTTCCTTCCTTCCCTCTTTTTCCTTCCTTCCTTCCTTTTCTTTTTCCCTCGCTCCCTCGCTCCCTTCATCCCTCCCCCTTCCTTCTTTCTTTTCTTTCCTTCCTTCCCTTCCTTCCCTCCCTTCTCTCTTTTTCCTTCCTTCCTTCCCTTCCCTTCCCTCCCCTCCCCTCCTCTCCCCTGTGAAGCCACTTTGCATGAGACCAATCCGTAATGTGGACCTTTCTAGTTGACATCCAACAGGTGTAGCCAGCTTTTCCCTAAACGGGGATCATCTGGACAGGCCGAACTCCGCAGGGCCCAGAATTCCCAGCTGGCTGGCCTGCTGGGAACTCTGGGAGCTGTAACTGAAACACTGGACTCCCTGCATATCCTAGACCTAGAAGAAGCCAGAAACCTGGTTGCGTGATTGAGTCGGCCTTCTGCACACTGACCCCACTCCGTGTTTCTCAACCTTGGCCTCTCTATGAAGACTTCAACTCCCAGAATTCATTCATTCTGGCTAGGGGAATTCTGGGAGTTGAAGTCCACCTATCTTTTTTTTTTTTTTTTTTAATTTGATTTATATGCCGCCCTTCTCCGGAGACTCAGGGCGGCTTACAATGCGTTAAGCAATAGCCTTCATCCTTTTGTATATTTATACAAAGTCAGCTTATTGCCCCCACAAAGCGGGTCCTCATTTCACCTACCTTAGAAAGGATGGAAGGCTGAGTCAACCTTGAGCCTGGCGAGATTCGAACCTGCAGTAATTGCAGGCAGCTGAATGTTAATAACAGGGTGCTTTAGACCACTGTACTACCAAGGCTCCTTAAAGTCCTTAAATCTTAAAGTCGCTCCCCCCCTCCCCACTTACGATCCCAATCGAGCCCCAAATTTCTGTTGCTAATAAGAAATTTTGTTAAATGAATTCTGCCTCACTTTATCACCTTTCTATTTCATTTTTTTAAAAAAAAGTTTCATTGTTTTATTACTACACATTATGACAAACACATCACATACAAGAGCCTCGGTGGCGCAGCAGACTAAAGCGCTGTTAAGTAACACCAGCTGCCTGCAATTACTGCGAGTTCGAATCTCACCAGGCTCAAGGTTGACTCAGCCTTCCATCCTTCCGAGGTAGGTAAAATGAGGACCCGGATTGTGGGGGCAATAAGCTGACTTTGTATAAATATACAAAAGAATGAAGGCTATTGCTTAACACATTGTAAGCCGCCCTTAGTCTCCGGAGAAGGGCGGCATATAAATCAAATTTAGAAAAGAAAGAGAAAGAAGGAAGGAAGGAAGGAAGGAAGGAAGGAAGGAAGGAAGGAAGGAAGGAAAGAAAGAAAGAAAGAAAGAAAGAAAGAAAGAAAGAAAGAAAGAAAGAAAGAAAGAAAGAAAGAAAGAAAGAAGAAAGAGAAGCTGATTTTGTATAAATAAACAAAAGCATGAAGGCTATTGCTTAACGCATTGTAAGCCGCCCCGAGTCTCCGGAGAAGGGCGGCATATATAAATCGAACCAATAAATAAATAAACAATAAATAAATACAACATATAAATATATCCTCTTTTTAACAAGTGTTTCTTCGTGGTCTCCTTTCCACTCTGACTTTCTCCCCCCCATGTCTCTCACATTGTTTCATTTTCTTCATTGTCCCCTTTTTGATTGATTATACTTCATCCCCTTTCTTGCAGTTGTTAAATGAGTCACTGCAGTTGTTAAGTCAGGAACGTGGTTGTTAAGTGAATCTAGTTTCCCCCTTGACTTCGCTGGTCAGAAGGTCGCAAAAGGGAATCACGTGACCACACACACACACACCCCTCCCCGGGACACTGAATCCGTCATAAATACGAGTCGATTGCCAAGCGTCTGAATTTGTATCACGTGACTATGGGGATGCTGCAACGGTCATAAGTGTGAAAAATGGTCATAACTCACTTTTTTTCAGTGCCGTTGTAACTTTGAACCATCATTAAGTGGTTGTCAGTCGAGAACTGCCTGTTTTGAGGATTTGTAAGCGTGCTTCCAACTTTCTCTGCCTGCGCCTACAAATCCAGAAAATGCTTCCTGGAAAGCTTTTCTTTCTCCTTAAAATATCGGTAGTCCTCAAGTTATGACCGTAATAAAGCCTGTGCCCATTACGGTCATAAGTTCGGTTATTGATGGATGTAAAGCAGGATGTGACGTGTCCGACTCCGGTCTTACGAGCTTCATTCTGGCAGTCGTTAAGCGAACAAAGTGGCCATAAAACAAATGCAGTGTGAAGTTTCCGAAAGATGCCCTAATTAATTCATGAGCCATGAGCCGAACTTCAAAAGAAATATAGTCATTTATTTGGAGCAACATTCCGGCAATACTGGGATGCAGTTAGGACTGATCCTACATAGATTTACGTTCCCCTATGACCCTGTCTCTCCCTTCTTCTCTGGCCATGTCATAAATCACATTCTCCAATTAACCACTTCGGCTGGCTGTGAAACCCAACACCCTCCGACTGATTGCGGTCAGGAAGAATGTATGGAATGCAACTTCAGTTAGGGAAATCAATCAGCTCTATCAGTTCTCCCTCCCTCTTGCTCGTGGCAACTTGAAAGCTTTGCAAGTTGACATGCGGAGGTCGTTAAACAAAACAATTTTTTTTTTTTGCTATAGGTTTTTTGTTTTGTTTTTGTTTTTGCTGAAAAATCAGAAGAAAATTCAACTTTGAGTAAAAATATACCAAAATGTGATAGTGGGACAGTGCAAACAGCCGTAAAATTGGGGGTCATGTGATCGTGTGTGTGGTGGGGGTGGCAGGGTCAGAACTTCGGAACCAAGTCATATGTACCTTTTCAGAGGTCTTTCGGAACTTTGAACGGTCGTTAAACAGCCCGTCGTAAGTCGAGGACTCCTTGCGTTTTCTGTTTCTAAGCTCGTGATCTCCCTCCCACCCACTCTTCCCCTCACTTCCCTCTCCCCACGATGCTGGCCGCCTTGGGTACAGGTCATCCTGACCACAGTGGAGCTCCAAATGTCTGTCGCTAAGTGAGACATATAAGTGAATTTTCTCTCATTTTATGACCTTTCTTGCCACCGGCGTTAAGCGAATCCCTTCGGCGGTTAACTTAGTCATGCGGTTGTTAAGTGAATCCGGTTTCCCTGTTGCCTTTGCTAGTCGGAAGGTGGCTCGCGTGACGCCCCCACCCCCCACCCCCCGGGGACGCTGCAACCGTCATAAATACGAGTCAGTCGCCAAGCGCCGTGAATTTTGATCATGGCGATGCAGCCCCGGTCGTCAAGTGCGAAAAACGGTCCGAAGTCTCCCCCCCTTTTTTTTTTGTCCCCAGCGCCGTTGCATCTTGGAACGGTCGCTAAGCGAACGGTCGTAAGTTGAGGACCGCCTGTAATTCGAATTGGCCTCTCATTTCAGCAACAGATCTCTCGTCCTTCTCAAGAAGAAAAAGTCGAAGAAAAACTAGAGGAGGAGAAAGCGGAGAAAACTGAGAAAAAGGAGGAGGAGAAAAGAGATGAAGAGGAAAAGGACGAGAAGGAGGAATCCAAGTAAGTCCGTCGGTTACCTTCACAGGTGCGTTTGCGAGTCGGGGGTGTAAACGGCCTTTTAAAGAATCCCGGTTCGATTACAGGGATAGCACAAACCCAGGGAGTCCTCTAGTTACGACCACAATTGAGCCCAAACGTTATGTTGCTAAGGGAAACATTCGGGAAGTGGGTTTTTTGCTCCGTTTTACGACTTCTCTTGCCACAGTTGAAAGGAGGTGCTCCCTGAGCTTGGTTACTTTTTTTTTTTTTCTTTTTTCAAAGGGTTTTTATTTTTTATTTCTCATAAACATAATAATATCCATCATTTTCCATTCATCTTACCTTTTAACTTTCATTTTTTACTTGTTCGGGGCTGCTCTTCTATACCATTTACCCTCCTTTATTTTACCACAAACCTTTCCTCTTCTCCTCCCCTTCTCTTCCTTCCTCCATCTCTTCCTCCTTTCTTCGTTCTTCCTCTCCTTCTCTTTCCTACTTCCCCTTCCCTTCCCCCACTCCTTCCTTCCTTTCTAACCCTCTCTCCTACTCCTCCCTTTTCCTCCTCTCCTTTTCCCTCCCTTCTATCTCTCCCTCTCCTTTCCTCTCCTCTCCCTTCCTCTCTCTCTCTACTCCTTTCCCTCTCTCTTGTTGTTTCCTCTTTTCAATTCAGTCTAGAATGATTGAGCAGCCCCAATTATCTATTTGCATCTATCTTCATTTCAGTTTCTTATTTGTTTAGTAATTACATCTGTTTCATCAGTTGCTTGGTAGTTTTCTTGCAGACGTTTCATGACCCAACTAGGTTACATCATCAATGCTAGAAGGGAGAGGGGTTTGCAGAGAGGAGGAGGAGGGTTTTCTTGCAGACGTTTCATGACCCAACTAGGTTACATCATCAATGCTAGAAGGGAGGGGGGTTTGCAGAGAGGAGGAGGAAGGGGAGGAGGGTTTTCTTGCAGATGTTTCCTGACCCAACTAGGGAACATTATCAGTGCTAGAAAGGAATGTGGTTTGTGGAGGAGGAGGAGGACTGTGGATTCCTTGGTGTTTTCTGAGCTTGGTTACTTTCTTGCAGACGTTTCGTTACCCACCTAGGTTACATCATCAGTGTAGAAGGGTTTGCAGGGAGGAGGAGGAGGACTGTGGAGTCCTTGCTCTCTGAGCTTGGTGGTTTTCTTGCAGACATTTTATTACCAAACTAAGTATCATCGTCAGTGCTAGAAGGGGTGGAGGAGGACTGTGGGGTCCTTGGTGCTCTCTAAGCTTGGTGGTTTTCTTGCAGACCTTTCATGACCCAACTAGGTAACATCATCAGTGTTTGAAGGAAGTTAGGTTTGTTCTGTGTTTATGTAGAATGGCTTACTCTGTGTTGGTGAAGGTGATGTTTTCGGTGTGTGTGTGTGTGTGTGTGTGAGGGTTTGCAGAGGAGAGGACGAGAAGAAGGGAAGGGGAGGTGGGGTCCTTGGTGCTCTCTGAGCTGGGTGGTTTTCTTACAGACATTTCATGACCCAACATGTTAACACCATCAGAGCTAGAAGGGAAAGGGGTTGTCTTTCTGATTATTTACTGGTGGCTTGCCCTGTCAATGTTGGTGGGGATGTATTTTTCTAGGAAGGAAGGAAGGAGGGAGGGAGGGAGGGAGGAAGGAAGGAAAGAAGGAAAGAAGGAAGGAAGGAGGGAGGGAGGGAGGAAGGAAGGAAAGAAGGAAGGAAGGAAAGAAGGAAGGAGGGAGGAGGGAGGGAGGGAGGAAGGAGGGAGAGAGGGAGGGAGGAAGAAAGGAAAGAAGGAAGGAGGGAGGGAGGAAGGAAGGAAGGAAAGGAAGGAAAGGAAGGAAGGAAGGAAGGAAGGAAGGAAGGAAGGAAGGAAGGAAGGCGGAAGGCTCCCACCAACATGACAGGGCAAGACACACTAGTATATTAAAAGAATGCCAACCCCACTCCCTTCTAGCACTGATGATGTTACCTATTTGGGTGATGAAATGTCTGCAAGAAAACCACCAAGTTCAGAGAGCACCAAGGATCCCACAGTCGTCTTCCTCCTCCTCCTCCTCCTCCTCCTCCTCCTCCTCCTCCTCCTCCTCCTCCTCCTCTCTGTAAACCCCATTCCCTTCTAGCACTGATATTGTCACCTAGTTGGGTCATGAAACGTCTGCAAAAAAACCACCAAGTTCAGAGAGCACCAAGGACCGCGCAGTCCCCCTCCTCTTCTTCTTCCTCCTCCTCCTTCTCCTCCTCCTCTTTGCAACCCTCCTCCCTTATAGCACTGATAATGTTCCCTATTTGGGTCATGAAATGTTTCCTCCTCCTCCTCCTCCTCCTCCTCCTCCTCCTCCTCCTCCTCCTCCTCCTCCTCCTCCTCCTCCTCCTCCTCCTCCTCCTCCTCCTCCTCCTCCTCCTCCTCCTCCTTCTCCTCCTCCTCTTTGCAACCCTCCTCCCTTATAGCACTGATAATGTTCCCTATTTGGGTCATGAAATGTTTCCTCCTCCTCCTCCTCCTCCTCCTCCTCCTCCTCCTCCTCCTCCTCCTCCTCCTCCTCCTCCTCCTCCTCCTCCTCCTCCTCCTCCTCCTCCTCCTCCTCCTCCTCCTTCTCCTCCTCCTCTTTGCAACCCTCCTCCCTTATAGCACTGATAATGTTCCCTATTTGGGTCATGAAATGTTTCCTCCTCCTCCTCCTCCTCCTCCTCCTCCTCCTCCTCCTCCTCCTCCTCCTCCTCCTCCTCCTCCTCCTCCTCCTCCTCCTTCTCCTCCTCCTCTTTGCAACCCTCCTCCCTTATAGCACTGATAATGTTCCCTATTTGGGTCATGAAATGTTTCCTCCTCCTCCTCCTCCTCCTCCTCCTCCTCCTCCTCCTCCTCCTCCTCCTCCTCCTCCTCCTCCTCCTTCTCCTCCTCCTCTTTGCAACCCTCCTCCCTTATAGCACTGATAATGTTCCCTATTTGGGTCATGAAATGTTTCCTCCTCCTCCTCCTCCTCCTCCTCCTCCTCCTCCTCCTCCTCCTCCTTCTCCTTCTCCTCCTCCTCTTTGCAACCCTCCTCCCTTATAGCACTGATAATGTTCCCTATTTGGGTCATGAAATGTTTCCTCCTCCTCCTCCTCCTCCTCCTCCTCCTCCTCCTTCTCCTCCTCCTCTTTGCAACCCTCCTCCCTTATAGCACTGATAATGTTCCCTATTTGGGTCATGAAATGTCTCCTCCTCCTCCTCCTCCTTTTCCTCTTCCTCTTGGCAACCCTCCTCCCTTCTAACATTGATAATGTTCCCTATTTGGGTCCTGAAATGTTTGCAAGAAAACCACCAAATTCAAAAGAGCCCCAAGGACCCTGCAGCCCTCCTTCTCCTCCTCCTCCTCCTCCTCTCTTCTGGCACTGATAATATTCCCTAGTCGGGTCACGAAACGTCTGTAAGAAAACAAACTCGGCGAGCCCCAAGGAGTTCCACAGTTCAACCCTGAGCAACGAATCTCCTC
Source organism: Pantherophis guttatus (assembly GCF_059756535.1). Lineage (NCBI taxonomy): Eukaryota > Metazoa > Chordata > Lepidosauria > Squamata > Colubridae > Pantherophis > Pantherophis guttatus. Next base: position 346,197,359 of record NC_142063.1, read on the forward strand.
TTCTGTCGGTATCAAAAGTCCCTTCCGTCCAATCCAGAATTCCTCGCTGGGTCAGTCTGGCCCCCCGCGCGCCTGCCAGAGATTCCTCCAACTTGCCAGAGGAGCTGATAAGGATTAGGTAGCTCACGCTATTTCGTACCGCAGCCATATCCGTCTCTCTCTCCCCATCCAGGTCACTTCGTCCTGGCCATCTCTGACTCGTTTTACGCCCCCACCCCCCCGTCTCTCCCCAGGGAAAATATCAAGGAAAAGGAGAAAATCGAAACCCAGCCAGAGGAGTCCGAAGAACGGGAGCCCGCAGCTCCGAGAGGGCGTAAGACGGCCAACAGCCAAGGCCGAAGGAAAGGCCGGGTCACCCGATCGATGACGAACGAAGCCGCGGCGGCGAACGCGGCTGCAGCGGCCGCCGCCGAAGAGCCACCCCCACCTCTGCCGCCCCCGCCAGAACCCTGTAAGTCAAGGGGGGGGGAGGGTGTCCCAAGAACGGCCCGTTGACCATCTCGGTCATTTTGTCGCAAAATGCCTCCTGCCAATCTTGTTTCTGGCTTCCAAAATCCTTCCCGTGATGCTCTGGGTTTGGATAGCAGTACAGGTCGTCCTCGGCTTACGACCACGGTGGAGCCCGGAATTGACGTTGCTAAGCGAGAGACCTGTTGAGTGAGCTTTTTTCCTCCCCCGTTTCACGATTTTTCTTGCCGCGTTTTTGTCAAGTGGATCGCTTCCGTCATTAAGGGAGTCACCCGGTCGTTAGATGAATCCAGCTTCCCCGTTGACTTTGCTTGTCAGGAGGTCGCAAAAGGGGATCACGTGACCCTCCCCCGGTCCCCCCTGGGGACACTGCGACCGTCATAAATAGGAACCACTTATCAAGCATTCAAATTTAAATCAGGTGACCACAGAGAGGTGGCGACCGTCGCAAGAGAGAAAAACGGTCGTAAGTCTCTTATTTTCAGTGCCGTCGTAACTTTGAACGGTCGCTAAAAGAATTATTGTAAGTCGTGGACTATCTCTGCAGGTAGGCCTCGAGTTAACAGCCATTATTGAGTGCCAACCTTCCATTGTTACGGAAAAAAACCCACCGTTGTTAAGTGAGTTTTGCCCCATTTTATGACCTTTCTGGTCCCTGTTAAGTGGATCACCATATTTGTTAAGCTAGTAAATAACGGTTGTTAGATTGAATCTCATAGTCTTTTAAATCAATCCTGTTAAGGATATTGTTGTTGTGTTACCAACCAGCAGAGTGTAGAGCACAGAGAAACGTTGCTGAGAGCAATGAATAAGAGATGTGCAAACTGGTTTATCAAAAATTTACTTTATAGTGAAAAAAAACAATCTCGTAGTCTTTTAAATCAATCCAAGTCTTTGCCAGTTAAATCAGTCCAGTGATATAAAAATCTTCTTACCATACAAACAGTAGTTGGTTAGAATAACAAGTTCACTCTGGTAACAAACCACGATGGTAGCAGATCCATCCAACCAATGATAGCACAATGGTAGCAACTCCACACACAATGGTAGCATATCATCAACTGAATACTTTACAGCAGTGGTCCCCAACCCCCGGTCCGCGGACTGGTGCCGGGCCGTGGAGTACCTGGCACCGGGCCGCGCAGCGGCCGGGGGACATGAACGCTGCAGCGCAAAAGCTCCTGGGCCGTGCGCAAAAGCTCCTGGGCCGTGCGCAAAAGCTCCTGGGCCGTGCGCAAAGGCTCCAGGGAAGAGAGCCCCGCGCAGGTACGCACGTGTGGCCCAAAGCCCCCACCCCTGCGCGCGCTCAGCGGGCCACGGTAAAATTATCAAAGGCTGATTGGTCCGCGGCGATAAAAAGGTTGGGGACCACTGCTTTACAGTACCTTTCTTAAATACGTTTACAACCAGTGATTATCTAATTAAAGTCACATAATACATATTCATATTAAAGTCACAGAACACATATATTGCCTGGACAACTTGTTAGGCTCAAACCATATCCTAACAAGGTAAGGCCAGGTAACAGGTGTCAGGAGAGATCCCAATCTTTCTGTCTCTTTTCCCCTTCTCTCTGGCCTTCCTCCCTCCCCACATAACCATGATTAAGCTGATCTGAAATTAACCGCCTGATCCTGGTTTGGAGAAGTGGTGCACTGGCCTAGAGGTGGAGCTCTCGCCTCACGATCAGGAGGCTGTGAGTTCGATCCTAGGTAGAGGCAGATATTTCTCTCTCTGGCCACAATGAGAATATATCTGTTGAAAAAAAAACTCCACACTGGCAACAGGAAAGGCATCCGGCCATTAAAACACTCAGCTCCATTCCTGGTTTGGAGAAGGCAGAACCACCTATGGATGTTCAGACAGCAAGGAATCAAACTCTTTACAGTAGTCATTTAGTCTGTTCACTTAGTGACCGTTCGAAGTTACAACGACACTGAAAATCGACTTCTGACCGTTTTTCACCCTGACGACCGTTGTAGCATCCCTGTGGTCACATGATCAAAATACAGCAACTGGCCCGTATTTATGACAGTCACAGTGTCCTGGGGTGTCACGTGATCTCTGAAAAAAGTGACTTACGACGGATTCACACACTTAACGACAGTTGCAGCATCCTCGTCACGTCATCAAAATCCGGACCCTTGACAACTGACTCATATTTATGACGATCGCAGTGTGTTCCGGGGGGTTCACGTGGTCCCCTTTTGCGACCTCCTGACGAGCGAAGTCAGTGGGGAAGCCAGATTCACTGAATGACCAACTGACTGACTTAAGAACAGAAGTGATTCACTTAACAGCTGTGTTTCTCATTTAACAACTGAAGCGATTCACTTTGGCGACTGTGGCAGGAAAGGTGGGGCGAAACTCACTTCACGAACATCCCACTGAGCAGCAGACATTTTGGGCCCAGTCGAGGTCATAAATCGAGGACCGCAGGTACAGATAAGACAAGGAGAAAAATGTTTAATTGCAGGGCGCAGTTTGATCAGTCAAAATTAATTCACTTTTCTGGTTTTTCTTTCGGTAAAAGCTGGAAGGGTTTCCATGCAACCTTGCTTCAAATTTTCAATTTTTTTTTGTCCTGTTCTAAAAATAAGTAACGAGTAAAAGAAACACATAAATGAAGTTAATTTATTTTCTGAAACATCCGATTTACGACCACAATCAAGCCGTAAATTTCCATTGTTCAGTGAGAGGGTTCAGTGAGTTTTGCTCCATTTTACGACCTTTCTTGCCACGGTTGTTAAGTGGGCTTGGCTCGTGAGAAGGTCGCAAAAGGGGATCATGGGACCCCGGGACATTGCAACCGTCGTAAATAGGAGCCAGTTGCCAAGTGTCCGAATTTCGATCAAGTGACCGCGGGGATGCTGCCACGGTCGTTAAGTGTGAAAAACATGTCACGAGTCACTTTTTTCAAGGCCGTTGTAACTGAACGGTCACTAAATGTATTGTTGTAAGTCAAGGACTAACTGCATTGCAATTAGAATGGGAAGTGAGATTGGAATTGAGATTGGATTCAATCGGATCGAATTGAATATTTTGTTCGGTCAAATGTTTTAAATTAATGGGCCAAATTTATTTAATTATTTTAAATTTGTTTTAACTTTTGTATATAAAATGTTTTATTTTTTGGCTGTTCACCGCCCTGAGTCCGAAAGGAGAAGGGCGGTATAGAAATTTGAATAAAGATAAAGAAATGTGATTCGACACCAAAGGAATTTGTCTCCAGTACAGAAGCTCTCATTGCACATACCAAGCAAAACAACAACAACATTAGTCATATCAATAAAATAAAGAAGGTCTGGAGATTTTTTTCAAGGGGCAACTGGACTCCCTTGTTTTTTCTTTGAAGGCGTTTCACTTCTCATCCAAGAAGCTTCTTCGGCTCTGACTGGATGGAGGGGAACGGAAGGATTTATATTCCTTGCAGACAGTTAGTCATTTATAATATATCCTTCCATTCCTCACCATCCAAGTCAGAGCCGAAGAAGCTTCTTGGATGAGAAGCGAAACGTCTTCAAAAGAAAAACCAGAAAATCCAGTTTGCCTCCTGGAAAAAAAGCACCTTTGTGACAAGACAATAAGAAGGATAGAAATTAGATGTTATCTAATTCTGGGTTTTATTTAATTGACCAAACTAAGTAATAATTTTAATTAGCAATTTTATGATGTTTGTGTATCTATATTTTTCTTGACTGTACACCGCCTTGAGTCCTACGGGAGAAAGGCGGTATAGAAATATAATAAATAATAATAATAATAAATTAATACTACAGCCATACTGCATGGGTTAACATGCCTAGATATTAGCAGCACTACGAGAATTAGGTTGTTTTGGCATGCAGAGCTCTATAGCAGGGGTCTCCAAACATGGCAACTTTAAGACTTGTGGACTTCAACTCCCAGAATTCCCCAGCCCAGCAGCACTTGGCCATTTTAAGACTGGTGGACTTCAACTCCCAGAATCCTCCAGCCCAGCAGCACTTGGCCATTTTAAGACTGGTGGACTTCAACTCCCAGAATTCCCCAGCCGGCAGCACCTGGCCACTTTAAGGCTGGTGGACTTCAACTCCCAGAATCCTCCAGCCCAGCAGCACCTGCCCACTTTAAGGCTGGTGGACTTCAACTCCCAGAATCCTCCAGCCCAGCAGCACCTGCCCACTTTAAGGCTGGTGGACTTCAACTCCCAGAATCCTCCAGCCCAGCAGCACCTGCCCACTTTAAGACTGGTGGACTTCAACTCCCAGAATCCTCCAGCCAATATGCTGGCTGGGGAATTATGGGAGTTGAAGTCCGCCAGTCTTAAAGTGGCTAAGTTTATTTATTTATTTATTTATTTATTTATTTATATATATATATAAATAATATATATATACACACCGCCCTTCTCCCAAAGGACTCAGGGCGGTGAACAGTCAAAATAAACATATATATCAAAATGTGAATAGAAGCAATAAATAATAAGTCAATTTGGCTTATCAGTTAAGTTAAGATCTTCAGAATAAAATTTACACAATTAGGAAAAGTTGGGAGACCCCTGTCCTATATTGCCGTCCCGAGGGGAGGAGCTGAAACAGTTAAATGTCCAGGAAACGAGGGGTCTCTAATTATTTTCTCAGCCCTCCTTCAGAACCCGCTCAATATACAATATGCAAATCTACAGTACATACAGGATGCAGGTCTGTCTGGGGAATTCTGGGAGTTGAAGTCCACGGATCGTCAAGTTGCCACAGTCGGTTGGACTCCCGTTGCCTAGGTCCTTTCGGGGGCATAAATCTTCCAGACAGCGTCCTGGCCAACGGCCTTTTCTGGCCACAACTCCCGGCCTCCTTTTACAGGAGAAGGAGATTTCTCCCCCTCCTCCTCCTCCCCCTCTTCCGCTCACTCTTGTTTTTCTTTTTTTTTTTCCCCCTTTTTTTCCTTTTTTTTTTTTTTGATGTAATAAGAACTGACGCCCTCCCGCTGTCAGCGGGCAGAGTTCCCAAGCGGCCGGCCCGAGCAGGCCTTCCTGTAAACAGATTAATAGATTATGCGGAAAGCACAAAGTCTGGCCTTTTACGCCATCTGACCGGTTCTCCTCTCTCTCTCTCTCTCTCTCTCTCTTTTCTTCCCTCTCCACCTTGTTCCAGCTTCCGCGGAGCCAGTAGAGACCTCGCGCTGGACGGAAGAAGAGATGGAGGTTGCAAAAAAAGGTAAGCCTGAAGCAGGAAGAAAGCCACTTCCTTTCTTCCTTCTTTCCCTCTTCCCTTCCCCTTCCTTCCTTCTCTCCTTTCCTTCCTTCCTTCCTCTTTGATTTTCCTCTTTCTTTCTTTCTTTCCTTCTTCCTTCCTTTCTTCCTTCCTCCCTCCCTTTTTGCTTCGTTCCCTTCCTCCATCCCCCTTTCCTCTTTCCTTCTTTCCTTCCTCTTTTCTTTTTCTTTTTCTCTTTCTTCCTTCCTTCCTTCCTTTCTTCTCTCCTTCTTTCCTTCTCTTTTTCCGTCCCTCCCTCCTTCCTTCCTTCCATTCTCTCCCTCTCTTTCCTTCCTTCCTCTTCAGTTTTCCTTTCTTTTTCCTTCCTTCCTCCTTCCCTCCTCTTCCTTTTTTCCTCTTCCTTCTCTTTTTCCTTCCTCCCTCTTTTCCCCTTTCTTCTTTTCTTCTTTCCTTCCTCTTCTTTTTTCTTTCCTTCCTTCCTTCCTTCCTTCCTTCCATTCTCTCCCTCTCTTTCCTTCCCTCCTCTTTCTTTTTTCCTCTTCCTCCTCTCTTTCCTTCCTCCCTCTCTTCCCCTTTCTTCTTTTCTTCTTTCCTTCCTTCCTTCTTTCTTTCCTTCCTTCCTTCCTCTTTCTTTCCCTCTCTTCCCCTTCCTTCTTCCTCCCTTTTTGCTTCCTTCCCTTCCTCCATCCCCTTTTCTTCTTCCTTCCTTCCTTCCTTCCTTCCTTCCTTCCTTCCTTCCTTCCTTCCTTCCTTTCTTTCTCCCTCCCTCCCTCCCTCCCTCCCTCCCTCCCTCCCTCCCTCCCAGTGTGTGTGTTTGTTTGTTTGTTTGTTCAAAGTCCTTTTTGGAACCAAAGGACCACATGTGAGACATAGTTCCAGATGTTCCTTTTCCTGGAAAGTCCAGGCAGGGCAACCTTCCTGGGAATCTTGCAGCCTCAAAGAAGCTCTGTTAATGGGCTGGGCCACCACCCCGAGTCCCAAGTAGGTCAGCCCCGCTCTCGTGGGAGGTTTTGTCAAGCCTCATTAGCACTCCCGGGGTTGAGGCGAGGTCCTTTTCATGCCGAAATTGGGTCTCTGGTGGCTTCCAGGCCTCATCTCCCCATACTCAGCCCACTCCTCTGGATGGGAACCATCCGTGGCTGCCGCTTCCCAAAGAACTTCGGAATAATCTGCAAGGAAAGGAAACCGGGGTGTTTCCACTCCTACCAATGGGGTTGGGATTTGTCTATAAAGAATCAGAATACCAACAGCAGAGTGGGGAGGGACCTTGGAGGTCTTCTAGTCCAGCCCCCTGTTCAAGCAGGAGACCCTAGACCAGAGGTGGGTGTCAGCAGGTTCTGAGCAGTTCTGGAGAACCGGTAGTGGAAATTTTGAGTAGTTCAGAGAACCGGTAGTAAAAATTCTGACTGGCCCTGCCCCCATCTATTCTCTGCCTCCCGAGTCCCAGCTGATCAGGAGGAAATGCGGATTTTGCAGTATCCTTCCCCCGGATTGAGGTGGGAATGGGGATTTTACAGTATCCTTCCCCTGCCACGCCCACCAAGTCACACCCACAGAACTGGTAGTGAAAAAATTTGAAACCCACCACTGCCCTATACCATTTCAGACAAGTGGTTGTCCAGTCTCTTCTTAAAAATCTCCAGTGATGAGGGAGGGAGGCAGGGAGGAAGGAAGGAAAGAAGAAAAGAAGAAAGGGGAAGAGAGGGAGGAAGGAAGGAGAGAAGGAAGAGGAAAAAAGGAAGAGGAGGGAAGGAGAAAGGAAGGAAAAAGAAAGGAAAATTGAAGAGGAAGGAAGGAAAGAGAGGGAGAGAATGGAAGGAAGGAAGGAGGGAGGGAAAAAGAGAAGGAAAGAAGGAAGGAAGGAAAGAAGAAAAAGAAAGAAAGAAGAAAGGGGGATGGAGGAAAGGAAGGAAGCAAAAAGGGAGGAAGAAGGAAGGGGAAGAGAGGGAGAGAAAGAAAGAAGAAGGAAGGAAGGAAAGAAAAGAAAGGGGAAGAGAGGGAGGAAGGAAGGAGAGAAGGAGGAGGAAAAAAGGAAGAGGGAAGGAGGAAGGAAGGAAAAAGAAATAGGAAAATTGAAGAGGAAGGAAGGAAAGAGAGGGAGAGAATCGAAGGAAGGAAGGAGGGAGGGAGAGAAAAAAAGAAGGAAGGAAGGAAGGAAGGAAAGCAAAATAACAGAGTTGGAAGGGGCCTTGAAGGTCTTCTAGTCCAACCCCGTCCTCAGGCAGGAGACCATTTCGGACAGGTGGCTGCCCAGTCTCTTCTTAAAAACTTCAAGTGATGGAGCTCCCACAACTTCTGGTGGCAAGTTGTTCCACTGGTGAATTGCTCTCAAGGTCAGGACATTTCACCTTAGTTCTAGGTTGCTTCTCTCCTTGATTAGTTTCTACAGTCAAGCCCCAAATTTTTGTTGCTAAGTGAAACATTCGTTAAGTGAATTTTGCCTCGTCTAATAACCCTTTCGTGCCTTTTACGTTGTTAAGAGAATGACTGTAGATGTTAAGTTAGTCAGGTGGTTGTTAATTGAATCCGGCTTCCCCCATTGACGTGGCTTGTCAGACGGTCGCAAAAGGGGATCACGTGACACCCCCCCCCCCGGGAACACTTCAACCGTCATAAATACGAGTCAGTTGCCAAGCATCTGAATTTTGATCATGGGGTTGCTGCCATGGTCGTAAGTGTGAAAAACGGTCACGGGTCCCTTTTCTCCTTTGCCGTTGTAATTTTGAACGGTCCTAAATGAACCGTCGTAAAGCGAGGCCTGCCTGTATTTATCCTTTTCTTTTGAAACATCCCAATCGCCCATCCCACTGATGCTTGGCTCCATCCTTTCAGGTTTTCAAGAAGCAACTATCCCGAATGGAACAGGCTTCCTATTTGAGCAAAGGGGGGGTGAGACTAGAAGACCTCTAAGGCCCCTTCCAACTCATATTATTCTCTCAAATCTCTTGGGGTGAATTAAGGCAACAGCCCCCAATCTTTGGGGCACCGGGGACCGGATCCATGGCAAGAGGTTCTCCCTGCATCCCACGGATGGGGCATCAATTGTTTGCGTGGTCCAGTTTGTGGCATGCCACAGCCCAATTTTTCTTTTTTTTAAATTTGATTTATATGCCGCCCTTCTCCGGAGACTCAGGGCGGCTTACAATGCGTTAAGCAATAGCCTTCATCCTTTTGTATATTTATACAAAGTCAGCTTATTGCCCCCACAAACTGGGTCCTCAATTTACCTACCTTAGAAAGGATGGAAGGCTGAGTCGACCTTGAGCCTGGCGAGATTCGAACCTGCAGTAATTGCAGGCAGCAGTTGTTAATAACAGTGTGCTTTAGTCCATTGTACTACAGGCTCTTGTATGTATGGATGGATGGATGTATGTATGTATGTATGGATGGATGGATAGATAGGTATAGATGATAGATAGATAAATAGATATAGATGATAGATGGATAGATGGATAGATACATAGATAGATAGACAGACAGACTGATAGATGATAGATAGATTTTTTTTTAAAATTTGTTTTATGCCGCCCTTCTCCGGAGACTCAGGGCGTCTTACAATGCGTTAAGCAATAGCCTTCATTCTTTTGTATATTTTATACAAAGTCAGCTTATTGCCCCCACAATCTGGGTCCTCATTTCACCTACCTTAGAAAGGATGGAAGGCTGAGTCAATCTTGAGCCTTGGAGACATTTGAACTTGCAGTAATTGCAGGCAGCAGTTGTTAATAACAGTGTGCTTTAGTCCGCTGTACTACAGGCTCTTGGATGGATGGATGGATGGATGGATGGATGGATGGATGGATGGATGGATGGATGGATGGATAGATAGGTATAGATGATAGATAGATAAATAGATATAGATGATAGATGGATAGATAGATACATAGATAGATAGACAGACAGACTGATAGATGATAGATGGATAGATAGATGGATAGATAGATTTTTTTTAAAAATTTGATTTATATGCTGCCCTTCTCCGGAGACTCAGGGCGGGCTTACAATGCGCTAAGCAATAGCCTTCATCCTTTTGTATATTTATACAAAGTCAGCTTATTGGCCCCACAATCTGGGTCCTCATTTTACCTAGCTCGGAAGGATGGAAGGCTGAGTCAACCTTGAGCCTGGTGAGAATTGAATTCGCAGTAATTGCAGGCAGCTGGTGTTACTTAACAGCGCTTTAGTCTGCTGAGCCACCAGGCCCAGTAGATTCCTGCCCACCACGTCCCACAGGTTGGGGACCCCAATTTTTAAAACACAAAACGAAAAAAAAAACAAAAACCCAGCATGATGGAAGGACGGCCTATTTTCACGTCCGCCCGATCAATTGCTTGCTCCAAACTTCCCTCGGAAACTTTGAATTCTCTCAAACTTTTCAGGAGTTTAGCCGGTGGCGATGCAAAAAAATAATTAAAATAAAAATGGGATCTCCTCTGTTTGGGGGAGGGGAGAGAGGATGTCCAGCCAGGTGAATTAAGCCCCACCCCAAAAGGCCTCGTTGACTCATCCACCCTTGAAATATGACTTAAGCCCTCGACTTAACGACCGCATCAAACATTTCTGTCGCTAAGCAAGGCCATGCAGTGAGGTTTGTCTCTTACAACAACCGTTCCTGCCATTAGGTGAATTGCTGCGGTGGTAAAGACAGTAACATGGTCGTTAAGTGAATCTCTCCCCCCCCAGTGGACTTTGCTTGTCAGACGAGGGTTGGGAGGGACCCCTGAATTACAGAGCCTTAGCAGCCCCTCTACCCCCCAAAAAAACATGGGATTGCAACAGCATTTTGATTAAGCGGGGGTCCAGCTGCCAGGAAATGCCGACAACGCTGCCTAGCGATTATGTGCGTGTGATTTGCACAACTGGATCTTCTCAGGACTTGGAGAGAGCAGATCCCCCCGTTGCCCAGACAACCAAAAATGTCTAAAAACTGTTCCAGATAACTTTTGAGGTTGTTTGGGTTCTCTCTCTCTCTCTCTCTCTCTCTCTCTTTGCTTATGACTCATGGCCATCAATTTCCCCCTCTCCTCCTCCTCCTCCTCCTGCTGCTCCTGCTTTGCTTTGAATTTTTTTTTTTTTCTTAAATCCTTCTTCCCTCCCTCCTCACCTCCCTTACCGGATGATTGATTTACCTCCTTTTCCCCTTTTGTGTCCAAAACCCAGATAGGTTTTTAAACATTTGATTCACATTTGGGACTTACTGTAAAGCAGGAAGGAATAAAAAGCTCAGTTCCCAAAGGATGTTGGGTCGTTTTCTTCCAAATCTGGTTTTGCTCAGTTTGAAGGTTCATTTTGAGAAAAATATATATATATATATAAGTAGTTAGGTTTTTTTAAAAAAAAATTTAAAATTTGATTTATATGCCGCCCTTCTCCGGAGACTCAGGGGGGCTTACAATGCGTTAAGCAATAGCCTTCATCCTTTTGTGTATTTTTACAAAGTCATCTTATTGCCCCCACAATCTGGGTCCTAAATTTACCTACCTTAGAAAGGATGGAAGGCTGAGTCGACCTTGAGCCTGGCGAGATTCGAACTCGCAGTAATTGCAGACAACTGGAGTTAAATTGCAATGCATTAGTCTGCTGAGCTATCCAGGCTCCTGTTAGTTGCGTATCTTATAAGTTGATTTTTATCACATGGAATTGAAGAGAATATTTGTAGCTCAGGGTTGGATTGTGGGGTCCTGGGTGCTCTCTGAGCTCAGTGGGGCTTTCTTGTGGACGTTTTGTGACCCAACTAGGGAACATCATCAGTGTTAGAAGGGAGGAGGAAGAGGAGAGGAGGACTGGGGGGTCCTGGGTGCTCTCTGAGCTTGGTTTTCTTGTGGACGTTTCGTGACCCAACTAGGGAATATCATCAGTGTTAGAAGGGAGGAGAAATAGGAGGAGGAGGACTATGGGGTCCTTGTTCCTCTCTGAGCTCAGTGGGGTTTCCTTTTGGATGTTTCGTGACCCAACTAGGGAATATTATCAGTGTTAGAAGGGAGGAGGAAGAGGAGAGGAGGACCATGGGGTCCTGGGTGCTCAGTGGTTTTCTTGTGGACGTTTCGCGACCCGACTAGGCAACACGATCAGTGCTAGAAGAAGAAGGGGTTGTGGAATTCAGAAAGACAGGTCTGAGCTTGGTGGCTTTCTTGCAGACGTCTCATGACCCAACTAAGTGATATTATCAGTGGTAGAAGGGTGTGGGATTAGTGGAGAAGTGGAGGAGGAGGAAGAGGAGGAGGGGGAGGATTAATGGGGTGCTGGGGGCTCTCTGAGCTGGGTTGTTTTCTTGAAGACGTTTCTTGACCCTGCTAGGGAACATCATCAGCGCTAGTAGGAGGTAAGGCCTGCTGTCTGTTTATCCCACCAGTGTTGGTGGTAGCGTTGTTTTCTTCTTGGTGGTTACTTATTTAGGCTGCAGTTTACTATTTTAGGTCTGAGTTCTTAGTTCCTTGATTGGGATATTCTTTGGTTAATACCAAGATTAACACTAGGCCAGTGATGGCCAACCTTTTTGCCGTCGTGTGCCAAAAGCGGGGGGAGCGCAGGGGCTCGCACGTATGCGTGGCCACACTCATAATTCAATGCCCCCTGCGCATGTGCACGTGACCCCCCTGCACTCCCCCCGTTTGTAGCACATGATGGCACAGTGGGCCCAGTTAGGCCCGTTTTTTTGCCCTCCCCAGGCACCAGAGCCCGGGGAGGGTGAAAACGGCCTTCCCCACCCTCTCAGAGGCCCTTCGGAGACCAGAAATGGCCCATTTCCCGATTTCCAGTGGGACCGGAAGGCCCGTTTTTCGCCCTCCCCAGGCACCGGAGGCTTTCTTGGAGCCCGGGGAGGGCGAAAACGGCCTTCCCCTCCCTCTCGGAGGCCCTTCGGAGATCGGAAATGGCCCGTTTCCCATCTTCCAGTGGGACCGGAAGGCCTGTTTTTCACCCTACCCGGGCTCCAAGAAAGCCTCTGGTGCCTGGGGAGGGCGAAAAACGGGCCTTCCAGCGCCACTGGAAGTCAGGAAACGGGCCATTTTCAGCCTCCGGGGATGGGGATGGGGAAGGCCCGTTTTTCACCCTCCCCAGGCTCCTAGAAAGCCTCTGGTGTGCACCTGTGTGCTGGAGCTGAGCTAGGGCAATGCTCGCGTGCCCACCGTTATGGCTCCGCGTGCCACCATAGGTTCGCCATCACGGCACTAGGCTAACCGTCAATCAATAAACAATATCCAAAATGCCCCTTAGCTTGGGGGTTGGACTAGAAGACCTCCAAGGTCCCTTCCAACTCTGTTCTTCTATGCTATCCCAATAAGGAACAAGGGATCGTTGCAACTGTGAAGCAAGTCGCACGGTTGTTAAGTGAATCTGGCATCCCCCGTTGACTTTTTTTTTTTAAAATTTGATTTATATGCCGCCCTTCTCCGGAGACTCAGGGCAGCTTACAGTGCGTTAAGCAATAGCCTTCATCCTTTTGTATATTTATACAAAGTCAGCTTCTTTCTTTCTTTCTTTCTTTCTTTCTTTCTTTCTTTCTTTCTTTCTTTCTTTCTTTCTTTCTTTCTTTCTTTCTTTCTTTCTTTCTTTCTTTCTTTCTTTCTTTCTTTCTTCCTTCCTTCCTTCCTTCCTTCCTTCCTTCCTTCCTTCCTTCTTTCTCTTTCTTTTCTAAATTTGATTTATATGCCGCCCTTCTCCAGAGACTCAGGGCGGCTTACAATGCATTAAGCAATAGCCTTCATACTTTCGTATATTTTATACAAAGTCAGCTTATTGCCCCCACAAACTGGGTCCTCAATTTACCCACCTTAGAAAGGATGGAAGGCTGAGTCAACCTTGAGCCTGGCGAGATTCGAACCTGCAGTAATTGCAGGCAGCTGGATGTTAATAACAGTGTTTTAGCCTGCTGCGCCACCAGGGCTCTTTACTTTTCTTTACTTTTCTTGTCAGAAGGTCGCAAAATGACCTTCACATGAGCCCCGGGACACTGCGACCGTCATAAATATGAATCAGTTGCCAAACATCTGGTTTTTGATCGTTGTGGGGATGCTGCCAGGCTCCTCGGTGTGAAAAACAATCATAAAGTCATTCTATTCCAGGGCCATGGTAACTTTGAACAGTCATTAAACAAATGGTTGTAAGTCGAGGACTACTTGTGAAAAATGGCAGCGTGGGCTTCTGCAAGCTGCTCGGGCCATCTCATATCTGTTGTAATCGTCATATGTTCCCCTATCTCAATAACAGAATAACAGAGATGGAAGGGACCTCGGAGGTCTTCTAGTCCAACCCCCTGCTCAGGCAGGAGACCCTACTAGACCGTTCCAGACAAACGTCTCTTACACGATAAGATAGCCTTTTATTTTCATTTTTTTGCTCGGAGCACTCTGGCAAACATTAAAAATGAAATTCTGTTGCCTGCTCTCAAAAGAAAGTGCATATCTACCCATACACTTACATAACACACATATACTCATTATATATATATATATATGTATATGTCTACACCCGTGTGTGTGTGTGCATATATATAATTTGTGTGTGTGTGTATATATATATATTTATGTCTGTCTGCCCGTCCATCCATCCATCCATCTATCTCTATCTACTGTATCTATCTTTATCATCTATCTTTCTCTGTCTATCCATCCATCCATCCATCTATCCATCCATCCCTATCTATCTATCCGTCCATCTATCCTTCTATCTATGTATCTATCTCTCTCTATCTCTATCTGTCTATCCATCCATCGCTATCTATCTATATCTATCTATCTCTATATATCCATCCATCCATCCCTATCTATCTATGTATCTATCTATCTGTCTGTCCATCCATCCTTCTATCTATGTATCCATGTATATCTGTCTGTCTGTCTGCCCGTCCATCCATCCATCCATCCATCCATCTCTATCTACTGTATCTATCTTTATCATCTATCTTTCTCTGTCTATCCATCCATCCATCCATCTATCCATCCATCCCTATCTATCTATCCGTCCATCTATCCTTCTATCTATGTATCTATCTATCTGTCTTCTATCTATGTATCCATGTATATCTGTCTGTCTGTCTGTCCGCCCATCCTTCCTTCCATCCATCCATCTATCTATCCATCCATCCATCCATCATCCCTATCTCTCCCTCTCTGTCCATCCATCCATCCATCCCTATCTATCTGTCCATCCATCCATCCTTCTATCTATGTATCCATGTATCTGTCTGTCTGTCCGTCCATCCATCCTTCCTTCCATCCATCCATCCATCTATCTATCCATCCACCCACCCATCCATCCATCATTCCTATCTCTCTCTCTCTCTCTTTCTCTCTCTCTGTCCATCCATCCATCCATCCATCCCTATCTATCCGTCCGTCCATCCATCCTTCTATCTATGTATCCATGTATCTGTCTGTCTGTGTCCGTCCATCCATCCATCACTGTCCATTTTGAATGCATAGCAAAGAGGAAACTTGAGAGTTGATACTATATGGAACGAAACTTTTTAAAACCCTCTAGTGATGAAGCGCCCACAACTTCTGGTGGCAGGCTGTTCCACTGGCTAATTGTAGTCACTTGTCAGGAAATCTCTCCTTATTTCTCGATCGGTTCCCTCCTTGGTGACTTCCCATCCGTTGCTTCTTCTCCTGCCTTCAGGGGCTTTGGAGAATAGGTTGAGCCCCTGTCTCTTTTTTTGGGGGGGGGGCAGCCCCATAAATATTGCAACACTGCCATCATGTCCCGTCTCCTCTCCCCACTTTAGTCCTTCTTTTCACTAAACTCTCTGGAGGCTTTTAAGGAGGGACCCAAACAGCCAGTTGTCCGGAACGTCCATAGGCTCTCTTTCTTGAGCTGGGGGTTGGACTAGAAGACCTCTGAGGTCCCTCCCAAGTCTGTCATCCTGTATCCCGTTGCATATCAGGCCTTCGTGGTTTGTTTCCAGCCCCACCGTTTTCCTCCCTGGTGCGGGGGGGGGGGGGGGGCGGGGAGGAAGGGCAGGAGAGGTCCAGGGCTTTCTGGTCCGGAGAGAATTAGGTTATGTCAGCCGGGGAGACGGCATGATCCAGCAGATAAGCCTTGGGTGCCGTAGGGTCAGAGGGCCGGCTGTAAAAAAAATTCTTGGCAAGCGACACGGGATGACCTTAGGAGGGTTCAGCTTCTCCGTCTTGCCGGCCAGGAGCGGGGAGGCCTGGCTTGAGATGGGAGACGGCGGTGCCGACGACAGAGAGGGCCTCCTTCCCGGTTCCATAAATCTCCCGGGATTTTCCAAAGAGGAGAAAATTCCCCTGAGATTGCTCCAGATAACTAAATCCTGCTTTTTGGTGTGTGTTTTTTTTTAAAAAAAAATTGCTTTTGCTGTAGTTGAAGTGCTGCTCCGGCTAAATTGAAGCTCCTTGATGTCAGATAGGGACCCGTCCGGTAAATTTGCACGATGGAATTGAATTTTTTTTAATTGATTTGATTATAATCGCCTTTAATCTTACACCTAACTCGAGGCGGCGTGCAGAATCCAACACGCTATTCCTCTTCCTGTTTTTTTTCCTACAACAACAACCCTGTGAAGTGGGTCGGGCTGAAAGAGCAAGGGAGTAGCCTAGCTGGCTTTCCTGCCTAAGGCGGGACTAGAACTCACTGTCTCCTGGTGATTGGCCCAGAGTCACCCAGCTGGCTTTCATGCTTAAGGTGGGACTAGAACTCAGGTGATTGGCCCAAAGTCATCCAGTCGGCTTTCATGCCTAAGGCGGGACTAGAACTCACTGTCTCCTGGTGATTGGCCCAAAGTCACCCAGCTGGCTTTCATGCTTAAGGTGGGACTAGAACTCACTGTCTCCTAGTGATTGGCTCGAAGTCACCCAGCTGGCTTTCATGCCTAAGGCAGGACTAGAACTCACCATCTCCTGGTGTTTGACCCAGAGTCACCCAGCCGGTGTTCGTTCCTAAGGCAGGACTAAAATCAGGGCAACTGTCATAAATACATGCTGATTGCCAAGCGCCGAAACATTGATCACGTGACTCGGGGGAACACCGCAACGGTTGTAAGCGCGAGGACCAGTCTTTACGTCACTATTTTCAGCACCTTCTTAAATTTGCACAGTCATTACGGTTCTCAGTTCAGGACTGCCTGTACCATTCTAAGATCTGGAAAAAATATTTCAAAATAAATATTTATGGGCCGAGGGTTCGGATAGATGGCCTCAAAGGTTCCTCCCAGGCATTGCAAGCCATCCGCGGGGTTTCTGTCACAGAATAGCCCAATGAGCCGTCAGCGATTAGATTACAAGGGTCCGATCTAATTTTATAAAGTTTGGGCGTTGTGGAAAGAAGGTAGAAGGAAGTCCCAGGGTTGGGATTCGGCCGGTTCGGGCGAATCGGTAGCTCCAACGATCAGCTGGGAGCGAACCGGTTTGCTCCGATAATCAGCTGGGCCCACCCCTGTGCTTTATTGATCTATATCTTCTCAGCTGATTTGCGCGAGATCACCGAACCAGTTCTTAAACCGGCAGGATCTCACCGCTGCCCCTAACCTCCCCAAATTTCTGAGAACGGAGCCACAAGGTCTGACCCAATGTTATGTCGTGTGTTGGCAGGGCTGGTGGAACACGGGCGCAACTGGGCGGCCATCGCCAAGATGGTGGGGACAAAGAGCGAAGCCCAGTGCAAGAACTTCTACTTCAACTACAAACGGAGGCACAACCTGGACAGCCTCCTTCAGCAGTACAAGCAGAAGGTGAGAAGGGCAGACAGGTGAGGGGGGTGGGGTGAATTGGGGTGGGCGGGAGAGTAATCGGGGGCTGCCTGGGGGGGGCGGGAAAGGGAATGAACCTTTTTCTGCCAACTTCATTCAGAGAGCTTCCCGTGTCAAGAATTTCATTCAGTTATTCGTTCAGTCATCCATTAGTTATCCTGCTATCCATTCATTATCCATCGATTCATTCATCCATCCATTCATTTATTCATCCATCCGTCTACCCATCTATTAATTCTTATTGATTCATCCATCCATTCACTGTTTAGCTATCAATTCATTCTTCCATCTATTCATTATCCATCCATCCATTAATTATTTATCCATGCTTTCATTCATTTTCCATCAATTCATTCTTCCATCCATTCATTTATTCATCTATCCATCCATCTACCCATCTATTAATTCTTATTGATTCATCCATTCATTCACTTTTTAGCTATCAGTTCATTCTTCCATCCATTCATTATCCATCCATCCATCCATCCATTCATTTATTCATCCATCATCCGTCTACCCATCTATTAATTCTTATTGATTCATCCATTCATTCACTCTTTAGCTATCAGTTCATTCTTCCATCCATTCATTATCCATCCATCCATCCATTCACTTATTCATCCATCATCCGTCTACCCATCTATTAATTCTTATTGATTCATCCATTCATTCACTCTTTAGCTATCAGTTCATTCTTCCATCCATTCATTATCCATCCATCCATCCATTCACTTATTCATCCATCATCCGTCTACCCATCTATTAATTCTTATTGATTCATCCATCCATTCACTGTTTAGCTATCAATTCATTCTTCCATCCATTCATTATCCATCCATCCATTAATTATTTATCCATGCTTTCATTCATTTTCCATCAATTCATTCTTCCATCCATTCATTTATTCATCTATCCATCCATCTACCCATCTATTAATTCTTATTGATTCATCCATTCATTCACTTTTTAGCTATCAGTTCATTCTTCCATCCATTCATTATCCATCCATCCATCCATCCATCCATTCATTTATTCATCCATCATCCGTCTACCCATCTATTAATTCTTATTGATTCAACCATCCATTTGCCGTTTAGCTATCAGTTCATTCTTCCATCCATTCATCATCCATCCATCCATTCATTTGTTATTTATCCATGCTTTCATTCATTTTCCATCAATTCATTCTTCCATCCAGCAATTCATCCATCCATCATTCATTATCAGTTTATTTGTTAGTCATCCATTCAATATTTACCCACCCATTCGTTTATCTAGCCAGCCAGCCAACCATCCATTCATTTTATTTATTTATCCATGCATTCAATCATTTTCCATCAATTCATTTTTCCATCCATCAATTGTTCCATCAATCCATTCATTTGTTTTCCATCCATTCAGCATTTATCCATCCATTCGTTCATCGTCTATCCATCCATTATTCATCCATTCATAATTTATCCAGGCATTGCTTTATTTGACATCAGTTCATTCTTCCATCCATCACTTCATCCATCCATCCATCCATTCATTATCCATTCGTTCGTTATCCATCCAGTCAGCATTTATCCATCTGTTTGTTCATCATCAATCCATCCATCATCCATTCATTCATTATTTATCCATGCATTCATTCATTATCCATTCGTTCGTTATCCATCCATTCAAGATTTATCCACGCATTCATTCATTGTCTGACCATCCATCCATCCATCATTCATTCATTATTTATTTATCCATGCATTCATTCATTTTACATCCATCCATCCATCCATCCATCCATCCATCCATCCAATGAGTATGGCCATCCATCTCAAAACCAGTGCCTTTGGTCCTCAGACAGCCATCAACTCAATTAAAACCAATTAAAAACCACAATAGAAAAAGAAAAAAAAAACCGGAACACTTAATCAAAAGATCGGTAGTTCAGCGGTTCGAATCCCGAGTGCCGCGTAACGGGGTGAGCTCCCGTGACTTGTCCCAGCTTCTGCCAACCTAGCAGTTCGAAAGCACGTAAAAAATGCAAGTAGAAAAATAGGGACCACCTTTGGTGGGAAGGGAATAGCGTTCCGTGCGCCTTTGGCGTTGAGTCATGCCGGCCACGTGACCACGGAGACATCTTCGGACAGTGTTGGCTCTTCGGCTTTGAACCGGAGATGAGCACCGCCCCCTAGAGTCGGGAACGACTAGCACATATGTGCGAGGGGAACCTTTACCTTTACGTTTAAATGTTAGCGTAACCAGGAAACGGGACCCTTCCTGCTTCACTTGGGACCCCAGACCCAGGCATACCACCAAATCTTTTAAGACCTTGAAAAGGCTACAGGCTAAGGGCCATCCTAATTTCAGGAGGAGGAGATGATCCAGAAGACTGGCATTATGGAAGTTTAGACATATCTCTTGCAGGATGACTTTTCCTAGACCTTGTTATCCCAACACCTAGAAGACCCCCTGGTTTTAAGATATTAGAGGAGGCAAGCCATCCAATCCACACCCTAAAGCAGGCAATCCAGACATGTTTAAAGCATGAAGGATAAAGACCACACATTAAATTCCAATTAAAATTGATTTATCACTTTATGCCTATCCACAAGAATTAATCAACCAACAGTCAGCATGAATTGGCATTAGAGAAGAGTCAACAAAATTCAAAAGGGTTTGGAGTGAGATCACTTGTGGGAACGCAAGGATTCCAGGCAGATTCCGCTCTTGACTCCTCCCTTGCTTTCCTCTCCTAATATACAGATAGTCTTCGACTTCTAAGCTTTCATTTAGTGACCGTTCGAAGTTAACAACAGCGCTGGAAGAAAAAGTGGCTTAAAACTCTTTTTCACACTTACCAATCACTGCAGCATCCCCGTCAAAATTTGGATGCTTGGCAACTGGTTTATATTTACGACGTTCGCCGTGTCCCCGGGTCACGCAATCCCCTTTTGCGACCTTTGTACCAGGAAAGTCAATGTCGGGGGGTGGGGGAAGGGAGGGGAAGCCAGATTCACTTAACAACCGTGAGACTCACTTTAACTACAACTGCAGCGATTCACTTAACGACTGCGGGAAGAAAGGTCGTAAAATGGGAGGAAAGTCGGACAAGCGTCTCGCTCAGCAGCGGAAGTCTAGAGCTCCCTTGCGGGTCGTAAGTTGAGGACTAGCTGCACAAGCCAGGAGTTACACCGTCTCCCTTCCTTTTTCTAGTCTTCTCGAAGGCCGCGCGAGGAACGGGACGTTTCTCAGTGCGAGAGCGTGGCGTCCACCGTCTCCGCACAGGAGGATGAGGACATCGAGGTGTCCAACGAGGAAGAGAACCCGGAAGACAGCGAAGGTGAGTCTAGAACACGGGTGTCACACTCAATTTCATTGAAGGACGCATCAGGGCTGTGGTTGATCTCGGAGGGGGGCTGGGTGTGTGTGGCTGACTGGGTGGGCGTGGCCAGCTTGACGCCACTCACCAGGTGTGACCGACTGGGTAGGTGGGGCCGACTGGGTGGGCGTGGCCAGGTTGACACCACTCACCGGGTGCAGCCAACGGTGGGTGGGGCTGATTGGGTGGGCGTGGCCATCTTGATGCTACTCATGGGGTGTGGCTGACTGGGTGGGCGTGGCCAGGTTGACACCACTCAACCGGGTTCAGCCGACTGGGTGGGTGTGGCTGACTGGGTGGGCGTGGCCAGGTTGACACCATTCACCAGGTGCAGCCAACTGGGTGGGTGTGGCTGATTGGGTGGGCGTGGCAGTCTTGATGCTACTCACAGGGGGTGTGGCTGACTGGGTAGGCGTGGCCAGGTTGACACCACTCAACGGGGTTCACCCGACTGGGTGGGTGTGGCTGACTGAGTGGGTGTGGCCAGGTTGACACCACTCACCGGGTGCAGCCAACTGGGTGGGTGGGGCTGATTGGGTGGGCGTGGCCATCTTGATGCTACTCACAGGGGGTGTGGCTTACTGAGTGGGCATGGCCAGGTTGACACCACTCCCCAAACTGCTGGCATGTTTCCTCTTACGGCCCCGTCGACCGGATCCGACCACATCGTGGCTTTGCGTTTGACACCCTCCTGATCTAGAAAGACCAAGGGAGAGTTCCAGAGCCCAATCGTTCAGGCAGAACAGCCGGCTTTGCAAGGTTGCCTGGTGGTGCTCGATAATTTTTAAGGGGTCAGCGAAAATTGCTTGATCCATTTGAGCAGGACGAGAGGGGGCTGCAGTCCATCAGAATAGAGCTGGAAGGGATCTTGAAAAACAAACAGGAGGCCTTATGCCATTTCAGCCCACAGCTTTCTGGAGGCAAGCCCTTTCCCTGATTATAATAGAATCATAGGGCTGGAAGGGACCCTGGAGGTCTTCTAGTCCAACCCCCTGCCTAAGCAGGAGACCTTAGTCAAATGGTCATCCAGTCTCTTCTTAAAGACCTCCAGTGAGGGAGTACCCTCAACATCTGGAGGCGAGTCATGTCCATTCTGACATTCTCACTGTCAGAAAATTTCTCCTTATTTCTCCGTTGATTAGTGTCCATCCGTTGCTTCTTCTCCTGCCTTCAGGTGCTTTGGAGAATAGGTTGACCCCCCCCCCTCCTCTTTGTGGCAGCCCCTCAAATAATGGAAAATGCTATCATGTCTCCCCTAGTCCTTCTTTTCTCTAGACCGGCCATACTCAATTCCTGCAACCGTTCTTAATAGAATAGAACAGAATAGAGCTGGAAGGGACCTTGGAGGTCTTCTAGTCCAGCCCCCTGCTTAAGCAAGAGACTCTACACCAGGGGTGAAATGTGCTCCCGGTTCGGACCGTATCGCCTGATCCGGTAGCGATGGAGACAGGTGGTTCGGAGAACCGGTAGCAAAAATCCCTGCCCCCCCTTCCCCCATTGCCCAGCTGAGCCACGCGATCATCAGAGGCTTTTTATTTTATTTTTAAAAGCATTTTTTCTACAACCTTTTTGGCTGAAAAAATGCTTTTAAAAGTTAAAAAAAAAAGCCTTTGATGATCGCGCGGCTCAGTTGGGATCATCAGAGGCTTTTAAAAGCATTTTTTCTACAACCTCTACGGCTGAAGAGGTTGTAGAAAAAAGGCTTTTAAAAGCCTCTGACGATCCCAGCTGAGTTGCCTGATTGGCAGAGGTTTTTTTTTTCCTTTTAAAAACATTTTTTCTACAACCTCTTCGGCTGAAGAGGTTGTAAAAAAATGCTTTTAAAAGCCTCTGACGATGAGCTGAGCCGGAGGATCATCAGAGGCTTTTTTTTTTTTTTTTTTTACTTTTAAAAGCATTTTTTCTACAACCTCTTCGGCTGAAGAGATAATAGAAAAAATGTTTTTAAAAGGAAAAAACGCCTAAGCCGATCAGGCAAGTCAGCTGGGATCATCAGAGGCTTTTAAAAGCATTTTTTTTTACAACCTCTTCAGCCGAAGAGGTTGTAGAAAAAATGGTTTTAAAAGTAAAAAAAAAAAAAAGTTGGCCACACCCACTCAGTCATATTACACCCCCCAAGCCACGCCCACACAACCGGTAGTAACAAATTTTACATTTCACTACTGCCCTATACCATTTCAGACAAGTGACTGTCCAGTCTCTTCTTAAAAGCCTCCAGTGAAGCACCCACAATTTCTGGTGGCAAGCTGTTCCACTGATTAATTATTCTCACTGCCAAGAAATTTGTCCTTATGTCTAGATTGGGTCTCTCCTTTTTTTTTTTTTTTAATTTGATTTATATGCCGCCCTTCTCCGGAGACTCAGGGCGGCTTACAATGCGTTAAGCAATAGCCTTCATCCTTTTGTATATTTATACAAAGTCAGCTTATTGCCCCCACAAACTGGGTCCTCAATTTACCCACCTTAGAAAGGATGGAAGGCTGAGTCAACCTTGAGCCTGTGAGATTCGAACCTGCAGTAATTGCAGGCAGCTGGTGTTAATCACAATGCTTTTAGTCTGCTGAGCTAAACCAGGCTCCTTAATTAGTTTCCCCATAAAAGGGATCAACATTAACCTTGGGGATGTGGTTGAATTCTGAGATCAATTAGGAATCGGAGAATCTTGGACAAGACTAATAAAAGGGGAGAAGCAATCTAGAATTAAGGAGGAATTTCCTGACAGTGAGAACAATTAATCAGTGGAACTACTTGCCTCCAGAAGTTGTGAATTCTCCAACACTGGAAGTTCTTAAGAAGAGATCGGACAACCATTTGGTATCAGGTCTCCTGCCTGAGCAGGGGGTTGGACTAGAAGACCTCCAAGGTCCCTTTCTCTGATTCTATTATAATCAGTGAAAGGGTTTGCCTTCAGAAGTTATGGGTTCTTCATCACTGGAAGTTTTCAAGAAGAGAGTGGACAATAATTTGTCTGAAATGGTGTACAGCAGTGATGGCTAACCTGTTTTCTCTTTGGGTGCCCAAACGGCACGTACTTGCCATCACCCATAATGCAATGCGCGCGCCCCCCACGCATGCACGCACCCCCCCCCCACGCATGCACACGCGACACCCACACCACCACTCCTACACATGGGTGTAGGGGAGGGGAAGGGTTTAAAAATTTTAGCAACCTGCACTACAGCAAGGGAGGCATGTTTGCCCTCCCCAGGCTTCAGAGGCTTTTCTTGAGCCTCCAGGAGGGGGAAACCGGCCTCCCTGGGCTCTGGAGGTCCTCCGGAGGCCAGAAATGGGCTCATTTCTGCACTACTGGAATGCATGTGCCACTCCCCTCCAACGCTCCCCCCTTCCCCCGTGCATGCACATGACCCCCGTGCATTCACACACGTCTCCCGCATGCACCCCACCTCCTGTGCATTCTGAAAATCATCTGGCCGGTGGGAGGCACGAGTACCCATGCGCAGTGGACATGAGCTGGGCGACGGCTCGCGTGCCCACAGAGAGGACTCTGCGTGCCAGCTGTGGCACACCTGCCATAGGTTTTCCGTCACGGGTGAACAATAAGGTCTCCTGCTTTTGCAGGGGGTTGGACTAGAAAACCTCCAAGGTCCCTTCCAATCCTGTTATTTGGTTATCCTTTCCTGTGCTTACGCTCAACCTAATGCCTTTCCAGCGGTGGTGGGTTTCAAAACTTTTTTTACTATCGGTTCGGTGGGTTTGGCTTGGTGGGCGTGGCAGGGGAAGGATGCTGTAAAATCTCCATTCCCACCCCACTCCAGGGGAAGGATCCTGCAAAATCCCCATTCCCACCCCAATCCAGGGAAAGGTTACTGCAAAATCCCCATTCCCACCCCAATCCGGGGGAAGGTTACTGCAAAATCCCCATTCCCACCCCACTCCAGGAGAAGGATATTGCAAAATCCCCATTCCCAGCCCAAACCAGGGGAAGGTTACTGCAAAATCCCCATTTCCCCCCCAATCCAGGGGAAGGATACTGTAAAATCCCCATTCCCTCCCCAATCCGGGGGAAGGTTACTGCAAAATCCCCATTCCCACCCCACTCCAGGAGAAGGATATTGCAAAATCCCCATTCCCAGCCCAAACCAGGGGAAGGTTACTGCAAAATCCCCATTTCCACCCCAATCCAGGGGAAGGATACTGTAAAATCCACATTCCCTCCCCAATCCAGGAAAAGGATACTGTAAAATCTCCATTCCCACCTCAATCCAGGGGAAGGATACTGTAAAATCCCCATTCCCACCCCAATCCAGGGGAAGGTTACTGCAAAATCCCCATTTCCACCCCAATCCAGGGGAAGGATACTGTAAAATCCACATTCCCTCCCCAATCCAGGAAAAGGATACTGTAAAATCTCCATTCCCACCTCAATCCAGGGGAAGGATACTGTAAAATCCCCATTCCCACCCCAATCCAGGGGAAGGTTAATGCAAAATCCCCATTCCCACCTCAATCCAGGGGAAGGTTACTGCAAAATCCCCATTCCCACCCCAATCCAGGGGAAGGATACTGTAAAATCCACATTCCCTCCCCAATCCAGGGGAAGGTTACTGCAAAATCCCCATTCCCTCCCCAATCCAGTGGAAGGATACTGTAAAATCCCCATTCCCTCCCCAATCCAGGGGAAGGATACTGCAAAATCCCCATTCCCTCCCCAATCCAGGGGAAGGATACTGTAAAATCCCCATTCCCTCCCCAATCCAGGGGAAGGATACTGCAAAATCCCCATTTCCTCCCGATCAGCTGGGACTCGAGAGGCAGAGAATAGATGGGGCGGGGCCCGACAGAATTTTTACTACCGGTTCTCGGAACTACTCAAAATTTCCGCTACCGGTTCTCCAGAACTGCTCAGAACCTGCTGAAACCCACCTCTGGTTGGAAGGGACCTCGGAGGTCTTCTAGTCCAACCCCATACATAAGCAGAAAAGCCTATACCATTTCAGACAATTGGTTGTCCAATCTCTTCTTCTTGAAGCATTTACAACTTCTGGAGACAAGTTGTTTCGCTGATTAATTGTTCTCGCTATCAGGAAATTTCTCCTTAGTTCTAGGTTGCTTCTCTCCAGTGGTGAAATCCAATTTTTTTTTTTATCACCGGTTCTGTGGGAATGGCGTGGCGGGCGTGGTGTGACTTGGTGGGCGTGGCAGGGGTAGAATATTGCAAAATCCCCATTCCCATCCACCTCCAGAGGAAGGATACTGCAAAATCCCCATTCCCACCCCACTCCTGGGAGAAGGATATTGCAAAATCCCCATTCCCAGCCCAAACCAGGGGAAGGTTACTGCAAAATCCCCATTTCCACCCCAATCCAGGGGAAGGATACTGTAAAATCCACATTCCCCTCCCAATCCAGGAAAAGGATACTGTAAAATCTCCATTCCCACCCCAATCCGGGGGAAGATTACTGTAAAATCCCCATTCCCTCCCGAATCCAGGGGAAGGATACTGTAAAATC
This sequence comes from Pantherophis guttatus, assembly GCF_059756535.1. Classification (NCBI taxonomy): domain Eukaryota; kingdom Metazoa; phylum Chordata; class Lepidosauria; order Squamata; family Colubridae; genus Pantherophis; species Pantherophis guttatus. The sequence goes on from NC_142063.1 coordinate 346,223,558, forward strand.
CCCATTCCCTCCCCAATCCAGGGGAAGGTTACTGCAAAATCCCCATTCCCACCCCAATCCAAGGGAAGGTTACTGCAAAATCCCCATTCCCAATCCAGGGGAAGGTTACTGCAAAATCCCCATTCCCATCCCAATCCAGGGAAAGGTTACTGCAAAATCCCCATTCCCACCCCAATCTAGGGGAAGGATACTGTAAAATTCCCATTTCCTCCCCAATCCAGGAGAAAGATACTGTAAAATCCCCATTCCCTCCTCAATCCGGGGGAAGGATACTGCAAAATCCCCATTTCCTCCCGATCAGCTGGGACTCGGGAGACAGAGAATAGATGGGGGCGGGGCCAGTTAGAATTTTTACTACCGCTTCTCCAAACTACTCAAAATTTCCGCCACCGGTTCTCCAGAACTGCTCAGAACCTGCTGAAAAACCCACCTCTGCTTTCCAGGTGCCGAAAACAGCTCCGATACGGAAAGCGCCCCGTCTCCTTCTCCGACGGAGACTTCGAAACCTTTAGAGGACGCCCCACCGGACAGCAGCTCTTCCCAGATCACCACCGAGGCGGCGGCTGAGCAGGACTCTGCCATCAAACCGGCCCCCAGCGCTTCCCCTCCCTCGGCCACCCCCGGCACGAAGGCGCCCGAGAGCGAAGGCGCCGAGCTTCAGGTCAAACAAGAAGCCAAATCCGAAGTGGAGGAGCTGATGGAGACGGAGAGCAGCATCTCCCTGGTGGACACCAAGCCCGTCCTCAATCTGGCTGCGGGGACCAAACTGGAGCCCGTAGAGATGGACACCAAGCCGCCCTTAGACATTCAGGTCAAGTTGGAGAACGAGGTCAAGGAGAGGGACGAGGACGGGCCGAAGGAGAAGCTGGAGCCGGATGGAGGGGACTTCGGCTCGAGCCACCCGGCCAGCGTCCAGAGGATGGAACCCAGCTCGGACAACGACTCCAGCGCCACTTGCAGTGCCGATGAAGAGGTGGACGGGGAGCCCGAGAGGCAGAGGTGAGGTCCCGGGCCCAGTGGGAGGCGCTCTTGTTTCTCCATTCCAGAAACTCACCTGTCCGTATTCTTGCTGACCGATGGCCACCCCATGAGCAATAGCCCTTAGACTAATATATATCGCTTCACAGGGCTTTCACAGCCCTCCCTAAGCGCTTTGCAGAGTCAGCCTCTTGCCCCACAACCATCTGGGTCCTCATTTGACCCACCTCGGAAGGATGGAAGGCTGAGACAATCTTGAGCTGGTCAGGATCGAACTTCCTGGCAGTGGGCAGAGTTTAGCCTGCAATACTGCATTTTGACCACTGCGCCATCATGACTTACTTCCTTCTGCTTGTTTTCCTTCCTTCTTTCCTTCCTTCCTTCCTTCTTTCTTTCCTTGCTTCCTTCTGTTCTTCCTTCTTCCCCTTCCTTCCTTCTCCTTGTTTCCCTTCCTTCTCATTTCCTTTCCTTCTCATCTTCCTTCCTTCCTTCTTTCCTTCCTTCTCCTTGTTTCCCTTCCTTCTCATTTCCTTTCCTTCTCATCTTCCTTCCTTCTTTCCTTCCTTCTCCTTGTTTCCCTTTTCCTTCCTTCTTCCTTACTCCTTGTTTCCCTTCCTTCCTTCTCCTTGTTTCCCTTCCTTCTCATTTCCTTTCCTTCTCATCTTCCTTCCTTCCTTCTTTCCTTCCTTCCATCCTTTTCCTTGTTTCCCTTCCTTCTCATTTCCTTTCCTTCTCATCTTCCTTCCTTCCTTCTTTCCTTCCTTCTCCTTGTTTCCCTTTTCCTTCCTTCTTCCTTACTCCTTGTTTCCCTTCCTTCCTTCTCCTTGTTTCCCTTCCTTCTCATTTCCTTTCCTTCTCATCTTCCTTCCTTCCTTCCTTCTTTCCTTCCTTCCTTCCTTCTCCTTGTTTCCCTTCCTTCTCATCTTCCTTCCTTCCTTCTTTCCTTCCTTCTCCTTGTTTCCCTTTTCCTTCCTTCTTCCTTACTCCTTGTTTCCCTTCCTTCCTTCTTGTTTCCCTTCCTTCTCATTTCCTTTCCTTCTCATCTTCCTTCCTTCTTTCCCTTCCTTCCTTTTTCCTTCCTTCTCCTTGTTTCCCTTCCTTCTCATTTTTTTCCTTCTCATCTTCCTTCCCCTTGTTTTCCTTCCTTCCTTCTTCCCCTTTCTGCCTTCCTTCCTTCCTATTCCTTGTTTACTTCCCTCCCTCCCTTCCTTCTTCCCCTCCCTCCCTCCCTTCTTTCGACCTTGTTTCCCTCCCTCCCTTCCTTCTTCCCCTCCCTCCCTTCTTTCTCCTTGTTTCCCTTCCTTCCTTCTTTCTTCTTCTCCTTTCCTTCCTTCTCATTTCCTTTCCTTCTCATCTTCCTTCCTTCTTCCCTTTCCTTCCTTCTTCCCTTTCCTTCCTTCTTCCCCTTTCTGCCTTCCTTCCTTCCTTCTCCTTGTTTCCCTCCCTCCCTCTCTCCCTTCCTTCCGTTCGTTCGTTTGTTCCTTCTTCCCCTTCCTTCCTTCCTTCCTTCTCCTTGTTTCCCTCTCTCCCTCCCTTCCTTCCTTCCTTCCGGTCCTTCCAGTTGAGCTTCTGGTTTCTGGCACTGACCAGAAGACCAGCTGGCCGGTGCACATACGCAGGCCGGAAATCAGAAGCTCAGCTTCCCGGCACGAGCTTGTGCGCCACGGAAGGAATTGCTCTTCTGGTTTCCGGTGCTCGCACACGCGCAACCAGCTGGCCAGCGTGCCCGTGCGCGCCAGAACCCAGAAGACCAACGGGCGACGGCTGGCATGCCCGGAGAGAAAGCTCTGCATGCCACTTCCAGCACGCGTGCCATAGGAGCTCGCCATCATGGGCATAGGGCGTCCTGCTTCGGCAGGGGGTTGGACTAGAAGACCTCCAAGGTCCCTTCCCGCTCTGTTATTCCGATTGTTTAGATTGTCTAAGTGGGCTTGCCACCACCCCGGCCTTGTAGGGCGCCCGAGTGGCTGTCGTCTTCTTCTGCGGACGTCCCACCCGCTCTTGTTGGCTTCCCCACGTTCCGTGGCCACCGCGGTGGTGCGCAAGGAGGGCGGTGTGTGTGTAATGGAAAGTTTCCTCTGGCCTTGCTAAATGTCAGAGGGATCAAGTTACTGCCTTTCCCCCCACCTTTCCTCTAATCTCTCTCTGTGTGTGTTTGTGTGTGTTGTTGGAAAAGGGTATTTGCAAGTGCAGCCTTTCCCTCTCTTCTCCCTCTCCCTCTCTCTCTCTCTTTCTCTCTTTCTCTCTCTCTTCTGTCTTTTTCTTTCTCTCTGTTTCTCTTCTCTTTCTCTCTTTCTCTCCCTGATTTTCTCTTTCTTTTTTCTCTGTCTTCCTCTTTTTTTTCTCTCTCTCTCCCCGTTTTTCTCTTTCTTTTTCTTCTCTCTGTCTTTTTTCTCTCTCCCACTCTCTTCTCTTTCTCTTTTCTCTCTTGTTTTTTTTCTCTCTCTCTCCTTCCCTGTTTCTCTTTCTCTCCCTGTTTTTCTTTCTTTTTCTCTCGTTTTTTTCTCTGTCTCTCTCTCCTTTGTCTTTTTCTCTTTCTCTTCTCTCTCTTTGTATCTTTCTCTCTGTGTGTGGCTTCCTCTCAGTCTTTCCCTCTTTCTCTTCTTTCTCCTTTCATTCTTTCTTTCTTTTTTCTTTCTTTCTTTCTTTTCTCTCTCTCTTTCTCCCTTCTGTCTTTTTCTTTCTGTTTCTCTCTCTTTCTCTTTCTCTCTGTTTCTTTCTCTCTTTCCCTGATTTTCTCTTTCTTTTTTATGTATTCCTCTTTTCTCTCTCTCTCTCCCCCTCTGTCTTCTCTTTCTCTTTTCTTTCTTTTCTTTTTCTCTTTCTTTCTCTATTTTCTCTCTGTGTGTGTTTCTTTTTCTCTGTCTTTCTGTCTCCCTGTTTTTCTTTCTTTCTCTCTCTTTTTTCTCTTTCTCTTTCTGTCTCTCTGTCTCTTTCTCTCTGTGTGTGTCTGTCTCTTCTCTGTCTTTCCCTCTTTCTCTTCTCTTTCTCTTCTTTCTTTCTCCTTCCTTCCTTCCTTTCTTTTCTCTCTCTCTCTCCCTCCCTCCCTCCAGCTTTGCAGGGGGAAGACCCTTTTCCTGCAAAGATCTAAACCGCAATCGGTTTGTTTGCACTCAGCTGTCCAGAACAGAGAGATTAGTGTCGCTTGGGTGGCTGTTATGTGGGGTGTGGTTGTGTACTCCCTGACCCACAAAAGGCATCTCTTTAAAGAAAAGCAGAGGAAGCGGGGGAGGGAACCTCCCTGCCTACTTCTCCTTTTTCTGGCCATTTGCAAATAGGTATTTATCTATTTAAGAAAATTGATACGGCTGCCCAGTTGATGAGTCCGGGGAGCTTAGAGACATACAAACCCCCCCCCCCGGCAATAACAACAATCACACCGACCACACACAGGTAATCCTCGACTTACAACCACGGCCGAGCCCCAAATTTCTGCTGCTGACCAATGAGACATTGATTAAGTGGCTTTTATTCCCTTTTTAACGACCTCTCTTTGTTGTCAAGTGAATCGCTGCATCCGCTAAGTTAGCGACCCAGTCGTTAACTGAATCTGTCCTCCCCAGTTGACTCTGCTCGTCAGAAAGACGCAGAAAGGGGTCGCATGACTCCGACCGTCGTAAAGATGAATCGGCGGCCAAGCATCTGAAGTTTGATCCCATGGCCGCGGGGATGCTGCCACGGTCGTAAGTGTGAAAAATAGCGACCCTTCAAAGTTACAACGGTGCCGAAAAAGCGATTTGGGACCATTTTTCACACTTACGACCATTGCAGCATCCCTACGTTCATGTGACCGCCCCGAGTCCTATGGAGGTAGGGCGGCATACAAATCAAATCAAATAAATAAATAAATAAATGATCAACGTTCCAATGCTTGGCAACTGACTCGTACTTATGACGGTCGCAGTGTCCCCGGGGGGGGTGTCACGTGATCGCTTTTTGTGACCTCCTGACGAGCAAAATCAACGGGGAAGCCAGATTCACTTAACAACCAGGTTCCTAATTTAACAGCCGCAGCGATTCATTTAATAACCGTGGCAAGCAAGGTCGTAGAATGGGGACAAGATTCACTTAACAAATATCTCGCTTAGCAGCCAAAATTTGCGGCTGTAAGTCAAGGTGTACCAGTACTTGTTTTCTTTATCTGTTTATTTATTTAATAGATTTTTTTTTAAGGCCGCCCAACTCAGATACAGTGGCATAACAATTCGTGGGACGGAGAACTGAATTGCTCCCTTCCAAGAATTTCTTAAATATCTATATTAATTTTTTTTTGAAGTTCCTGACGTGCCCCAGTTCTCTCCTGGCGAATTCATTGGTTGTCAGGCAGTTTAGGCCATTGGGGTTTACGACTGTTTTTTTAATAGATGTTTCCTCTAAAAGGAGAATATTAGTAGCTCAGGGTTGAAAGGAAGGGCCCTTGGTGCTCTCTGAACTTGGTTGTTTTCTTGCAGACGTCTTATTACCCAGCTAGGTAATGTCATCAGTGCTAGAAGGGAGTTGGAGTGCAAGAGGAAGAGGAGGAGGAGAAGAACTGTTGGGTCCTTGCTGCTCTCTGAGCTTGGATGTTTTCTTGTAGACGTTTCTTGACCCAACTAAGTAACACCATCAGTGCTAGAAGGAAGGAAGGAAGGAAGGAAGGAAGGAAGGAAGGAAGGAAGGAAGGAAGGAAGGAAGGGGAGGAGGAGGATGACTGTGGGGTTCTTGGTGCTCTCTGAGCTTGGATGTTTTCTTGTAGACGTTTCTTGACCCAACTAAGTAACACCATCAGTGCTAGAAGGAAGGAAGGAAGGAAGGGGAGGAGGAGGATGACTGTGGGATTCTTGGTGCTCTCTGAGCTTAGATGTTTTCTTGTAGACGTTTCTTGACCCAACTAAGTAACACCATCAGTGCTAGAAGGAAGGGGAGGTAGTAGAGTGGAGGAGGAGGGAAGTTGGGGTCCTTGCTGCTCTCCAAGCTTGGTGGCTTTCTTGCAGACGTTTCATGACCCAACTAGGGAACATGCTCAGTGCTAGTTTCCTCTTTATAGAATATTTCATTTCCTCTTTACATAGAATAATTCTGAGGGTATTTTTTTCCTTCTTCCTCCAGGATCTTTACAATGGACTCCAAGCCTTCCCTGTTAAATCCCACCGGACCCCTGCTGGTATCATCTGCGATTAAACAAGGACCGATGGATTTGCAGCAGCTTCAGCACCGGGCAGCCATCATACCACCCATGGTAATTGCTGGACAGATGGGAACTGTGTCTTCCCCTTTCTTCTTAAGCCTCGAAAAAGATCGAGAGCAGAGGCCTTGCCTAATTGACTTGTTTCTCAGCCATGGCAAATTTAAGAGGGGCGGACTTCCACTCCCAGAATTCCCCAGCTGGTATAGTTTATAATGGGTAGACTTCAACTCCCAGAAACCCCCGGCCAGCATGCTTTAAAATAAGTGTGCTTCACTTCCCAGAATTCCCCAACCAATATGCTTGAAGATGGGTGGACTTCCACTCCCAGAATCCCCCAGCCAGCCTGCTTTAAGAGGGGTGGGCTTCCACTCCCAGAATCCCCCAGCCAGCCATGCTTTAAGAGGGGAGGACTTCCACTCCCAGAATTCCCCAGCCAGCCTGCTTTAAGACGGGTGGCATTCCACTCCCAGAATCCCCCAGCCAGCCTGCTTTAAGAGGGGTGGCATTCCACTCCCAGAATCCCCCAGCCAGCCATGCTTTAAGAGGGGAGGACTTCCACTCCCAGAATTCCCCAGCCAGCCTGCTTTAAGAGGGGTGGACTTCCACTCCCAGAATTCCCCAGCCAGCCATGCTTTAAGAGGGATGGACTTCCACTCCCAGAATCCCCCAGCCAGCCTGCTTTAAGAGGGGTGGGCTTCCACTCCCAGAATTCCCCAGCCAGCCTCCTTTAAGAGGGGTGGGTTTCACTTCCCAGAATTCCCCAGTCAGCCTGCTTTAAGAGGGGTGGACTTCCACTCCCAGAATCCCCCAGCCAATGTGCTTTAAGAGGAGTGGGCTTCAACTCCCAGAATCTCCCAGCCAGCATAAATTAAGGCTGAGGACTTCAGTTCCCAGAATTCCCCAGCCAGCATGTCTGATTTTCCTGACGATACACCAATAGTCCTCGACTTACAACCATTCATTTAACAACCATTCAAAATTGCAACCGAATTGAACAAAGTTACCTAGGACCCTCGCGCTGTAGAATCCCCATGGTCACATGATCAAAATTTGGGGGCTTGGCAACCGGTTCACCTTTATGACGGGGTCGCCGTATCCTGGGGGTCACGTGATATCCCCCCCCCCCCGGCTAGTTTCCGAGAAACAAAGTCAGTGGAGGAGGCCGGACTCGCTTAACGACCACATGATTCACTTAGCAACGGGAGGGATTCGCTTTGCAACCGTAACAAAGAAGGTCGCAAAATTGGGAGCAGCTCACTTAAAAGCTAACTGCCTTCTTTAAACATGGAGGGTTCTCGACCCAAATTGTGGGTCGTAGGGCGAGGACTACCAGTCCTTAAGGATTTTATTGACTGGGTTTATCCCCTGTCGTCCTCCAGGAACGGCTGCCCATGATCCCCGGCTTCCCCACCAGTGGCTACACGCTCCTCCATCAGCACATCAAGGCTATGCACAAGTCCAGCGTCTTGGAGGAACAGCAGCGCCAGAGGCAAGAGCAGATGGAGGTGGATTTCCGCAGGGCCTCCAGTCCCTGCGGCTCTTCGAAGAGCCCGAACATCGAGTGGGATGGTAGGTGAAGGGAAACACACCCACCCCCACACTCTACCTGAAGGCATTGTGGGAAGCTGCTTTGCGCTGATCCTGGCTGAGTCTCTGACTCAGGGGCAGCCTCTGCCATCTCTTGCTGTGTGATCCATAAAATCAAAGGTTGGGAACATGTCAAAAAATTGCTAAGGCACTGTTGCTTAGGCTTGGCAAATTGAAGAGGGTTGGACTTCAACTCCCAGAATCCCCCAGCCAGCATCCTTTAAGAGGGGTGGACTTCCACTCCCAGAATCCCCCAGCCAGCATGCTTTAAGATGAGTGGACTTCAACTCCCAGAATCCCCCAGCCAGAATGCTTTAAGAGGGGTGGACTTCCACTCCCAGAATTCCCCAGCCAGCAATGCTTTAAGAGGGCAGGACTTCCACTCCCAGAATCCTCCAGCCAGAATGCTTTAAGAGGGGTGGACTTCCACTCCCAGAATCCCCCAGCCAGCAATGCTTTAAGAGGGCAGGACTTCCACTCCCAGAATCCTCCAGCCAGAATGCTTTAAGAGGGGTGGACTTCCACTCCCAGAATCCCCCAGCCAGCAATGCTTTAAGAGGGCAGGACTTCCATTCCCAGAATCCCCCAGCCAGAATGCTTTAAGAGGGGTGGACTTCCACTCCCAGAATCCCCCAGCCAGCAATGCTTTAAGAGGGCAGGACTTCCACTCCCAGAATCCTCCAGCCAGAATGCTTTAAGAGGGGAGGACTTCCACTTCCAGAATCCTCCAGCCAGAATGCTTTAAGAGGGGAGGACTTCCACTCCCAGAATCCTCCAGCCAGCTATGCTTTAAGAGGGGAGGACTTCCACTCCCAGAATCCCCCAGCCAGCAATGGTTTAAGAGGGGTGGGCTTCCACTCCCAGAATCCTCCAGCCAGCTATGCTTTAAGAGGGGAGGACTTCCACTCCCAGAATCCTCCAGCCAGCTATGCTTTAAGAGGGGAGGACTTCCACTCCCAGAATCCCCCAGCCAGCAATGGTTTAAGAGGGGTGGGCTTCCACTCCCAGAATCCTCCAGCCAGCTATGCTTTAAGAGGGGAGGACTTCCACTCCCAGAATCCTCCAGCCAGCTATGCTTTAAGAGGGGTGGACTTCCACTCCCAGAATCCCCCAGCCAGCAATGGTTTAAGAGGGGTGGGCTTCCACTCCCAGAATCCTCCAGCCAGCTATGCTTTAAGAGGGGAGGACTTCCACTCCCAGAATCCTCCAGCCAGCTATGCTTTAAGAGGGGTGGACTTCCACTCCCAGAATCCCCCAGCCAGCAATGGTTTAAGAGGGGTGGGCTTCCACTCCCAGAATCCTCCAGCCAGCTATGCTTTAAGAGGGGAGGACTTCCACTCCCCGAATCCTCCAGCCAGAATGCTTTAAGAGGGATGGACTTCCACTCCCAGAATCCCCCATCCAGAATGCTTTAAGAGGGATGGACTTCCACTCCCAGAATCCCCCAGCCAGAATGCTTTAAGAGGGATGGACTTCCACTCCCAGAATCCCCCAGCCAGCCATGCTTTAAGAGGGGAGGACTTCCACTCCCAGAATCCCCCAGCCAGCATGCTTTAAGAGGGGAGGACTTCCACTCCCAGAATTCCCCAGCCAGCATGCTTTAAGAGGGGTGGACTTCCACTCCCAGAATCCCCCAGCCAGCATCCTTTAAGAGGGGAGGACTTCCACTCCCAGAATCCCCCAGCCAGAATGCTTTAAGAGGGGTGGACTTCCACTCCCAGAATCCCCCAGCCAGCCATGCTTTAAGAGGGGTGGACTTCCACTCCCAGAATCCCCCAGCCAGCCATGCTTTAAGAGGGGTGGACTTCCACTCCCAGAATCCCCCAGCCAGCAATGCTTTAAGAGGGGAGGACTTCCACTCCCAGAATCCCCCAGCCAGCCCGTCCCACACGTTTCTCTCCCGGGCTTCCTTCCACGGCTGCCTCTTGGCCTGGGCATCGGTCCAAACCCTGCAGCCAGATGGAGACGGGGCCTGAGGTTTGATTTGCAGCCTTGCCAGCTGTTTGACTCCAGTCGAACAACCGGCTCTAAGTTTCCCTGGGGGAGCCTGAGAAACCGGGCAGGCCGAGGGCACGTGCCAGGAAAATCCAGCCGGCGTTGTGCCAAGGCCGAAACCAGGGAGGCCCAACAAGGAACGAAGCTGTTCTAAAAATACAACTCGGTTTGCTGCCTGCCAACGGGGCCCTTAAACCATGTTTGGAATCGGGCATCACTGCAGAGGTTTTCGGCTCCTCCGGCGTAAATCAAGGGTGGCATTGCCGTTTGCTCGTCGTGCCTGTTTTTGCCTGCCCGTTAGTCCTCGACTTACAACCATTCATTTAGTGACTGTTGGAAAGTGACCCCAGCACTGTGAAAAGTGACTTAGGAGTGTTTTTCACACTTAACGACCGTTGTAGCATGGGGGGGGTAAGTGCTGGGAGAAAGACCTTTGCTTCGAAATGTGTCCAACGCCGATCTCGTCACGTTTTGAAGTAGTCGAGTCCCGAGTTACGACTGCACTCGGCAGCTGGCGTGTACAGGTAGTCCTCGACTTACGACCACAAATGAGCCGAACATTTCTCTTGTTCAGGGAGACGTTTGTTAAGTGAGTTTGGCCCCATTTTACGACCTGCCTTGCCGTAAAGTGAATTGCCGCCCTTGATAACTGTAAGTCAGATGGTCATTAAGTGAATCCGGCTTCCCCATCGATTTTGCTCGTCAGATGTTCGCAAAAGGGGATCCCGTGACCTTAGGACACAACGACGGTCGTAAATATGAGTCAGTTGCCGAGGGTCTGAATTTTGATCATATTTGTTAACGGGGATGTTAACATCGGTCGTAAGTGTGAAAAACGGTCACTGGTCGCTTTTTTCAGCGCCATTGTAACTTTGAACGGTCACTAAACGAAGTGTTGCAAGTCGAGGACTACCTGTTTTTTTATGAAATGGGTCATAAAATCGGGCAAAACTCGCTTAACAGCTGTCTCGCTTAGCAACAGAAACGTTGGGCTGAAATGCGGTCGTAAGACGAGGACTGCCTGTGGAGTGTTCTTTTTTCTTTGTTTCCTGTGTACATTTTTAAATATCTCATTTAGGTTTGTTGTTTTGTTTTATCTTTTTTTTTCCCTTTCTTTTTTGGAGTTCATCGTTTTAAGGACGTGAATTAAATCCTCCTCCTTCTTTAACGACACAATAATCCTGTGGAGGGTGGAGTCTGGGCAACTGAATGGAGCTGAGTGTTTACTTGAATGGAGCTGAGTATTTTCATGGCCGGCTGCCTTTCCTGTTGCCAATGCAAAGTTTTGTTCAGCAGATATATTCTCATCGTGTCCAGAGAGAGAGAAATATCTGCCTTTACCTAGGATCGAACTCATAGCCTCCTGATCGTGAGTTCGAGAGCTCCATCTCTAGGCCACCGCACCACTCAGGCCACCACACCAATCCTGGGAACGCTGTGACGGTCATAAGTGTGAGGATAGATCTTAAGTCACTTTTTTCAGGGTCATTGTAACTTCGAATGGTCGCTTAAATCATCTTTTAATGACCCCATCATCCCTTGCGGGGTGAAGTCTGGGCAACTGAATGAGCTGAGTGTTTACTGGCCGGATGCCTTTCCTGTCGCCAGGGCGGAGGTTTTTTTTTCAACAGATATATTCTCATTGTGCCCAGAGAGAGAAATACCGTATTTTCCGGCGTATAAGACGACTTTTTAACACATGAAAATCTTCTCAAAAGTCGGGGGTCGTCTTACACGCCGGGGGTTGTTCTCCTGTAACCAGGCAGACCAGCCCGAAAGGCTCTGACGATCCAAGCTCTGACGATCCGCTAATCAGGCAACTCAGCTGGGATCGCCGGAGCCATGGAGAAGGGAAAAAGTTTTCCCCCTCCAGCTTGCTTCCCTTAGCTGCTAGTCGCAACGCTTGCCTTGCTTCCCTTGCCTGCAATCCATTGCATCAGCAAGCCCCTCCCTGCCTGCAATCAAGCAGGACTTCAACTCCCAGAATTCCTCAGCCAGCAAAGCAAAGCTGGCTGAGGAATTCTGGGAGTTGAAGTCTACAAGTCTTAAAGTGGCCAAGGTTGGAGACCCCTGTTCTATTGGGTAAGTTTTTTCCCCCTTTGGGAGCTTTAAAAAAAAAAGTTAATTGGGTTTTTTTTTTTTAGTTGTTCTTTTTTTAGACCTAGCCATTTAAAGTTTAGGAAGTTTTAAATTTAGTTTTCATATAAAAATAAAAATAAAATAAAATAATATTTGTGCAGCTTTCTGAGATTTAGTGTGTTTCTGTAGTGTTTCACTCTAACTACACAAACACAAAAAATCTCACAAAGCTGTATGTGGAATTTTATGTGTGTAAAGTGTGAGAGTTGGGTTTTTTTGGGGGGTTTTGTGGCTGTGTGAGGTTCCTGCTTGTTGCAGGGGCCATTTGGGGTCTAGCACAGCTGCTTTTTACATTGTGGGCGAGCCAGTTGTGTTGTGTTGTGTTGTGTTGTGTTGTGTTGTGTGTGTGTAAAGTGTGAAAGTTGTTTTTTTGGGGGGCTTTTTGTGGCTGTGTGAGGTTCCTGCTTGTTGCAGGGGCCATTTTGGGTCTAGCACAGCTGCTTTTACATTGTGGGCGAGCCAGTTGTGTTATGTTGTGTTGTGTGTGTGTAAAGTGTGAAAGTTGTTTTTTGGGGGGCTTTTTGTGGCTGTGTGAGGTTCTTGCTTGTTGCAGGGGCCATTTTGGGTCTAGCACAGCTACTTTTACATTGTGGGTGAGCCAGTTGTGTTGTGTTGTGTTGTGTTGTGTGTGTGTAAAGTGTGAAAGTTGTTTTTTGGGGGGCTTTTTGTGGCTGTGTGAGGTTCCTGCTTGTTGCAGGGGCCATTTGGGGTCTAGCACAGCTGCTTTTACATTGTGGGCGAGCCAGTTGTGTTGTGTTGTGTTGTGTGTGTGTAAAGTGTGAAAGTTTGTTTTTTGGGGGGCTTTTTGTGGCTGTGTGAGGTTCCTGCTTGTTGCAGGGGCCATTTTGGGTCTAGCACAGCTACTTTTACATTGTGGGCGAGCCAGTTGTGTTGTGTTGTGTTGTGTTGTGTGTGTGTAAAGTGTGAAAGTTGTTTTTTGGGGGGCTTTTTGTGGCTGTGTGAGGTTCCTGCTTGTTGCAGGGGCCATTTGGGGTCTAGCACAGCTACTTTTACATTGTGGGTGAGCCAGTTGTGTTGTGTTGTGTTGTGTGTGTGTAAAGTGTGAAAGTTGTTTTTTGGGGGGGCTTTTTGTGGCTGTGTGAGGTTCCTGCTTGTTGCAGGGGCCATTTTGGGTCTAGCACAGCTGCTTTTACATTGTGGGCGAGCCAGTTGTGTTGTGTTGTGTTGTGTTGTGTTGTGTGTGTGTAAAGTGTGAAAGTTGGGTTTTTTTGGGCTTTTTGTGGCTGTGGGAGGTTCCTGCTTGTTGCAGGGGCCATTGTGGGTCTAGCACAGCTGCTTTTACATTGTGGGTGAGCCAGTTGATGTTTTTTAATTTTTATTTGGTGTGCGTTGGAAGAGGGGTAGTCTTATACGGTGAGTATAGCCCAAACCCTATATTTTAACAGGAAAATTTGGGGGTCGTCTTATACGCCGGAAAATACGGTATCTGCCTCTACCTAGGATCGAACTTCACAGCCTCCTGATCGTGAGTTCGAGAGCTCCACCTCAAAGCCACTGCACCACTCCTAAGGACGTGAATTAAATAAAAATAAAAATTCTGTTTCTTGCTTGTTAACCGATTCTCTTCCTTTCCTCTTGCCAGCAAAGACAGTCGCCTACATGCCTTACGCCGATGTCAAAAGGGCCATGGATCAGGAAGCCCAGATGCAAAACGCAGCGGCCCGATCGGGCTCGCCTTACCGCCTCTCACCCCGGGACATGAACAAGGCTTCGCCCCAGCCGGACATGAATGCCGCCCGTTACAGTGTCCCTCCAGGTAAAATTCTCGCGCCCTTCCGCTTCCCTCGGCTGCTTTTGGGGGACGAGGAGTGGTAGTGGCCGGGGAGTCGCAATTCGGGATCCTTAGTGCTCTCTCAGCTGGGTGGTTTTCTTGCAGATGTTTCATGACCCAGCTAGCTAGTGTCATCAGGGATAGAAGGGTTTGCGGAGAGGAGAGGGAGGACGGTGGGGTCCCCGTTGCTCTCTAACCTTGGTTGGTTTTTTTTTTGCAGACGTTTCAGTACCCAGTTAGGTAACATCACCAGTGCTAAAAGAAAGGGTTTTTTTAGAATTTAGAATAACAGAGTTGGAAGGGATCTTGGAGGTCTTCTAGTCCAACCCCCTGCTTAGGCAGGAAACCCTACACCGCTTCAGACAAATGGTAATAATAATAATAATAATAATAATAATAATAATAATAATAATAATAACAACAACAACAACAACAACAACAACAACAACAACAACAACAACAACAACAATAATAATAATAATAATAATAATAATAATAATAATAATAATAATAATTTTATTTCTATACCGCCCTTCTCCCGAAGGACTCAGGGCGGTGTACAGCCTGATTAAAAGCACAAAGACAAACAAAATTTAAAAATAAAATTATTAAATAATTGGCTCAATTATAAAACCCCCAAATTTAAAATCCCACATTTAAAACCAATTAAAATCCAACCTCCAACATCTTCTTTAAAACTTCCAGTGTTTTGTGAAGAGGAAGAGGAGGAGGAAGACATATGCGGGGTCTTTGGTGCTCTCTGAGCTTATTTTCACAGAGATGTTTCATTAACTAGCTAGGTAACATTATCAGAGCTAGAAAGGAGAGGGGTTTGTGGAGGAGGAAGAAGAGGAGGAGGAGGAGGACTGTGGGGTCCTTGGTGCTCTCTGAGATTGGATGTTTTCTAGCGAACATTTCATGACCCAACTAGGTAACATCATCAGTGCTAGAAGAGAGGGGGGTTTGGTCTGTTTTTATACAAGTGGCTTGATATATGGGCATTGATTGGAGTGTCCTTTTCTTCATGGTAATTCCTTGATTAGGCTGTTGTTTGCAGAGTCCCTTGGGAGTTGGGCGGCATAGAAATGCAATAAATTAAATTAAATTAAATTAAATTAAATTAAAATTTAGCCACTGCATATCAACAGGGAGCAAACCCCCCTCCCTTCTAGCACTGATGATGTTACCTAGGTGGGTCATGAAACGTCTGCAAGAAACAGCCAAGCTTAGAAAGCACCAAGGACCCCACAGTCCTCCTCCTCCTCTTTCACCTCTTCCTCCTTCTCTTCTTCCTCCTCCTCCTCCTCTCCACAAACCCCCCTCCCTTCTAGCACTGATGATGTTACTGTCAGCACTTCAAGCTGCCTTTACTCTAGTGCTGACATAAGAAGGAGAAGTGGAGGCGTCTGGAAAGGGACGTTTGACTTTTCACCTACTTCTTTTCCCTGGAGATAATCTCCCCTAGGAGATGGGATGGGAGGGGGGAAATTCCTTTGAGCTGGAGCGGTAGATTAGGGGTAGAGTGACTTGGAAGATGGCCAATGAGTGAGGGGAGTGGGGAAAGGAAAGGGAGGGTTTTGGGTCAGGAAGTCAGTGTTGGCTACGATGGAGACGGAGTTAGAATGCCGTGCTTAATAAATGGGAGTTTTTTTCATCAAAGACTTTGTTTAAAATGCAATTTATTTGAGACGACCTCGAAACCTGACAGTTACCTAGTTGGGTCATGAAACGTCTGCAAGAAAACTACCAACCTCGGAGAGCATCAAGGACCCCACAGTCCGTCCTTCCTCCTCCTCCTCCTCCTCCTCCTCCTCCTCCTCCTCTCCACAAACCCCCCTCCCTTGTAGCACTGATGATGTTACCTAACTGGGTCATGAAACGTCTGCAAGAAAATCTCCAACCTCAGAGAGCACCAAGGACCCTACAGTCCTTCCTCCTCCTCCTCCTCCTCCTCTCCACAACCCCCCCCCTTCTAGCACTGATGATATTACCTAGTTGGGTCACGAAACGTCTGCAAGAAAACCCACCCAGCTCGGAGAGCATCAAGGCCCACTATAGTTCAACCCTCAGCTCCCGATAATTCTCTTCTGTCGCTAATTTATCCTCCGTCTGTTTTACTTTCTCCCAAGTCCTGCAGCCAGCTCCCCATCAAGTCATCACCAATCTCCCGGAAGGGGTCCGGCCCCCGCCTACCCGGCCCACCCGGCCGCCCCCACCTCTGATCCCCTCCTCCAAGACGGTGCTGCCTTCCGAGAAGCCCTCCTTCATCATGGGAGGCTCCATTTCGCAAGTAAGCAGAAGAGAGAAAAGAAATACGATTTGCTTCGGTCGGTCATCTCTGGTCCCAGAAGCTCCAGGTTGAATGGAAAGCAGTCGTGGACAAAATTGTGGAAACCTTTTTTTGGGGGGGAAAAGTTGTATTTTTTGAGGTTTGATGGCTAATCACACCACTTTTTTTTTTTTTTTTTTTGGAGTTTCAAGAGAATCCTATTCCACTGCTGGAATAGCCTGGGAATAGCCCAGATCTTTTTTTTTTTTTTTTTTAATTTGATTTATATGCCGCCCTTCTCCGGAGACTCAGGGCGGCTTACAATGCGTTAAGCAATAGCCTTCCTACTTTTGTATATTTATACAAAGTCAGCTTATTGCCCCCACAATCTGGGTCCCCAATTTACCTTCCTTAGAAAGGATGGAAGGCTGAGTCAACCTTGAGCCTGGCGAGATTTGAACCTGCAGTAATTGCAAGCAGCAGTTGTTAATAACAGTGTGCTTTAGTCCATTGTACTACAGGCCTTTGTCTGTCTGTCTGTCTGTATGTATGGATGGATGGATAGATAGGTATAGATGATAGATAGATAAATAGATATAGATGATAGATGGATAGATGGATAGATAGATAGATACATAGATAGATAGACAGACAGACTGATAGATGATAGATAGATTTTTTAAAAAAAATTGATTTATATGCCGCCCTTCTCCGGAGACTCAGGGCGGCTTACAATGCGTTAAGCAATAGCCTTCCTACTTTTGTATATATTTTATACAAAGTCAGCTTATTGCCCCCACAATCTGGGTCCTCATTTCACCCACCTTAGAAAGGATGGAAGGCTGAGTCAACCTTGAGCCTGGGGAGATTTGAACTCGCAGTAATTGCAGGCAGCTGGTCTTAATAACAGCGTGCTTTAGACCACTGTACTACCAAGGCTCTAACCCAATGGAAAATCTATGGAGCCAGCTAAAGGAACCTGTTATTTATTTATTATTTAAATTTCTATACCGCCCTTCTCCTTTCGAACTCAGGGCGGTGAACAGCCAAGAATAAAACATTTGTACACAAAAGTTAAAATAGTTTTAAAATAATTAAATAAAGCTTGGCCCATAATTTAAAACATTTCAATTAAAATCAGTATCAATTTTTAAAAACCAATATAAAATCAGGCCAGCCCGGCTAACTGAAAGAAATAGGTTTTAAGTCCGGAGGTCTGGGATCACTCGTATCTCTGGGGGTAGATTGTTCCAGAGGGTAGGCGCCATCACAATCAGAAGCTTGTTAGTCAGAAGCGACCCTGCTAATATTAATATTAATATTAAACCCAGTTAATAGAAGCCATCATTCCATCTTGGTTTCACATTAGAACAGTTGCAGAACTCAAAGACTTGGTTCCCTCCATGGGAAGACGTTGTAAGGCCATCATTCATGCTAAAAGTTACCCAACTAAGGATTAACTGACATGGGGATCATTTTTTGCATATCTCGTTTTTTTCTATGTGTTTCACTTTTCTTCTTTCTACTATAACTGCTATTCTAATAGCAAATGCTTCCTAAAAGCTATTGCATTACATTCTTGATTCAATTATCTTTCCATCGATATATAATTTTATGGTACTACTCTAAAAAAAAAAAATGGTGTTATTAGCTAGTTTTAAAAAATACACTTTTCCCAAAAGGTTTCCACAAT
Organism: Pantherophis guttatus; assembly: GCF_059756535.1. NCBI lineage: Eukaryota > Metazoa > Chordata > Lepidosauria > Squamata > Colubridae > Pantherophis > Pantherophis guttatus. The sequence goes on from NC_142063.1 coordinate 346,241,178, forward strand.
TTTGGCCACTATCGTAGGTAGTCTTTGACTTACGACCATTCATTCTGCTACCATTGGAAGTCACGATGGCGCTTGATAAAGGGACCTCATTGCCCCTGCAGTCTTGGGGGCGAAATTTCTCTGCTTGGCAGCCGCCCCACACTTAACAACCACAGGGATGCTTTAACTCTCCCCGCCTCCCCCCCCAACTCTCTCCTTCCCTCTGCAGGTAGTCCTCGACTTAGGACCAAAATTTCTTGTTGCTAAGTGAGATTTCTGTGAAGTGAGTTTTGCCTCATTTTGACAACATTTTCCACAATTGTTAAGTGAACCGTGCAGTCATTAAGCAAATCTGGCTTCCTTCCTTGGCTTTGCTTGTCGGAAGCCGGCTGGGAAGGTGAGAGAGCAGGGGTGAAATCTAAAATTCGTTACTACCGGTTCTGTGGGCGTGGCTTGGTGGGGGTGGGGGTAATGTGACTGGGTGGGCGTGGCCAATATTTATTTTTATTTTTTACTTTTAAAACCATTTTTTCTACCACCTCTTCGGCGAAGAGGTTGTAAAAAAAATGCTTTCAAAAGGCTTTGACGATCCCAGCTGAGTTGCCTGATCGGCAGAGGCTTTTTTAAAAACTCAGCTTGGATCGTCAGAGGCATTCAAAAGAAAAATAGGGTTTTTTTCTTTTAAAAGCCTTTGACGATCCCAGCTGAGCTGCACGATCATCAGAGGCTTTTTTTTTTAACTTTTAAAAGCATTTTTTCGGCCAAAGAGGTTGTAGAAAAAAATGCTTTTAAAAGTAAAAAAAAAAGCTTCTGATGATTGTGCGGCTCAGCTGGGCATGGGGGGGGCAGGGATTTTTGCTACCGGTTCACCCGCCTCCATCGCTACCGGATCGGGCGATCCGGTCCGAACCGGGAGCATTTCACCCCTGTGTGAGAGAGAGAGAGACAGAGAGAGAAGGGAGAGATGGAGAGAGAAGAGAGAGGGGGGGAGGGAGAGAGAGAGAAGACGGTGAGAGAGAAAGAGAGATGGAGTGGGAGGGAGAGAGAGATGGAGAGATACAGATAAATAGAGATTTATTTATTTATTTATTTATTTTATATTTAAATTTATATATGATAGAGGTAGATATAAAGATGGAGACACAGGTGGGAGGGGAGAGAAAGAGAATCCATACAGGTGGTCCTCGACTTAATGACCGCAATTGAGCCCAAAAGTTATGTTACGAAGTGAGACATTAATTAAATGAGTTTTGCCCTATTTTACGACCTTTCCCACCACAGTTTTTAAGCGAATCCCTGCAGTTGTTCAATTAGTCACCTGGTTGTTAAGTGAATCCGGCTTCCTCCTTTGACTTTGCCTGTAAGGAGGTTGCAAAAGGGGATCACATGACCCCGGGGGGGGAAACAACGCTGCAACCGTCATAGCTACGAGTTAGTCGCCAAGTGTCCCGACTTCTGACCACGGGGATGCTGCAACCACGGTCCTAAGTGTGGAAAACGGTCACCGGTCAATTTTTCTTCAGTCCCGTCGTAACTTCAGTCCCTAAATGAGTGGTTATAAGCCGAGGACTACCTGCGTGCCCCTTGGGCACCCTGACCTGTGTGTGCCCTGCCATCCCGGCTCACCTGACCCAGCGTGCCACCTTTGCAAGGCAGCTGCTGGCCGCACAATTCCCCCCCCCCAAGTTCACACCCAGTAATTTCCTTGCAAAACCCAGCTGCCTCGCAAAAGGGGCAGGCCAGGTCTTATCCGCAGCGGGAGCAAAGAGGTCAGCTGGGGTGGCCGAGGGCAGGGCCTCACTGGCCTTGGAGTCCCTGCGGTGAGCCCGACCATGACCGGGGCATCCCGGGACACTGTAGCTTTGCGTTAAGCTGCTGGGCTGGGGCAGCTGAGGCTTCAGCTTGTGCCGCGAGTCGAGGGTTGCGTGCAGCCCCACAGCCGAGGTGCGCCAAGAAGTCCCTGAGCCCTTGCAGGTGTGGGGGCTGCTTGTCGCCTGGCAGAGCCAAAAGGGCACAGATGGGGGGGAGAAATGCGGGAGGGAGGGCAATTGAAGAAGAGGCAGCTTTTTTATTTTATCGAGGCTGGGGGCTGGGAGGGTCCTTAATTAATGGCCGTGGGATTTGGTGAGTGCCAGTAATGGGGAGGGCCCTGAAAGCGTTCCCACTGCCTTTTCACGAATTTTAAACATCCCTTGTTACTTTAAATTTTATATACTGGTTTTTGCTTTTAATGTTTTATTGTACGCCGCTTTTTGAGAGAGATGGGAGGTTCTTAAATTAATTGGATGGATGGATGGATGGATGGAGAGAGAGAGAGAGAGAGAAATATATAAACAGACTGCCAACAGAGAGATACAATTGATAGATAGAAGATAGTTAAATAGAGATAGACTGAGTGACTGACACACACACAGAGAAGGATGATAATGATGACAATAAATAGAGACAGTAGGTACATAGATGATAGACAAATAGATAAATATATAGATAAACGAGAGAGAGAGAGAGAGAGAGAGAAGATGATAGATAAATACAGATTGACTGACGGAGATGATAGATGAATAGATGATAGTCAGGCAGATGATTGATTGATAGAAGAGATAGATGATAGATAGATAAATAGAGATAGATAGATAGATAGATAGATAGATAGATAGATAGATAGATAGATAGATAGATAGATAGATAGGCAGATGATTGATAGATCGATTGATATATGATGATTGATTGATAGATGATAGATAAATAGATAAATAGAGACAGATAAATATAAACAGAGAGATACAACTGATAGAAGATAGATAAATAGAGATAGACTGAGTGACTGACACAGACACAGAAAAGGATGATAATTATGATAGATAGACAGACAGTAGGTACATAGATGATAGATAGATAATTATATAGATAAACAAGAGAGAGAGAGAAGATGATAGATAAATACGGATTGATTGACAGAGATGATAGATGGATAGATGATAGGCAGGCAGATGATTGATTGATAGATAGATAGACAGACAGATGATTGTTAGATAGATGATAGATAGATAGATAGAGAGATAGAGAGATAGATAGATAGATATAGACAGACAGACATAAATATAGATAAATAGATGGAGGGAAGAAAGACAGATTGACAGATAGATAGGCATGGAGAATTCAGATTGCTCTTCGTATAGATAGTCTGTACCAAAACTGGTGTCTCCAGCACACGCTGTATTTCAAACAGCAGAGTTCCCAGCCCACCTGACCAGCAGCCCACACGCCCACCCCTAGAAACGAAGCGGGTCACACCTGCGCTGCCTCCAGGGTAACTTGCGACCCGTTCCATATTCAGCCCACCTGCGGGATTTCTCCGTCGCCCTACCACCAGGATCGCAGGTGCATTCATCCCAGCTGCAGCCTGTCCCGGCACGTAATTATCTCACCTCTCAAAATGTGCTTTTCCTCCCACTCGTAGGGGACACCGGGCACTTACCTGTCTCACAGTCAGAGCTCTTACGGCCAGGAACCAGCCAAACCACCTGGAGGCTCCATTTCGCTCGGCCTGCCAAGGCAGCAGGATTCCAAGTCAGGTAAATAACTGAGGAGACGAGGACGGACACGGCCTTGGCTTCTACGCAGGTGTGCAGAAAAGCGGGCTCCTTGGCCTTCAAAAGACCAGTTAGATGTGAGTGATGGTCTTAAGATGGAAAGATAGCAACAGCAATAGCATTTGGACTTATATACCGCTTCACAGGGCTTTTACAGCCTTCTCTAAGTGGTTTACAGAGTCAGCCTCTTGCCCCCAACAATCTGGGTCCTCATTTGACCCACCTCGGAAGGATGGAAGGCTGAGTCAACCTTGAACTGGTCAGGACTGAACCCCTGGCTGTGGGCAGAGTCAGCCTTTAATACGGCATTCCAACCACTGCGCCATCATGGCAAGGAAAGGAAGGAAGGAAGGAAGGAAGGAACGAAGGGAGAAAAAGAGAAGGAAGGAAGCAATAGCATTTACACTTAGATATTGTCCTATAGTGCTTTACGTATTTTCCGAGTGGTTTACAAAGTCAGCCTCTTGCCCCCCAACAATCTGGGTCCTCATTTTACTGACCTCGGAAGGACGGATGGCTGAGTCAAACGTGAGCCGGTCAGGATCGAACTCCTGGCTGTGGGCATAATCAGCCTGCAATACTGCATTCTAACCACTGCATCATCATGGCAAGAAAACAGGGAAGGAAGGAAGGAAGGAAGGAAGGAAGGAAGGAAGGAAGGAAGGAAGGAAGGAAGGAAGGAAGGAAGGAAGGAAGGAAGGAAGGAGAAAAGGGAGGGGGAGAAAGAAGGAAAGGAAGGAAGGAATAGCAATAGAAATTAGACTTATATACCGCTTCACCGTGCTTTAAGAGTTTACAAAGTCAGCATTTTGCCCTCAACAATCTGGGTCCTCAATTGACCGACCTCGGAAGGACGGAAGGCTGAGTCAAGCTTGAGCCGGTCAGGATCGAACTTCCTGGCTGTGGGCAGAGTTTAGCCTGCAATGCTGCATTCTGACCACTGCACCCCCCGTGGCTCTTAAATGGGTTTCTGGGCAGGCCTGGGTTTTAGAATTGGGGGTTAGTGGTTAGGAAAATGGGACCCCTAAGCCAAGATCCAACTTACATATGCGTGCTGTAGGGTTTCCTGCCTGAGCAGGAGGTTGGACTAGAAGACCTCCAAGATCCCTTCCAACTCTGGTTATTCTATGATGGATACTCTGAGGCTGTGTGGGATGAAATAGTTTGGAAGCCAGTGGCGTGTATCTTAAAACATCTCCTTGCTTTCTTTGAAGTTTCCCTGCCCTACATCAAGCAAGAGGAATTTTCACCCCGGAGCCAAAATTCACAACAGCCCGAAGGCCTGTTGGTAAGAGCTCAGCACGAGGGAGTCGTCCGAGGTAAGCCGAGCTTGAATTAAGGAAGAAAATGTGCGTTCTTGAGATCGTCTTGAGTCCGTCTCTTCAGTACGTCCTGTTCCGTAGGGTCCGCGGTGCTCTCCGAGCTGGGTTGTTTTCCTGCAGCTGTCCCTTTACCCAACTAGGTTACATCATCAGGGCTAGAAGGAAGCGGGGTTTGCTCTCCGTTTATGCAGAATGGCTTGCTCTGTCGGCGTGGGTGGGGCTGAGGTTTCTCAATATTTATTCAGCATCGGGCCTGGGTACTTAACGGGACCGCCTTCTGCCGCCGATAGCCTCCCACCGGCCAGTTTGCTTCCACAGAGAGGGACTCCTCAGGGTGCCGTCAGCCAGGCAATGTCAGCTGGCGACCCCCAGGGAGAGGGCCTTCTCTGTGGCAGCTCCTGCCCTCTGGAACAACCTGCCCCCGGAGATACGTAGGGTACCAGATCTCCGTGCTTTTCGCCGTGCCCTCAAAACTTTCTTATTTCATCAAGCTGGGCTGGCTTAATCCCCCCCCCCTTTAGATATTTTTAATTGTAAATGGATTTTAGTCGGGAGGTTTTAAATTTTGGGCCAAAATTTGTTTAATTCTTTTAAAATTTTAAATTTTGTATTGGGATGTTTTTTTATTCTAGGCTGTGCACCGCCCTGAGTCCAGCAGGAGAAGAGCGGTATAAAAATTTAATAAAATAAATAAATAAATAAATTATTAGTTTGATTTATATGCCGCCCTTCTCCGGAGACTCGAGGTGGCTTACAATGCGTTAAGCAATAGCCTTCATACTTTTGTATATACCTGCTTAGTAGGGCTTTCGGGCCCCCCCTAAGCGGTGTTCTTTTTTTTTAATACAAAGTCAGTTTATTGCCCCCACAATCCGGGTCCTCATTTTACCTACCTCGGAAGGATGGAAGGCTGAGTCAACCTTGAGCCTGGTGAGATTTGAACTCGCAGTAATTGCAGGCAGCTGGTGCTACTTAACAGCACTTTAGTCCGCTGCTCCACCAAGGCACAATAGACAGACTGTCAGCCATCGGTGGACATGTAGAGCTAGCAAAAGCCCTTAGGACTCATATACCGCTTCACAGTGCTTTTACAGCCCTCTCTAAGCGGTTTACAGAGTCAGCCTCTTGCCCCCAACCATCTGGGTCCTCATTTGACCCACCTCAGAAGGGATGGAAAGCTGAGTCAACCTTGAGCCAGTCAGGATTGAACTTCCTGGATGTGGGCAGAGTTAGCCTGCAATACTGCGTTATAACAACTGTGCTGCCACGACTTACTTCCTTCTGCTTGTTTTCCTTCCTTCTTTCCTTCCTTCCTTCCGCTTGTTTTCCTCCCTTCTCATTTCCTTTCCTTCTCATATTCCTTCCTTCCTTCCTTCCTTTCTTCCTTCTTTCCTTCCTTCCTTCTACTTGTTTCCCTCCCTTCTCATTTCCTTTCCTTCTCATCTTCCTTCCTTCCTTTCTTCCTTCCTTCCTTCCTTCCTTCTTTCCTTCCTTCCTTGATTGATTGATTGATTCCCTCCCTCCCTCCCTTCCGAAGCAATGGCACTTATATACTGCTTCACAGTGCTTTTACAGTCTAAGCGGTTTACAGAGTCAGCCTCTTGCTCCCAACCATCTGGGTCCTCATTTGACCCACCTTGGAAGGGACGGAAGGCTGAGTCAACCTTAAGGTGGTCAGGATCGAACTCCAGGCAGAGTTAGCCTGCAATTCTGCATTATACCAACTGTAGCACCACTCCTTCCTTCCTTCCTTCCTTCCTTCCTTCCTTCCTTCCTTCCTTCCTTCCTTCCTTCCTTCCTTCCTTCCTTCCTTCCTTCCTTCCTTCCTTCCTTCTTTCCCTCTCTCCCTCCCTCCCTCCTAATAGCCCTTAGACCTATATACCACTTTATACTGCTTTACAGCCCTCTCTAAGCGGTTTACAGAGTCAGCCTCTTGCCCCTCAACAATCTGGGTCCTCATTTTACCAACATCAGAAGGACGGAAGGATGAGTCAACCTTGAGTTGGTCAGGATCGAGCTGCTAGCAGTGGGAATGCAAAGTTAGCCTGCAATACTGCATTATAACAACTGTACCACCACGGCTTCCTTCCTTCCTTCCTTCCTTCCTTCCTTCCTTCCTTCCTTCCTTCCTTCCTTCCTTCCTCCCTCCCTCCCTCCCTCCCTCCCTCCCTCCCTCCCTCCCTTCGCAATAGCCCTTAGACTTATATACCGCTTGACAGTGCTTTGCAGCCCTCTCTAAGCAGGTTACAGAGTCAGCCTCTTGCCCCCAACAATCTGGGTCCTCATTTTACCGACCTTCTACCAAGGGAAAAACCCTATCCCCGCCAACACTGCCAGGCAAACTACTGTATATAAACTGAGAGCAACTCCCCACTCCCCTTCTAGCACTGATGATGTTACCTAGTTAGGTCATGAAACGTCTACCAAAAAACCCCCAAGCTCGGAGAGCACCAAGGAGCTCACAGTCCAATTTTAAGTTATAGATACTCTATTCTATGGGCATCTTGTTCCGCCCCCACGCCTCAATTCTTCAGCTCTGCCTCCACAAAATTTCCATTGCTAAGCGAGATCGTTGTTAAGTGAGTTTTTGCCCCCCATTTTACGACCTCCCTCGCCACCGTTGTGAAGGGAGTCCCTGCAGTTGTTAAGTGAGTAACACGGTGGTTCAGCGCATCTGGCTTCCCCGTCGACTTTTGCTGGACAGAAGGTCGCAAAAGGGGATCGCCGGGGATGCTGCGACCGTCATAAATGTGACTCAGTTGCCAAGTGGCTAGATTTTAATCCCCTGATCCTGGGGAATGCTGCTAGGGTCGTAAGTGTGAAAAACGCTCATAAGTCTCTCTTTTCAGTGCCATTGTAACTTTGAATGGTCACTAAACGAATTGTTGTAAATTGAGGACTACCTGTAGCTCGGGGGGGGGGTCAAACACGGCCCCTGGGCCAGATCCGGCCCGCGATATGGTTGGATCCAGTCCGCCGTCCTGGAAAATGTATAGGGCCGGCCAGTGTGGCTTCAGCCCAGTCTACCCAGTGCAAAGAGGAAACATGCCAGCAGTTTGGGGAGTGGTGTCAAAACTGGCCACACCCACCCAGTTGGCCACGCCCACCCAGTTGGCCACGCCCAGTGAGTGGCATCAAGCTGGCCATGCCCACCCAAGCCCCCCCCCTCCGAAGTCAACGACAGCCTTGATGCGACCCTCAATGAAATTGAGTTTTGACACTTTTGTTGGGCATCCTACCGGAAAAATATGATATAAAAAAAAACCCTACATATTTGATTTTACACGTACTGACTGTGGCTCTGATTGTATTTGCGCAACAATGGAAGATTGAGGCGATCCCGTCAGATGAGAGGGCAATTCAGAAAATAACGGAATGCGCAGAAATGGACAGATTTAACGCTTATCATGAAGGACAGAGAAGATACTGAATATTTTCTGACGTGGGAGGTATTTTATCAACGGCTAGAGAATAGAAACAGAAGTTGGGAAGGAGGAGATATAAGAAAAGAAAATGTTACGATGGAGAGTCGTTTATGACGATGTTATGTACTATTGTAAATTATATTGATAGTTATATTATTTTTTAAAAAATAATATTGATTAAATTTCCAAAGATTAAGTACAAAAAGAAACTTAATACATAAAAAAAAGCAAGAAAAACACACCACACCCACAAAAAAACCAAAAAATATAAACAAACAAACATATCAAAATTTCAATACTATTAACAACTTTTCTGCATCGGTATCTCTAGCCTATTGAACCGCTTCACACAAATTCTACTTCTAAATATCTGTATCTTAAACTTACATCTTTATCTTGACTTCTATTTACAATTCGATCTCATAACGAAAACATCCTTTAAGTTTCATGTTTACTCTCCAACCAGGAATACCATTTTTTTCCATATTAAATAGTACTCGGTGTCCTCCCTCTCCTTCATTTCCATAGATAATCTGTCCATCTCTGCACATTCGTATATTTTTTTAATTATGATTTGATCTGGAGGGGTGTCTGGTTGTTTCCAATTTTGTGCTATCACAATTCTACTTGCCCTTAGTATGTGTAATACGATATATTGTATACTTTTCTGCATTTTCCCTTCCAGAATACCCAGGAGAAACAATTTTGTCTTTCTTTCTATCTTCTGCCCTGTTATTTCATCCAGCCATTTTTTAATCTTGTCCCAAAATTTCCTAATCTTAGGACAAGTCCACCACATGTGATAGAATGTCCCTTGTTTGTGTCCACACCTCCAACAATTCGGAGATAGTTACTGTATATTATTAATGTCATTGTAACAAATACAACAACAAATATACGAACGATGAATTTTTAAAGAATTGAACCCAGTTCACGGCCCTGTTCAATGGAGATGAAAAGTATTATAAATAAAATAAATAAAACATGAAAAAAAATTGAGTTTGACACCCCTGCTGTAGCTGGTTCCATTACATCTGCAGGTCCATCCTCATCCTTGTCCCCTCTTCCACTTCCCTGCAGGTACGACCACCATCCAAGAAGGGAGCATCACTCGGGGGACTCCCACCTGCAAAGTTTCCATGGAAGCGATGCCTGCTTTGCGTGGCTCCATCACTCAGGTATTCCCACCTTGCTCCATCTGGCTTCCCATATTGACTTTGCTTGTCAGGAGTTTGGAAAAGGGGATCTGTCAGGATTCCAAGTAACAGACCCAACGCAATAAAACCTCCGAGGCCTAGGCCTTCCTAAAACTACAGATTTATTACCGTGTTTCCCCAAAAATAAGACCGGGTCTTATATTAATTTTTGCTCCAAAAGACGCATTAGGGCTTATTTTCTGGTTAGGTCTTATTTTTTGGGAGAAAATACAGTACTAAATGCCTCCGTCTGCCTGACAATCTTAACTGGGGCTTATTTTTAGGGTAGGGATTATATTACGAGCATCCTGAAAAATCATGCTAGGACTTATTTCCCGGTTGGGTCTTATTTTCGGGGAAACAGGGTAGGTATGTCATGTTGGCACATCTGGTGAAAACCCGACTCTGAACTTCCCGCGGTTTTCCCCACCCAAATTAAAAGTCAAAAGTTCTTTTCCCCCCATTCTACATGTCCATCACAGGGTCCAATCCAGGGGTGAAATGCTCCCGGTTCGGACCGGATCGCCCGATCCGGTAGCAATGGCGGTGGGTGGTTTGGAGAACCGGTAGCAGAAATCCCTGCCCCCACCCCCCCATGCCCAGCTGATCATCAGCTTTTTCTACAAAATGCTTTTAAAAGTTAAAAAAAAAAAAGCCTCTGATGATCGCGCGGCTCAGCTGGGATCATCAGAGGCTTTTAAAATCAGAGGCTTTTAACCTCTTCGGCCGAAGAGGTTGTAGAAAAAATGCTTTTAAAAGGAAAAAAAAAAGTTGGCCACGCCCACCCAGTCACATTACTACCCCCCCCCCACCAAGCCACGCCCACAGATAGTAACAATTTTTACATTTCACCACTGGTCCAATCCGGCCACAGCCCCAACTCCAAGTTGGGGTTCTGATCCAGCCTTAGCAGAAGCAAGAAATAGACTCCTTGTCACGAAAACCCCCTCTTTATTTACCTCTTGTGAATTAATGGCATTCACAACGTCCGGGCAAGAGTCCTTCAAGGAGTTAACGGCAACAACAGTTAACTTATCAGTTCCTTGCGATAATTGCAAGGTCGTGAGCTCCCAGCCGAAAGGCTGCCAATTAAGTTCTGGCAAGCAGTCTTTGAGGCACGAAACACAATGAGCAAAATCTTCAGAAATACGAACGGTTGTCTCCTACGATCACCACTCCCCTTTCCTTCTATTTATTCCTCAGCCAGGGAGGGGCCATTCAGTGTCCATGTGTGCCTTGCTTCCCGGGTTGACTCCTTGTCCTCCGTTGCTCACCTCTCCTAACTGCTCTACGCATACGTGAATCTGGAACAGGCCCCAGCTGTTCTTCCTCCTCACTCATCTCAGTATATAAGTGCCATTGCTTCGGAAGGGAGGGAGGGAGGGAATGAATGAATCAATCAATCAATCAATCAAGGAAGGAAGGAAGGAAGGAAGGAAGGAAGGAAGGAAAGGAAATGAGAAGGAAGGGAAACAAGGAGAAGGAAGCAAGGAAGGAAAACAAGCGGAAGGAAGGAAGTCGTGGTGGCACAGTTGTTATAATGCAGTATTGCAGGCTAACTCTGCCCACATCCAGGAAGTTCAATCCTGACTGGCTCAAAGTTGACTCAGCTTTCCATCCCTTCCGAGGTGGCTCTGCGCATACGTGCATCTGGAACAGGCCCCAGCTGTTCTTCCTCCTCACTCATCTCAGCCTCCAAAGGCAGCTGCCTCTCCGGTGGCTGGGAAATGTCGGACGGCCCCGGCTCTATCTCTACGTCTGACGCAGAGCATCCATCAGAGCCTTCCCCAGACTCCAGAACTGGCCCAAGCTCCTCCCCAAACTCCTCATCGTCCGAGTCTGCCGCCAGCTCGGCTGGCAGCTGGCGGGCCACAAAAGTTGGTTTCGGTCCACGTTTCCCCAGCACCTGGTGGGAACGTCCTTGGTTCCCAGGAGAAAGAATTTTATTTTGGCTACAATTCCCCAGCTATCTCTACTCTCCCCCCACCTCCCGTTCCCACAGCTTCAAGCAGCGTAGCTGTGGCAGTCCTGAAGACGCTCCCATAATGGCTTCGGGGTTGACAGGATCACATGAACCTGAGGCCCTGCGACCGTTGTAAATATGAGTCCGTTCCCCCAAACATCTGAATTTTGATCTCGTGATTATGGAGAAAACTGCAAAGGTGGTAACGGGAAAAGGTCACATTTTTCCACGCCGTTGTAGCTTTGAACGGTCACTCAATGACCTGTTTTGTAAGTCAAGGACTATATCTGTATAGGCAAGGTACAACACAAGGAAGTGTGTTAGGAATAATTCTGTGTCATTCGTGGATGTGGGACCTGATAGGCAGTGTTCCTCAGAGACAGTTGCCCCCTTGCCCCCAATTATTTATTTTATTTATTTATTTATTTATTTATTTATTTATTTATTTATTTAATTATTTATTTAATTATTTATTTATTTAATTAATTATTTAATTATTTAATTATTTAATTATTTAATTAATTAATTAATTTCTATACCGCCCGTCTCCCGAAGGACTCAGGGCGGTGTACAGCCTAATTAAAAACACAAAGACAGACAAAGTTTAAAAATAATTAAAATTATTAAATAATAGGCCCAATTTATAAAACCCCAAATTTAAAATCCCATTTAAAACCAATTAAAATCTTTACATTGATAGCCCAGACTGGCGAAACAACATGGTTTTGAGGGCACAGCGGAATACACGGAGATCAGAGATTTTACGAATTTCTGGGGGCAGTTCATTCCACAGGGCTGGGGCTCCCACAGAGAAGGCCCTCCCCCTGGGTGTCGCCAGCCGACATAATTTGGCCGATGGCACCCTGAGGAGACCCTCTCTGTGGGAGCGAACTGGCCGGTGGGAGGCTACTGGTGGCAGAAGACGGTCTCGAAGGTATCCAGGTCCAATGCCATGGAGCGCTTTAAAGGTGGTAACCAACACCTTGAAATTAATCTTTTAAGTAAAGGTAAAGGTTCCCCTCGCACATATGTGCTAGTCGTTCCCGACTCCAGGGGGCGGTGCTCATCTCCGTTCCAAAGCCGAAGAGCCAGCACTGTCCGAAGACGTCTCCGGGGTCATGTGGCCGGCATGACTCAACGCCCAAGGCGCATGGAACGCTGTTCCCTTCCCACCAAAGGTGGTCCCTATTTTTCTACTTGCACTTTTTACCTGCTTTCGAACTGCTTTTTTAAAAAAAATTGATTTATATGCCGCCCTTCTCCGGAGACTCAGGGCGGCTTACAATGCGTTAAGCAATAGCCTTCATACTTTTTATATATTTATACAAAGTCAGCTTATTGCCCCCACAAACTGGGTCCTCATTTAACCTACCTTAGAAAGGATGGAAGGCTGAGTCAACCTTGAGCCTGGTAAGATTCGAACCTGCAGAAATTGCAGGCAGCTGTGTTAATAACAGGGTGCATTAAACCACTGTACTACCAAGGCTCTTACCAAGAGTTGGCAGAAGCTGGGACAAGTCACGGGAGCTCACCCCATTACGCGACTCTCGGGATTCGAACCGCCGAACTGCCGACCTTTCGATCGACAAGCTCGGCGTCTTTAGCCCCTGAGCCACCGCGTCCCAATTGATCTTTACAAAGGGAATTAAAACGTGTTTCCCCCTACAGGGAACTCCAGCCCTCCCCCAGGCTGGAATTGCAGCCGACGTTCTGCTCAAAGGAACCATCACCCGTCTGGCTACAGAGGACAGCAGTCCGGAAAAGAACCGAGAAGAGGCCGCGACCTCCAAAGGCCACGTCATCTACGAGGGCAAAAGTGGCCACATCATTACCTACGATGGTGAGTGCCAAGTAGGGATGCTCAAACCCCCAGGTGCTCCTCGGGTGAGATGCACCACCGAAGCTGGACATTAATGCGCCGTACGGTCCTTGGGGTGCTCTGGGAGCCTGGTGGTTTTCTTACAAACGTTTCATGACCCAACTAGGTAACATCATCCAGGCTTGGAGGGAGGGTGTTTGCGGAATGGAGGATGAGGGGAGTTGAGGAGGAGGAGAAGGAGGAAAAAAGGAAGAGGAGGAAGACTGGCATCCTTGGTGCTCTGAGCTTGGTGGTTTTCTTGCAGACGTTTCATGACCCAACTAGATAACATCATCAGTGCTAGAAGTGAGTGGGGTTTGGGGTGGGGAGGAGGAGGAGCAGAGTTTCAGTGGTTTTTTTTCCTTGCTAGCTTTTTGTTGTCTCTTTTAAATGATGTGTAAATCTCTCTTAAGTGTAGTGCAAACCACTGTACATAATCAGAGAGCAAATCCCACTCCCTTCTAGCGCTGATGATGTTACTTAGTTGGGTCATGAAACGTCTGCCAGACAGCAACAAAGCTTGGAGCCCACCCCCCCTCCCAATCCTCTTCCTCCTCCTCCTCTCTACCACTGATGTTGATACCTAGTTGGGTTATGAAACGTCTGCAAAAAACCCCACCAAGCTCAGAGACGACCGAGGACACCTCCGTTCAAGCCTGGATGTCAGCACTTCAAGCTGCATTTACTCTGGTGCTGACATAAGAAGGAGAAGTGGAGGCGTCTGGAAAGGGACGTTTGACTTTTCACCTACTTATTTTCCCTGGAGATAATATCCCCTAGGAGATGGGATGGGAGGGGGGAAATTCCTTTGAGCTGGAGCAGTAGATTAGGGGTAGAGTGACTTGGAAGATGGCCAATGAGTGCAGAGGAGTGGGGAACGGAAAGGGAGGGTTTGGGGTCAGGAAGTCAGTGTTGGCTGCAATGGAGTCGGAGTAGAATGTCGTGCTTAATAAATGGGAGTTTTTCATCAAAGACTTTGTTTGAAATGCAATTTATTTGAGACGACCTCGAAACCTGACAGACAGCCATCTGTCCATCGAGAATTATCTCCATTTTCCCTGGGAGAATCCGAACGAAACTCTTTTCCATTGGTCTCTCTTGCTGCTTGTCAACAGCCATCAAGAATGTCCGGGAAGGAACGCGGAGTCCAAGAACGGCTCACGACATGAGCCTCAAACGGACATACGAAGCCATGGAAGGGAACATCAAACAAGGGATGTCAATGAGAGAATCTCCCGTCTCGGCACCTTTAGAAGGTAAGCTTGGCTAGCAAATCCCTGTTTGTTTGCAGGAATTGGGGACGTCTAGACCAGGGGCCTCCAACCTTGGCAACTTTAAGACTTGTGGACTTAAATGTTGGAAATGCCCACCAGTTACCAGGTTCATATAATCACATGTGGTGGACATGCCCTAAAGCAAAAAGCTACTGGAATAAAATGAAGTTATGGGTGGAGGCAGGGGTAGGTTCTAAATTTTTTTACTACTGGTTCTGTGGGCGTGGCTTATTTTGTGGGTGTGGCTTGGAGGTCATGTGACTAGGTGGGCGTGGCTAGCTGGTCAGAGTCATTTCTGGAAGGTCCTCGCACTTATGACCAGTCCTCGCACTTACGACCCGACTCATTTGTTTGCTTTTAACACTGATCAGCTGTAGGACGGCCCTCTGAAACCCCGCGGCAAGAGTTTAAACAGTTTTTTTTCCCTCTAGTCATCAGCTGGGACTCAGGAGGCAGCAATAGATTGGGGGTGGGACCAAATAAAAGGTAAGAATTGGGGGTAGGAGGGCGGGGGGGGAGAACCGGTTCGGTGATGTCATATCGTCACCGCTACCGGCTTGGCCGAAACGGGAGGAACCCACCACTGGGTGGAGGAAATGATACAACAACATATAAATTTAAAACCAGAGCTATTCCTATTGGGTATCTTACCAGAGAAAACTAGTAAAGATAATTTTTTTTTAATTATTTGATTTATATGCCGCCCTTCTCCGGAGACTCAGGGCAACTTACAATGCGTTAAGCAATAGCCTTCATCCTTTTGTATATTTATACAAAGTCAGCTTATTGCCCCCACAATCCGGGTCCTCATTTTACCTCCCTCGGAAGGATGGAAGGCTGAGTCCACCTTGAGCCTGGTGAGATTTGAACTTGCAGTAATTGCAGGCAGCTGATGTTAATAACAGTGCTTTAGTCTGCTGCGCCACCAGGGCTCTATTTGATTATACATTTAATAACGGCAGCAAGGATTGTTTATGCACAAAATTGGAAAGCAGAGAATATACCATCGGAGGAAGAAGTAATTAAAAAATGTTTTAGACTGTTCAGAAATGAATAGATTAACTATGATGATAAAAGAAAGAGAAGATTCAGGATATTTTAAGATATGGAATAAATTTTACTATTGGCTAGAAAAGAGATATAAATAAGTTTTAAAAGAGATTGAAGAAAAAAAATTGTAATTAGAATATTATATTAATGGAAAACCTTTGTAATGGATTTGGTGAGATTGAAGACAGAAGAAGCCCTGGTAGCGCAGCAGACTAAAGCACTGTTTTTAACACCAACTGCCTGCAATTACTGCAAGTTCAAATCTCGCCAGGCTCAAGGTTGACTCAGCCTTCCATCCTTTCTAAGGTAGGTAAAATGAGGACCCAGTTTGTGGGGGCAATAAGCTGACTTTGTATAAAATATACAAAAGTATGAAGGCTATTGCTTAACGCACTGTAAGCCGCCCTGAGTCTCCGGAGAAGGGCGGCATATAAATCAAATTAAAAAAAAAAAAAGAGAGAAGAGAATAAATTTTTGAATCTCGTCATTAATGAAATGAAGGACTAGGGGAGACAGGATAGAAGTCTTCCAGTATCTCAGGGGCTGCCCCAAAGAAGAGGGAGTCAAGCTATTCTCCAAAGCACCTGAGGGCAGGACAAGAAGCAATGGATGGAAACCAATCAAGGAGAGAAGCAACCTGGAACTAAGGAGAAACTTCCTGACAGTGAGAACAATTAACCAGTGGAACTGCTTGCCACCAGAAGTTGTGGGTGCTCCATCACTGGAAGTTTTTAAGAAGAGACTGGACAGACATTTATCTGAAATAGGATAGGCTTTCCTGCCTGAGCAGGGGGTTGGACTAGAAGATCTCCGAAGTCCCTTCCAACTCTGTTATTCTGTTATCAGGCAGGTGGAGGGTAGTACATATGAAGAACGGTTGCAGGAACTGGGTATGTCTAGTTTAATGAAAAGAAGGATTAGGGGAGACATGATAGCAGGGTTCCAATATTTGAGGGGCTGCCCCAGAGAGGAGGAAGGGGGTCAAGCTATTTTCCAAGGCACCTGAAGGCCAGAGAAGAAATAATGGATGGAAACTGACCAAGGAGAGATTCAACCTGGAAATAAGGAGGAATTTCCTGACAGTGAGAACCATCAACCGATGGAACAGAAGTTGCCTTCCGAAGTTGTGGGAGCTTCATCACTGGAGGCTTTCAAGAAGAGACTGGACTGCCATCGGTCAGAAATGTTGCAGGGTCTCCTTGCTTGGGCGGGGAGGGTTGGACTAGATGACCTCTGTCACATGCTGTTATATTTTGATGTGTCTTAGCTGGCCACAAATGTACAGACGCTGTGTGGTTTTTAGACAAAAACGAACCTTCAAAGAATGTTTCTAGGATAAATTATCAGTACTGGCTCCCCCCAGGAATTCATTAAAATGCACCAAATATCAGGATTTATGGAGACTCTCCCTCATCCAGATCAGCCTTCCTTGGTCTTTTTTTCTCGGAGACGTTTCTCTTCTCCTTCCAGGAGCTTCTTCAGTTCAGAACCAAAGAAGCTCCTCGGCTGAGAAACGAAACATCTTCAAGCGAAAACTAAGAAAGTTCCAGTTGCCTTTTGAAAAAGCACTTTTGGGACAATTGAAAGAGAGAGAGAGGCTGTTTTCGGTAACTTCACTTTTTTTTTTTTTTCTTTTAGGCTTAATCTGCCGGGCTGTACCTCAAGGGAGTCCCCACTCCGACATGAAGGAGAGGACCGTGTTGTCGGGTTCAATAATGCAAGGTAAGAAAAAGACCAATACTCCACTCCCTCCCCCCCCCCCGCATTCCCCCCCCCCCATCTCTTCTCTCCTAACTGCTTGCCTTCAGAAGTTGTGGGTCCTTCATCACTGGAGCCTTTCAAGAAGAGACTGGACAGCCCCTTGTCTCAAACCGTATTTATTTATTTTATTTTTTTATTTGATTTATATGCCGCCCTTCTCCGGAGACTCAGGGCGGCTTACAATGTGCTAAGCAATAGCCTTCATCCTTTTGTATATTTATACAAAGTCAGCTTATTGCCCCCCACAACTGGGTCCTCAATTTACCTACCTTAGAAAGGATGGAAGGCTGAGTCAACCTTGAGCCTGGCGAGATTCGAACCTGCAGAAATTGCAGGCAGCTGTGTTAATTACAGGGTGCATTAAACCACTGTACTACCAAGGCTCCTATAAGGCAGGGGCTATTAAACTCAAGGCCCATCGTCTGGATCTGGCCTGCAGGGTGCTTAGATCTGGTCTGGATGACCGTAATACATTGAATTGAGGCAAGAAAAACCCAAAGTACACATATAAACTGGGGGAAACCAGGCTTAATAGCAGTGATTGTGAGAGGGATCTTGGAGTCTTAGTGGACAACCAATTAAATATGAGTTAACTGTGTATGGCAGCAGCCAAAAAAAGCCAAGGCAATCCTAAATTGCATTAACAGAGGGATACAATCAAGATCAAGGGAGGTACTAATACCACTTTATAAAACCTTAGTTTGTTTGGTTTTTTTTAGTTTTTTTAAATTTAATTTGTATACCGCCCTTCTCCCAGAAGGGACTCAGGGCGGTGAACAGCCAGAATTAAAAATACATAAAATACAAAAATTAAGATAATTAAAAGAATTAAATTAAGAATTAAATTAAATCTTAGTAAGACCACACCTAAAATACTGCATCCAGTTTTGGTCACCACACTATATAAAAGATTTTGAGACTCTGGAAAGAGTGCAGAGAAGAGCAACCAGGATGATTAGGGGATCGGAGGCTCAAACATACGATGAACGGTTGCAGGAACTGGGCCTGGCTGGTCTAGTGAAGAGAAGGACCAGGGGAGACAGGAGAGCATCTTCCAATATTTGAGGGGCTGCCACAGAGAGGAGGAAGGGGGTCAAGCTATTTTCCAAAGCAAAAGGAAAGAAGGAAGGAGGGAGGGAGGGAAGGAAGGTGGAAGGGAGGGAGGGAAAGAAAGAGAGAGAGAGAGAGAGAGAGAGAGAAAGAAAAAAGAAAGAAAGAAAGAAAAGAAAAGAAAAGAAGAAAAGAAGAAAAGAAAGAAAGACATCTGAATGAACCATAGATAGACAGAAGACATGGCTAGTCTAGCGAAGAGAAGGACCAGGGGAGACAGGAGGGCATCTTCCAATATTTGATGGGCTGCCCCAGAGAGGAGGAAGGGGGTCAAGCTATTTTCCAAAGCACCCAAAGGCCAGACAAGATATATTGGATGGAAACTGACCAAGGGAAGATTCAACGTGGAAATAAGGAGAAATTTCCTGACAGTGAGAACAGTCAACCCATGGAACAGAAGTTGCCCTCAGAAGTTGTGGGATCTTCATCCCTGGAGGCTTTCAAGAAGAGACTGGACTGCCATCTGTCAGAAATGTTGCAGGGCCTCCTGCTTGGACGGGGGGTTGGACTAGATGACCTACAAGGTCCCTTCCCACTCTGTTCATCTAATCTAAAAGGTCTCTCTTTTCCCACCAAAGGCACCCCGCGATCCACCGCGGAGAGCTACGAAATCGGACTCAAGTACCCGAAGATCAAGCGGGAATCTCCTCCCATGAGGACCTTTGAGGGAGCCATCGCCAAGGCCAAACTCTACGACGGGGTCACCACCATCAAGGAGATGGGGCGCTCCATCCACGAAATCCCCCGGCAGGAGCTGTTGAATCAGGAAAGCCAGAAGAACCCTGACATGATCCCTAACGTCCGTCCCATCATCGAAGGATCCATCTCGCAGGTGAGCAAAACCATCAGATCCTAACCGGGTTGTTGTTGTTGTTTTTTTAAGCGTTGGAAGGGATTGTGGAGGTCATAAAGTCTCACCCCCTGTTCAGGGCAAACCTCCAGATCGCAGGCAGATGGTTGTCTTCTTCTTCTAATATAGGCAGTCCTCGACTTACAACAGTTCGTTTAGTGGCCATTCAAAGTTACAACGGCACTGGGGGGGGAAATGACTTACGACCTTTTTTCACACTTATGACCGTTGCAGCATCCTCACGCTTGGCAACTGACTCGTATTTACGATGGTTGACATTGTCCCAGGGTCACATGATCCCTTTTTGCGACCTTCTGACCCGCCAAGTCAACGGGGAAAGCCAGATTCGCTTCACGACCGCATTACTAACTTGAAAGAGCTGCCGTGATTCGCTTAACAAGCGAATGTGGCAAGGAAGGCCGTAAAATGGGGCAAAAGTCGCTTAACCAGTGTCTCGCTTAGCAACAGAAATTTTGAGCTCCGCTGTGGTCGCAAGTCGAGGACTACCTGTAGAAACTAAGAGAATCAGAAAAGAGGTGGGGGGGCTACACAGGGGTCCCCTCAGCCTTTACGGTTTACCCCCAACTCTTGGAGAGGTTTTTATTATTTCTGAGAAGCAGAGAGAGAGAGAGAGAGAGAGAGAGAGAGAGAGAGAGAGAAAGAGAGAGAGAGAGAGAGAGTAGATGGATAGATAGATGGATAGAGATAGATAATTAGATAATTAGAGAGAGAGATAGCTAGATGATAGATAAAGAGATAGATGGATAGATGATAGAGATAGATAGATAGATAGATAGATAGATAGATAGATAGATAGATAGATAGATAGATAGATAGATGATAGATAGATAGATAGATAGATAGATAGATAGATAGATAGATAGATAGATAATTGGATGGATAGATAGATGATAGATAGAGATAGATAGATTAGAGAGAGAGAGAGATGATAAAGAGATAGATGGATAGATGATAGATAGATAGAGATAGATAGATAGAGATAGATAATTAGATAGAGAGATAGATAGATGATAGATAAAGAGATAGAATAGATAGATAGATAGATAGATAGATAGATAGACAGACAGACAGACAGACAGACAGACAGACAGACAGACAGACAGACAGATAGATAGATAGATAGATAGATAGATAATTGGATAGATAGATAATTGGATAGATGGATAGATGATAGATAGAGATAGAGAGGTAGAGATAGAGATAATTAGAGAGATAGAGAGATAGATGATAGATAAAGAGATGGATAGATGATAGAGATAGATGACAGATAATTAGATAGATAGATATGGATAGAAGATAGATGGATAGATACATAGATGATAGATAGATAGATAGATAGATAGATAGATAGATAGAGATAGATAATTAGATAGAGAGAGATGTTAGATAAAGAGATAGATGGATAGATGATAGAAATAGATAGATGATAGATAGAGATAGATAGATAATTAGATAGAGATAGATAGAGAGATATATGATAGATAAAGATGGATAGATGATAGATGATAGATAGATAATTAGATAGATAGATATGGATAGAAGATAGATAGATCGATAGATAGATGATAGATAGATGGAGATAGATAATTAGATAATTAGATAGAGAGAGAGATTATAGATAAAGAGATAGATGGATAGATGATAGAGATAGATGATAGATAGATAGATAATGAGAGAGAGAGAGAGAGAGAGAACAACAACAACATCGTACATTTTAAGAAGATACTTGCTTGCTACCTAGGATGCTGGCAGCAACCCGTATCAACCATCAGTGCCAGTTAATGATATTTGTGGTACATTTTTAAATGTTCAGTTGACTGAGTTTCATGTTTAATGAATAAAAGAGTATAATAATGATGATGATGATGGTGGTGATGATGATGATGATAGTAGTGATAGTCCTTTGGGTCGCGATAGGACAAAAATGACACGTCCAGTCTGAACATCTGGCTGAACATGAATGAATGAATGAATGAATGAATGAATGAATGAATGAATGAATGAATATTAAATAAATGTAGTCCTCAACGTACAAAGAAGAAAGTTGCTCCTGGCAACTGGACGTGGTGTCCTGCCACAACAAAAATTACCAGGAGATGTGCTGGCAAAGGGGAAGCAGGGAAGAGGCAAAATTTGAAAGGCCCATTTGGAAAAACGCTCCTTTTTTTCTTTCTCCTTTCCGAGGAGAAGTTTCTCTGCAAAGTTTGGCATCGACCTGGCCATGCCCACCCGGCCATTCAGATGTCTGCGTCCTCCTGGCACCACTCTGATGGCTACACCGCCCCAACCGCCCCCACCCAGCAGCATAGATGGACACACCCACCCCAGCCACACCCACCTGGCACCTCTCAGATGGCCATGCCCATCCAGCTGTGCCCACCTGACAGCACAGATGGCCACACCCACCCATCCACGCCCACCTAGTGCCACTCAGATGGCCACACCCACCTGGGGCACTTGGATGGCTGCACCCACCCAACCGCCCCCACCCGGCAGCATAGATGGACACACCCACCCAGCCACACCCACCTGGCACTGTCAGGTTTTCAGGCTGTCTTCAAATAAATTGCATCGCAAACAAAGTCTTTTATAAAAACAAAACTTTCATTTTATTAAGCACAGCACTTTTTACACCGAATCGTTGCAGCCAGCACTGACGTGCTGCCCCAAAACCCCTCCTTGTCCTTCCCCCACTCCTCTGCATTCATTGGCCATCTTCCCAATCATTCACCCCTAATCTACTGCTCCAGCTCAAAGAATTTCCCCCCTCCCATCCATCTCCTAGGGGACATTATCTCCAGAGGAAATAAGTAGGTGAAAGGCAACCGTCCCGTTGCAGACGCCTGCGTTCTCCTTATGTCAGCACTAGGATAAATGCATCTTGACGTGCTGGAGGGCACTACTCAGATGTCTCTGCCCACCTGGCACCACTCAGATGGCCACACCCACCCATCCACGCCCAACGGGGCCACTCAGATGGCCGTGCCCACCCAGCCGCACACACACCCCCCGGCTGCAGGCAGTCGCCATATGACTCCCTCCTCTTCTCCTCCTCCTCCTCCTCCTCCTGCAGGGTACGCCCATCAAGTACGAAAGCAGCTCCTGCCAGTCGGCCATCAAACACAACGTCAAGTCCCTGATCACCGGGCCCAGCAAGCTGTCGCGAGGCATGCCGCCCATGGAGATGATGCCCGAGAACATGAAAGTGGTGGAACGCGGAAAACACGAAGACCCCAAGGCTGGAGAGATGCATTCTCGCCACACCTCGGTAGTCAGCTCGGGACACTCCGTCCTGCGGTCAACACTCCACGAAGCTCCCAAGTCCCAAGTCAGTCCAGGGATCTACGAGGATGCCAACGCCAGGAGGACGCCGGTGGGCTATCAAAGCATGTCCAGAAGTTCGCCCATGATGAACCGGGCTGAAGGTGGGTGGCCTTCGCGGCTTCTGTGACGGTCAGCGGGACGAGGGACAAAACAGTTGACCAACTGACCTGCTCTGACTCTCAAAAATTCAGGAAGCCTTTTCATCAGTTATATTCCTATTTTCTTAGTGTTTCAGAATGGGTACCAATGGTTTCTCCCTGCAGATTGTTATACGGTTGGCCTTCAATTTACAAATAATTTGTTTAGTGAACTTCCCTTGCTAAGATATTTGTTAACTTCCCCAGATATTTGTTACGAGAGTCGTGCTCATTTTTCACCACCTTTTTGTGACAGTTGTTAAACAAATCCCTGCCGTTACTGTTGTTGAATCGTTGGCACTGTCAAGCAAATCTGGAAGGAAGGGAGAGCGGGCAGGACATAGAGGAAGGAAGGGAAGAAAGGAAAGGGAAAAAAGATGAGAAGGGAGGGAAGGAGCCAAGAGCCTTGGTAGTACAGTGGGCTAAAGCACCCTGTTATTAAGACCAGCTGCCTGCAATTCGAATCTCGCCAAGGCTCAAGGTTGACTCAGCCTCCCATCCTTTCTAAGGTAGGTAAATTGTGGACCCAGTTTGTGGGGGCAATAAGCTGACTTTGTATAAAATATACAAAAGTATGAAGGCTATTGCTTAGCACATTGTAAGCCGCTCTGAGTCTCCAGAGAAGGACGGCATATAAATCAAATTAAAAAAAAAAAAAAAAGGAGGGAAGACATAGAGGAAGGGAAGGAAGGAGAAGGGGAAAAGATAAGAAGGAAGGAGAAGAGAAGGAGGGAAGGAAGACATAGAAAGAGGAAAGGAAGGAAAAGATGAGAAGGAGGGAGGAAGGGGGGAGAGAGGGAGGAAGGAAAAGGAAAAGATGAGAAGGAAGGGGAAGGGAGGGAGGACATAGAAAGAGGAAGGGAAAGTGGAAAAGATGAGAAGGGAGGGAGGATAAGGATAAGGATAATTTTATTTCTATACCGCCCCTCTCCCAAGGGACTCAGGATGGTGTACAGCCAGGTAAAACACAATTCAAATATCACAATTTAAATTTAAAAATTCTTAAAAGTATTACATTTAAGGACAAAATTAGCTTAAAAACCCCCCAAATTTAAGAACTCCGAATTTAAAACTCAATTATGAAGCTATGCCTGTCGGAAGAGCAGAGTCTTAAGAGCACAGTGGAAAACTCGGAGGTCAGAGATCTTGCGTATCTCCTTGGGGAGTTCGTTCCAAAGGGCAGGTGCCACCACAGAGAAGGCCCTCCCCCTGGGTGTCGCCAGCCGACATAATTTGGCCGACGGCACCCTGAGGAGTCCCTCTCTGTGGGAGCGTCCCGGCCGGTGGGAGGCTATCGGTGGCAGAAGGCGGTCTCGTAAGCACCCAGGTCCTGAGCCATGGAGCGCTTTAAAAGTGGTAACCAACATCTTGAATCGCACCCGGAAGACCACTGGGAGCCAGTGCAGCTTGCGCAGGAGAGATGTTACATGGGCGCAACGAGTTGCACCCATAATTACCCACGCGGCCACATTCTGGACCAGCTGGAGCCTCCGAGTGCTCCTCAAGGGGAGCCCCATGTAGAGAGCATTACAGTAGTCCAGCCGGGAGGTAACAAGGGTGTGAGTGACCGTGCGCAAGGTGTCCCGGTCCAGAAAGGGACGCAACTGGCGAATCAGGCGAACCTGATAGAAAGTCCCCCTGGCCACGGGCGTCATATGCTCTTCTAAAGACAGCCGTGCATCCAGGAGGACGCCCAGATTGCGAGCCCTCTCCGTGGGGGGGATAGAGATTCACCCCCTATAAACGGGAAGGTGGACATAGGAAGAGGAAGGGAAGGAAGGAGAAGGGGGAAAGATGAGAAGGAAGAAGAGAAGGAGGGAAGGAAGACATAGAAAGAGGAAGGGAAGGAAAAAATGAGAAGGAGGGAGGGAGGGGGGGAGAAGGAGGGAAAGGAAGGAAGGAAAAGATGAGAAGGAAGGGGAAAGGAGGGAGGGAGGACATAGAAAAAGGAAGGGAAGGTGGAAAAGATGAGAAGGGAGGGCGGGAGGTGAACATAGGAAGGGGAAGGGAAGGAAGGAAAAGGGAAAGAAGAGAAGGAAGGAAGGAAGGAAGGAAGGAAGGAAGGAAGGAAGATGGGGATAATAAAACTGACAAGAGGGAAGTTCAAAAATAAAATAATAATGAAATAAAAATAAGAGTAAAGCAAAAATAAATATTAATTAAAAGTAATAAAGAAATAAAATATAATAATAAAAATAAAGTAATAATATATAAATAATAATAATTATTATTATTAATAAAATAAAATTAATTAATAATTACTAATAATTATTAATAATTAATAAATTATTTTTATAATTATTATAATTATATTTATAATTATTATAATTATTTAATAAATTATTTTATAATTATTAATAAATAATTAATAAAATAAAATTATTATTATTAATAATAATAATAATAATAAAATAAAATGAACAAATTAACAAGGAAACGAAAAAGAAACGCGAAACTCGACAGGCAGCGGTCAATGGGCCCCTGGCTTGTCTCCTGCCATCGCTCGTCTTTTGTGTTTCCATATTTCAAATCCAACCAGCCAGCCAGCCGACCTTTCTTCGGCGCTTCACGGTCCACCTGAGTTTCCCAGCGGCCAAAGTGGGGCGCAGAAGCGGCTTGCGTTCCCACAACCGCCAGCCAACTCTTAACCCGGGTTTCTTTTGCAGGCAACCTTTCTTCGGGGAAGCCCTTGAACCACGAGAGGAAGTCCACTTTGACGCCGACGCAAAGGGAGAGCGTCCCGGCTAAATCTCCGGTCCCGGGGGTTGAGCCCGTGGTCACTCACAGCCCCTTCGACCCCCACCACCGAGGGGCAGCCCCCGAGGTTTACAGGAGCCATCTCTCGCCTCACCTGGACCCGGCCATCCAGTTCCACAGAGCTTTGGATCCCAGTACGTACCATTTATTACTACTATTATTATTATTATTGCTTTTCTATACGTGGTCCTCGACTTACGACCGCAATTGAGCCCCAGATTTCCATTGCTAAATGAGACGACCAAGTCTTGCTCCATTTAACGATCTTTCTTGCCACCGCTGTTAAGCAAATCACCGCAGATGTTAAGTTAGAACCACGGTCATTAAGTGAAACCGGCTCCCCCTCCCCCCCCTTTTGACTCTGCTCGTCAGAAGGTCGCAAATGACCCCCGGGACACTGCCACGTCGTATATGTGAGTCCGTTGCCACGCATCCAAATGTAAATCCCTCGGCTGCGGGGATGCCTCAACAGTCGTTAAGTGTGAAAAATGGGTCCTAAGTTCCTTTATTTCCGTGCCCTTGTAACTCCAAACGGTCACTAAATGAACGGTTGTAAGTCGAGGATTACCTATACAGAATAAACGAGTTGGAAGGGACCTTGGAGGCCTTCTAATCGACATCCCACCCAACCCCGATCAAATAGGAAGACCAGGAAAAATCCCCGTCAATTACATGTGAATAAGGTTGAATAAGTCCCTTTTCTCATGCCGTTATCACTACAAACGGTCACTAAATGAACGGTTGTAAGTCGAGGAATACCTGTAACATAAGAAATATTGCTTTTTGTCTCTTGCCTAGTGCCTGGTTCCCCCTACTTAATGTATTCTGCTCTTCCTCGCCCAGCGACCGCCTACATGTTCCAGCGGCAGCTGTCGCCCACGCCGGGCTACCCCAGCCAATACCAGCTTTACGCCATGGAGAACACGCGGCAAACCATCCTGAACGACTACATCACGTCGCAGCAGATGCAGGTCAACCTGCGGCCGGACCTTGCGCGAGGACTGTCCCCACGAGAACAGACCTTGGCGCTTCCCTACGCAGGGGCCAGAGGTAGGTTTCCTTGGCTCAGGAGCAGCCTTCTGCAAAAACCAGGTTAATCTAGAACCTGGTTCGGCCCATGGGATGCTTAGATCTGGTGCCTCTGCCAGCGAAAACAAGCTCCCAATCTCACGCAGCCCGCCCGAGCTCCATTTTTGCTGGGAGAGGGTTGCAGGAGGCCGGTCCCAGCCGAAAATGGAGATTTCCCTGGCACGGCACTCAGGCCACCGCTATTCCAACGGATGCGCTAATTAAATTTTTATCAGGTCCGCCTGATTCGCCAGTTGCGTCCCTTTCTGGATCGGGTCTCCTTACGCACAGTCACTCAGGCACTCGTCACTTCCCGCCTGGACTACTGCAATGCTCTCTACATGGGGCTCCCCTTGAGGAGCACCCGGAGGCTCCAACTGGTGCAGAATGCGGCTGCGCGGGGGATTATGGGAGCGAGGGGGCGCTCCCATGTGACTCCTCTCCTGCGTGAGCTGCATTGGCTTCCAGTGGTCTTCCGGGTGCGCTTCAAGGTGTTGGTTACCACCTTTAAAGCGCTCCATGGCTTAGGGCCTGGGTACTTACGGGACTGCCTTCTGCCACCAATAGCCTCCCACCGGCCAGTTCGCTCCCACAGAGAGGGACTCCTCAGGGTGCCGTCAGCCAGGCAATGTCGGCTGGCGACCCCCAGGGGGAGAGCCTTCTCTGTGGCAGCTCCTGCCCTCTGGAACGATTTGCCCCCGGAGATACGAAGGATATCGGATCTCCGGGCACAGGTCTTTCGCCGTGCCCTGAAAACTCTTCTTTTCCATCAAGCAGGGCTGCCCCCCCCCCCTTTTTTTTTTTTTAGTTTTTTAGCTTTTAATCTGTCAATGGGTTTTAATTCAAATTGTTTTAAATTTGGGCCAAAGTATGTAATTCTTTTAATAATTTTAAATTTTGTATTGGTATGTGTTTTAGTTTTGGCTGTGCACCGCCCTGAGTCCACTAGGAGAAGGGCGGTATACAAATTGAATAAAATAAATGAATGAATGAATACATAAATAAATAAATAATAAATAATAAATCAATCAATCAATCAATCAATCAATCAATCAATCAATCATGAGCCTCAGCCAAGCTTCAAAAGAAATCCAGGTATTTATTAGGAGCTTCATGTCGGCACGTTCCAAGTGAAGCCAACTCTGACCCCATGTAATTTACGACCCAAACTTGACCCTGGTTCCCCCCTCCCCCCCTCAGGGTGTGTCATCAGTCACATTCGCCAACGGAGCAATTTCGTAGGTTGTAGTGATCACTCCCCTCTGGCCGCTGTGGGTAACCCTCCGAGACAGCCTTGAGAGAGAGATGTCTGGAATGTGCTTTTGTTTTTGGCTGCCGTGCTGCTTCGCCGTTTTCCCATCCCCCTCGCTTATGGCAACTGGAGAGGAGGCCAGGGATGCTTTGCGAGTTGACAGCCACAGACGCCCCCGACACGAGTGACATCAAGTTGGCCACGCCCACCCTGGCCACGCCCACCACAGCTCCCTGAGGTCAAACACAACCCTGCTGCGGCCCTCAATGAAATCGAGTTTGATCTAGAACTGTTTTCGTAGGGCCCTTGCTGGAATTCCGCATGATCGGCCAACCGGTGTGCGTGCATTGGAGTGCACACACGGTCCCACTCGCACGAGCTTCATGGCCAGTCATGGCCTGACTTGCACGAGCATAGTTGCAGGTGGTTGTGACCCCCCCCACCTGCACACACATCACGGATGCTTGGGGTCCCACACGCGTGGGCATTGTCATGGGTCTTTGCTGCGTCACTCGTGTGAGTTTTGCTGGCGGTCTCGGCCCGACTCGCACAAGCATCTTGTAGCCCCACTTAGACGATCATCGTCGTGGGCGCTTGCGGTCCCACTCGCACGATCATTGTCACGGGGATTCGCAGCCCCACTCGTGCGAGTTTCACGAGCGGTCGCGCCACGATTCTCACAAGCATCATCACAAGCGCTTAGATCCCACTCGCGTGAGCCTCTTTGCAGACGCTTGCGGTCCCCCTCACGGGAGCATTGTCATCATGGGCGTTTGCAGTCCCACGCGTGCGAGCATTGTCGCAGGTGTTGGAAGGAAAATCCATCTGGTTCAGTTCCAAGCCGGGAGAAAGACGCCGGAAATAAAATGGAGGCTGATTGGAAAGAAAAGTTCCCTTTATGGATGAAGCAGAACCACGAACCACATGTTGTTCTGGGACAGCTGAGCAAATGCTGAATAGGTGGACGGATCTTTATAGTTTCTGTAACTGTGAAGTTTGGGATTTGTGCAAGATGGGCTTTGTGTTTCTAAAAGGCTGTTGGGCAATTCCTATTGTGGCTCACGGCTTTCGTCCTGCGTTGGATCTTGGGTGAGGGGTTGCTTGTTCTAATTCTATTACCGTTTTTGTCAGCTGTCAAACTTTGCCACAGGGGAGTTTCGAAATCTCCTGCCTGGAATGGACTTCTGCCGGCAGTGTTTGCTTTGCTTGTGAACGGAGACATCTAGATAGTCGGCTTCCTCTTTCAATAAGCTCTTTATCTCCTTAAGTGCTGGCATCTGCTGTTAAGGAAGACTTGGGGGTCTGCTTTCTGCCTCTAAAAACATGTTTCTCTGTTTCTCCTTTAGGGAAATATAATAGTCTGCTTTTTTTTAATATTTCCCAAAATATTTCATTCCTCTGAGGGGGGGGCTTCCCACACAGGCGTGCGTGGCCGCATTCCTGCAAGTTGCGTGGGCGGTCACAGCACAACTCACACAAGCGTCGTCACAGGCGCTTACTTCCCCACTCGCGGGATGCTTGCAGCTCCACTCGTGCAAGCATTGTCACAGGTGTTCGTGGCTCCACTTGCGCAAGCATGATTGCAAACATGGGAGCTTGCACGCATGCGCACGTGTGCGGCTGCGCCCCCCCACAAAATCATCCCCGCTTTGCCACCTCCCCTTCCCGCTCCGGGCCGCCAAGCCAGAAAGGTTGGGGAACTCTGCTGTATCCGATGTTCTTGGTCAGCGGGGATTTTTAGCCAGGGTCAGAGGCAGGAGTGAAATGCTCCCGGTTCGGACCAGATCACCTGATCCGGTAGCGATGGAGGCGGATGGTTCGGAGAACCGGTAGCAAAAATCCCTCCCCCCCCGCCATGCCCAGCTGAGCTGCACAATCATCAAAGGGTTTTTTTTTTACTTTTAAAAGCATTTTTTCTACAACCTCTTCGGCTGAAAAAATGCTTTTAAAAGTAAAAAAAAAAAAGCCTCTGATGATCGCGTCAAAGGCTTTTAAAAGCTTTTTTTCTACAACCTCTTCAGAGGTTGTAGAAAAAATGCTTTCAAAAGCCTCTGACGATCCCAGCTGAGTTGCCAGATCTGCAGAGGCTTTTTTTTCTTTTAAATGCTTCTGACGATCAGGCAACTCAGCTGGGATCATCAGAGGCATTTAAAAGAAAAAAAAGCCTCTACCGATCAGGCAACTCAGCTGGGATCGTCAGAGCCTTTTGAAAGCATTTTTTTACAACCTCTTCGCTGAAGAGGTGGTAGAAAAAATGGTTTTAAAAGTAAAAAAAAATTGGCCAGACCCACCCAGTCACATTAACCCCCCCCCCCAAGCCACGGCCACAGAACCGGTAGTAACAAATTTTAGATTTCACCACTGGTCATAGGGTCACCTCAAAGTGTTATTGGCTGGACCACTGACCGTCAGCTGTTTACAGGTGGTCCTCGACTTATGATCACAATTGAGCCCAAAATTTCCATTGCTAAGTAAGACAGTGACCGATCTGTTTTGTGACCATCAAAACACACAGGTAGTCCTCGATTTATGATCCCAATTAAGCTCAATATTTCCGTTGCTAAGCAAGTCAGTGACCAATCTGTTTTGTGACCATCAAAACACACAGGTAGTCCTCGACTTACGAGCACAACTGAGCCCAAAATTTCTGTTGCTAAGCAAGGCAGTGACTGATCTGTTTGAGACCATCGTCATAACCTTTGTCGGACCCTCTAATCTGGGTCATCACTCCCCTTTTTTTGTGTCGGTCGTAACTTGGAACAGTCACTAAACAAGCCCTTTTTACTTTTCTTTTGGTCTTAATCCGTGTTGGCCTTCATTCCTTCCTCTTTCGACAAGGAATCATCGACCTGAACAGCATGGCGCCCACCATCTTGGTGCCCCACCCCGGGGGGCCAAGCACGCCCCCGATGGAGAGGATTACCTACATTCCTGGCACTCAGCTGGCGTTCCCCACCAGGCCTTACAACCCGCCCTCCATGTCGCCAGGTAAGGGCCAGAACAATGGACGTGCTGGGTTCAGGTCCAACACAGCTGAGGGGATTTGAGGGGGTGGGGGGGCAGATCCCCATTTCTGCTTCGGAGCAAAAGCTGGGCACATCTGCACAGGGCATCCCAGGATGAAATGCTTCATCGGATTTCACCTTGGCTGCCAATTGGATGGATGGACGGATGGATGGATAGATAGATAGATAGATAGATAGATAGATAGATAGATAGATAGATAGATAGATAGATAGATAGATAGATGAGAAAGGGTGGAAGAGGGAGTAGAGAGAGAGGAGAGAGAGATGATAGGTAGGTAGGTAGGTAGGTAGGTAGGTAGGTAGGTAGGTAGGTAGATAGATAGATAGATAGATAGATAGATAGATAGATAGATAGATAGATAGATAGATAGATGAGAAAGGGTGGAAGAGGGAGTAGAGAGAGGAGAGAGATGATAGTAGATAGATAGATAGATAGATAGATAGATAGATAGATAGATAGATAGATAGATAGATAGATAGATAGATAGATGAGAAAGGGTGGAAGAGGGAGTAGAGAGAGAGAAGAGAGAGATGATAGATAGATAGATAGATAGATAGATAGATAGATAGATAGATAGATAGATAGATAGATGAGAAAGGGTGGAAGAGGGAGTAGAGAGAGAGGAGAGAGAGATGATAGATAGATAGATAGATAGATAGATAGATAGATAGATAGATAGATAGATAGATAGATAGATGAGAAAGGGTGGAAGAGAGAGGAGAGAGGAGAGAGAGATGATAGATAGGTAGGTAGGTAGGTAGGTAGATAGATAGATAGATAGATAGATAGATAGATAGATAGATAGATAGATAGATAGATAGATAGATGAGAAAGGGTGGAAGAGGGAGGAGAGAGAGGAGAGAGATGATGATAGATAGATAGATAGATAGATAGATAGATAGATAGATAGATAGATAGATAGATAGATAGATGAGAAAGGGTGGAAGAGGGAGTAGAGAGAGAGAAGAGAGAGATGATAGATAGATAGATAGATAGATAGATAGATAGATAGATAGATAGATAGATAGATAGATAGATAAGAAAGGGTGGAAGAGGGAGGAGAGAGAGGAGAGAGAGATGATAGATAGATAGATAGATAGATAGATAGATAGATAGATAGATAGATAGATAGATAGATAGATAGATAGATAGATAGATAGATAGATGAGAAAGGGTGGAAGAGAGAGTAGAGAGAGAGGAGAGAGAGATGATAGATAGATAGATAGATAGATAGATAGATAGATAGATAGATAGATAGATAGATGAGAAAGGGTGGAAGAGGGAGTAGAGAGAGAGAAGAGAGAGATGATAGATAGATAGATAGATAGATAGATAGATAGATAGATAGATAGATAGATAGATAGATAAGAAAGGGTGGAAGAGGGAGGAGAGAGAGAGGAGAGAGAGATGATAGATAGATAGATAGATAGATAGATAGATAGATAGATAGATAGATAGATAGATAGATAGATAGATGAGAAAGGGTGGAAGAGAGAGGAGAGAGAGAGGAGAGAGAGATGATAGATAGATAGATAGATAGATAGATAGATAGATAGATAGATAGATAGATAGATAGATGAGAAAGGGTGGAAGAGGGAGTAGAGAGAGAGGATAGGTAGGTAGGTAGGTAGGTAGGTAGATAGATAGATAGATAGATAGATAGATAGATAGATAGATAGATAGATAGATAGATGAGAAAGGGTGGAAGAGGGAGTAGAGAGACAGAGATGATAGGTAGATAGATAGATAGATAGATAGATAGATAGATAGATAGATAGATAGATAGATATAGATATAGATAGATAGATAGATAGATAGATAGATAGATAGATAGATAGATAGATAGATAGATAGATAGATAGATAGATAGATAGATGGATAGAAGATTGTGAATGGATGGATGGATAAAGATACACAGTGATAGATAGATGATAGATTGATAGACAGACAGATAGATAGATATAGGTATGTGTGTGAATGTATGTAGGTACCCTGTTTCGGGAGTGAAATGCTACTGGTTCAGGCCGGTTCACCCGAACCGGTAGTAAAAAATGTAAAAAAAAAAAAAAAGTTCCAACGATCAGGTGAGCGACGCGCAATCGTCGGAACATTTTTTTTAATTACTTTTTTAGCATTTTTTTACTACCAGTTCAGGCGAATAGGTAGTAAAAAATGCTTTTAAAAAGTTTTTTAAAAAAGGCTATTCGCCCGAACCGGTAATAAAAAATGCTTTAAAAAAGTTTTTTAAAGGGTTCCCACGATCGCGCACCACAGCTGATCACCCTCCACCGCGCTGTTCTACTTACCTTCCCAAGCCTCCTTTCGGCATGCATTGCGCGTGTGCGCACGCAACTCGTGTTTGGCGCTCACTGGGCATGCACACGCACAGCACACGTTTTAAACCAGTTCAGATTTCACCACTGCCCTGTTTCCCCGAAAATAAGACCTGCCCGGATAATAAGCCCAATCGGGCTTTTGAGAGCATTTGCTAAAATAAGCCCCCCCAAAAAATAAGCCCTCCCTGAAAATATTTAAACACATGCGCAGCCGGTCTCCGCCATTTCCTCTGGTTAGAGTTAGGGAGACAGAGCTGGAAATCAGGGAAGACGGCAAGAGGAGCCCCGTCTCGCTCCATGCGCCCCAAAATAATAAGACCTCCCCGAAAATAAGGCCGAGCGCTTATTTCAGGATTCAAAAAAATATAAGACAGGGTCTTATTTTCCAGGGAAACACGGTATGTACAGGTAGTCCTCGATTTACAACAGCCCGTTTAGTGACCCTTCAAAGTTATGTCACTGAAAAAGTGACTTACGACCATTTTTCACACTTATGACCGTTTCAGCATCTCCATGGTCACGTGATTTACATTCGGATACTTGACAGCTGACTCGCATTTATGACGGTTGCAGTGTCCCAGGGTCACGTGATCGCCTTTTGCGACCTTCTGACAAGCAAAGTCAGTTTGGGCTCAGTTGTGGTCTTAAGTTGAGGACTGCCTGTCTTATAGTTAGCCCTCTCCTTACGACCGATCGCTTAGCAACTGTTTGAAGTTGCAATAGACGCCCCCCCCCAAAAATGTAGAGGTGTTCCTTGGCTTAACAATCATTCGTTCTGTGACCGTTCAAAGATACAACGGCAGTGAAAAAAAGTGAATTGTGACCGTTTTTCACACTTAACGACCATTGCAGCATCCCCGTGGTCATGTGATCAAAATTCAGTGAAGTTTGTCAACCGACTCATATTTACGACAGTTGCAGGGTCCCAGAATCACATGAGCCCCTTTTGTGTCCTAATGAGCAACCTCAAGGGGGAAGCCAGATTCACTTAACAACCGGGTTACTAACTTAACAATTGAAGTGTTTCACTTAACAACCATTTGCAAGCAAGGTCGTAAAACGGGGCAAAGCTCTCTTAACAGCTGTCTCGCTTAGCGAAAGAAGTTTTGGGCTCCTTTGTGGTCGTAAGTGGAGAACTGCCTGCAATCCATCCGTTCCGTCTCTCTAAAGCCCTGTCTCTTCTCTTTTGCTCCGCAGGACACCCGTCTCACCTACCGGCCTCCGTAGTCGCCAGTGCGGAGAGGGAGAGGGAGAGGGAGAAAGAACGAGAGCGTGAACGAGAACGAGAGCGGGAGAGAATCTCGTCCACTCCCACGGATCTCTACCTTCGCCCAGGTGAGTTCCGGTTGCCTCTTCGTGCTCCCATCACCTCCTTTAGGGTAGAATAGACATTCTTTTATTGGCCCAGTGTGACACAAGTGTCTCCGGTGCAGAAGCTCTCACTGTGCGTACAAGCAACAAGCGATAAACCACGATCGTAATCATAAAATTGAATCATCATAAATCAGAATTAGGACTCTTTATTGGCCAAGTGTGATTGGACACACAAGGAATTTGTCTCCGGTGCATAAGCTCTTGTCCTAATTAAATCAAGCCAAGCTTCAAAAGAAATCCAGTTAATTATTATTAGAAGCCTCATCTCGGCATGATCCAAGTGAAGCCAACTCTGACCTCACTTAATTCTCGCCCCGGTCTACCCTTGTTTTCCGTCTGGTGACTCAGTTTCCCCACATTTTCCCAAGGCAACGAGCCGTCAGGGAAAGGAGGCAGCCACGGCTACGTCCGCTCCCCGTCGCCCTCCGTCCGGAGCCAGGAATCCATCCTCCAGCAACGGCCCAGCATCTTTCAGGGCTCCAACGGGACCAGCGTCATCAGCCCGCTGGATCCGTCCGCCCAGCTGCGCATCATGTACGTCTCCTTTTGCGTTCTCGGCTTTCCGCCTGGGTCGCGGCTGGTTTTCCTCGCCAGCGGAAGCGTCTCTAAAATCTGATGGGGCTGGGAACGGGGGTGGGGTGAGATTGGGGAAGGGCTGCAGGTCGTTCCTCGACCTACGACGCTAATGGAGCCTGACCGTTTAGAGTCGAATGTCGCCACGGTCCTAAATTAGGAGGGTCACCTGATCTTTT
Source organism: Pantherophis guttatus (assembly GCF_059756535.1). Taxonomy (NCBI): domain Eukaryota; kingdom Metazoa; phylum Chordata; class Lepidosauria; order Squamata; family Colubridae; genus Pantherophis; species Pantherophis guttatus. The sequence goes on from NC_142063.1 coordinate 346,276,607, forward strand.
TCCAGCGGTCGTACAGTGGATGCTGTGGTTGTTAAGCAAAGCCATGGTGTGCTATGGGGACGTTTGGTAACTTCCAGTTTTCTGCAGAACTGCTCCCTTCCTCCTTTTTTTCCCCTTCCTTTTTGTTTTCCATCGTTCCTCCCTCCCTCCCTCCCTCCCTCTCCCTATTCCTTTTCCTCATTCTCTCTTTTTCCTTTTCTCCCTTCCTTTCTTTCTTCCTCCCCCTTTCTCTTACTCTCCTTCCTTCCCTTCCTCCGACCTTCCTTCCTCCCTCCCTCTTTTTCTCCTTCTTTCCTTCCTTTCCTCCCTCCCTTTTTTCTCCTTCCTTTTTGTTTTCCATCCTTCCCTCCCTCCCTTTCCTTCCCTTTCCTATTCCTTTTCCTTCTTCTCTCTTTTTCTTTTTTTCTTCCTTCCTTTCTTTCTTTCTCCCTCCCTCCCTTTTTCCTTTCTCTTCCATTTCCTTCCTTTCTTCCTCCCTCTTTTTCTCCTTCCTTCCTTCCCTCCCTTTCACTTATTCTCCTTCCTTCCTTCCCTTCCTCTGCTCTTCCTTCCTCCTTCTCTCCCTCCCATTTTTCTCCTTCCTTTGTTCCCTCCCTCTTTTTCTCCTTCCTTCCTTCCTTTCTTCTCTACTTCCCTCCCTCCCTCCCTCTCTCAGCAACTCATAACTCCGGTGTCAGCGTTCCAAATTATGCTCTTCTCTTGTAAAGCCAAGGACCCCTGTAGTTCCCTCTTAGACTTAGACTCAAAGGCCCTCACCTGGGGCCTTTTCCCCAGAAGGGACCTGATGGATGTCTCATCGGAGCTGCTCAAGCCCCCCACCCCCGGCCTCTGCCCCAACCTCCTCCTTCGCGGTTGCAGAAACACTAAACACCTCGGACTATATATATAATCCTGGAAAACGTTGTGCTCTCCTCCCTGCTCTCTCTCTCTCTCTCTTTTTTTTCTCCCCTCTCTCAATCCTCCTTTCTTTCACCCAACAGGCAGCTGCCCCCCGGCGCTCCCTCCATCACCCAAGGCCTGCCATCCTCCCGCTACAGCACCGCCGCCGACGCATTGGCCGCTCTGGTGGACGCAGCCGCCTCCGCCCCGCAGATGGAAGTGGCCAAGTCCAAGGAGGGAAAGCACGACGGCGGCGGCCGGATAGAGGAGAACCCGGGGCGCAGGTCCTCGGTGGTCAGCGAACAGCCGCCGCCACCTCCGCCACCGATGGAGCAGAAGGCACTGGACGGGGAGAAGAGGGGAGCTTCGGGTCCTTACGTCTCCTCGGCTTCGGCGACTTTCTCCGCCAGCAAATCCCAGAACCTGCCGTCTTCGGCCATCTACTCCGAGGCCGGGAAAGACAAAGGGCCCCCCTCCATCTCGAAGTACGAGGAGGAACTCCGCACGCGGGGCAAGACCACCATCACCGCCGCCAATTTTATCGACGTGATCATCACACGGCAGATCGCCTCCGACAAGGACGCCCGCGATCGCGGCTCGCAGAGCTCGGATTCGTCCGGCAGCCGTAAGTCGCTTTCCCTCATCTGGCTGCGTGGGTTTTTGTCTTTTTTTTTTTTTCTACTTGGGTGGTCAGTGGGACAATTAGGGGATGGAGTACAGGGAGTCCTCGACTTACGACGGTTCATTTAGTGACTGAAGTTAGAACAGCCCTGAAAAAAAGTGAATTAGGACCGTTTTCCACACTTACGACCGCTGCAGCATCAGTCACGTGATCAAAAGTTCAGACGCTGGAGAACTGACTCATCTTTATGACGGTCGCAGTGTCCCAGGGTCACGTGATCCCTTTTTTGTGAACTAGCAATTCTGGGAGTTGAAGTCTTAAATCAGCCAGGCTGGGGAATTGTGGGAGTTGAAGTCCACCCATCTTAAAGCAGATTGGCTAAGAATTCTGGGAGTCGAAACCTGTACTGGTTAAAATTCCTAAAGTTTGAGAAACCAGATTCCTACAGTTGAAACCTACCAGGTTAGGAAAAGGACGGGGTCTATTCCGGAATAAGATTGTCAACAGCAGTGGGTTTCACAAATTCTTACCACAGGTTCACCCTCCGTGTACATACTCGCTTTGGGCGTGCGCCTTTCGCACATGTGGCCAGCCTTCCACGCATGTGCTTTTCTCGTATGCGTACCTTTCATGTATGCGCCCGGCCTCGAAAACAGAGGTGGTTTCAGCAGGTTCTGACCAATTCTGGAGAACCGGTAGCGGAAATTTTGAGTAGTTCGGAGAACCCGTAGTAAAAATTCTACTCCATCTACTCTCTGCCTCCCAAGTCCCAGCTGATCAATAGGAAATGGAGATTTTGCAGTATCCTTCCCCTGGAGTGGGGTGGGAATGGAGATTTTACAGTATCCTTCCCCTGGAGCAGGGTGAAAATGGAGATTTTATAGTGTCCTTCCCCTGGAATAGGGTGAAAATGGAGATTTTATAGTATCCTTCCCCTGGAATAGGGTGGGAATGGGGATTTTACAGTATCCTTCCCCCTGGAGTGGGGTGGGAATGGGGATTTTACAGTAACCTTCCCCCTGGAGTGGGGTGGGAATGGAGATTTTACAGTATCCTTCCGCCTGGAGTGGGGACGGAATGGAGATTTTACAGTATCCTTCCCCTGGAGTAGAGTGGGAATGGAGATTTTACAGTATCCTTCCTCTGCCAAGCCCACCAATTTACGCCCACCAAGCCATGCCACGCCCACAGAACCGGTAGTAAAAAATTTTGTGGTTAAATAGGACAGCATTACGCCGTGGCATGGGCCCACCTGCAATCGCCGCTACCAGTTTGTTCGAACTGGTACGAACTGACTGAATGCCGCCTCTGATTGTCAAATCGTACAGAGTTTCCTGGACTGAGAAGCAGCATAAACCCCCTTCTAATCTCCCTCGTCTTTCCTTCCTCTTCCTCCTCCCCAGTATCCTCGTCTTCGCACCGCTACGAGCCTTCGAGAGACGCCATTGAGGTGATCAGCCCCGCCAACTCCCCAGTCCCCGCTCAGGAGAAGATGTCCCCTTACCAGCAGGAGCCCCCCAAAATGAACCCAGGAGAAAGTAAGTTTTCCCAGGAGGGAGAATTCGGCTTCTGTTTTTCTTTCCCCACTTGCAAAATTGGGCTGCTCAGATTTATAACCTAGAAATCCCAGGGCTGTAGGGGGGACCTCAGGGGTCCTCTAGTCCAGCCCTCTGCTCAAGACAGGAAATTTTGATACCATCCCAGACAAATTTATTTATTTATTTATTTATTTTATCATATTTGTATACCGCCCTACTCCCGAAGGACTCAGGGCGGTGAACAGCCAAAATAAAATACAAAGACATACAAAAGTTTAAAAAACTATTAAAAACAGATTAAATAATTTAGGCTCAAAGAACAAATTAAGACATCCAATTTATCTAAAAAACATTTAAAACCCAATTTAAAAGCCAATTTAAAAGGGAGAGTTAGGCCAGACCAGCCTGTTGGAATAAAAACGTTTTTAGGGCGATGCGTAAGATGCGTAAGAAATGAATTTCTCTTAAGATTTGAGACCAAGCTACAGTAGTGGCCAAAATTGTGGAAACCTTTTTGGGAAAAGTGCATTGTCTAAAACTAGCTAATAACACCCCTATTTTTGGAGTAGTACCATAAAGTTATATATCAATGGAAAGATAATTTAACCAAGAATGTAATGCAATAACTTTTATGAAGGATTTACTATGAAAATAGCAGTTACAGTAGAAAGAGGAAAAGTGAAACACGTCGAAAAACGAGATATACAAAAATGATCCCCATAGAAAAAACGAGATATACAGAAATGATCCCCATGTCAGTTAATCCTTAGTTGGGTAACCTTTAGCATGAATGACGGCCTTACATGGAGGGAACCAAGTCTGTTAGTTCTGCAGCTGTTATAGAGTGAAACTAAGATTGAATGATGGCTTCTGTTAACTGGGTTTTATTGCTGGGTTGCTTCTGACTAACAAGTTTCTTTAGTCGGCTCCATAGATTTTCCATTGGGTTAAGATCTGGGCTATTCCCAGGCCATTCCAGCAGTGAAATAGGATTCTCTTGAAACTCCAAAAAAACAAAAAAGTGGTGTTATTAGCCATCAAACCTCTAATATACACTTTCCCCAAAAGGTTCATTATTAGTTGAATCATTAAAAATATTATAGTATAAATAGCTTTTCTTCCCAGAAAAGCAATTGACTATTAAGAGCCTTGGTAGTACAGGGGTTTAAGGCACCCTGTTATTAAGCTGGTTATTAAGACCAGCTGCCTGCAATTTCTGCTGGTTCGAATCTCTCCAAGGCTCAAGGTTGACTCAGCCTTCCATCCTTTCTAAGGTAGGTGAAATGAGGACCCAGTTTGTGGGGGCAGTAAGCTGACTTTGTATAAATATACAAAAGGATGAAGGCTATTGCTGAGCACATTGTAAGCCGCCCTGAGTCTTCGGAGAAGGGCGGCATATAAATCAAATAAAAAAAAAAAATTAAACAATGGGGTATAAATTTAGAAATGAAAAGTTTAGTGGAGTATGAAGAATAAGAAATACATGTTTGCCCGTAATATCTGGTAGAAGAGATAGGAAAAGGGTTACAGTAAAGAACTGTGGAAGGGAAGAAGAGAAGGGGGGGGAAATGCATCTTGTGCCTGTGTCAAGTGCCCACTGTGGCCACGCCTACCCTGGCCACCCCCAACTCCCCCCCCACCCCAGCCCTCCGAGGTCAAACACAATCCTGATACGGCCCTCAATGAAATCGGGTTTGACACTCCTGACTAGGTGGCTCAGTGGCTAAGACGCTGAGCTTGTCGATCTGAAAGGTCGGCGGTTCGAATCCCTAGTACAGGTCTCCTTCGTGAGCAGGGGGTTGGGCTGGATGACCTCCAAGGTCCCTTCCAACTATGTTTCTGTTACTCCTGGTTTAACAAACCTCTCTCCCCTTCCCTTTGGGCCACGCAGGAGACTGCGGCCGCCAGTACGAGGGGTCCAGCCATCCTTACAGACCCGCGCAGGATTCGCCCTCGCCACAGCAACCGCCGTGCCAGCAGCAGCCCCAGGCACCCCCAGCACCACAGACGGCCCCTCCACCCGTCCAGACTCACCGTGTGATCACCTTGGCCGACCACATCTGTGTAAGTTTGCACTTTGGAGCGTCCATTTTTGAGGGGTAGGTAGAGAGATAGATAGATATAGAAATAGATAGATAGATAGATAGATAGATAGATAGATAGATAGATAGATAGATAGATAGATAGATAGATAGATAGATAGATAGATGTAGGTAGGTAGGTAGGTAGGTAGGTAGGTAGGTAGGTAGGTAGGTAGGTAGGTAGGTAGGTAGGTAGGTGGATGGATGGATGGATAGAAATAGATAGAAAGAAAGAAATGGATGGATGGATAGAGATAGATAGATAGATAGATAGATAGATAGATAGATAGATAGATAGATAGATAGATAGATAGATGATAGATAGGATAGATAGATAGATAGATAGATAGATAGATAGATAGATAGATAGATAGATAGATAGATAGATAGATAGATAGATAGATAGATAGATAGATAGATAGATAGATAGATAGATAGATAGATAGATAGAGAAACAGACAGACAATAGATGGATGGATCGATGGATGAATGGACGGACGGACGGACAGATGAAGATAGGTAGGTAGGTAGACACACACATGGATGGATGGATAGATAGATAGATATAGGTAGATGGATGGATAGAGATAGATAGATAGATAGATAGATAGATAGATAGATAGATAGATAGATAGATAGATAGATAGATAAGCAATAGAAGGGAATATTTGCTGCTCAGGGTTGAACTGTGGCATTCCTATTGCTCTGTGGTTTCCTTGCAGACGTTTCAGGACCCAACTAGGCAACACCATCAGTGCTAGAAGGGAGGTGGCGTTGCTCACCCCTTATAAACAGGTGGCTTCCCCTGTCAGTGTCAGTGGGATGGGTGTGGTTTTCTCCTTGGTGGTTCCTTAGTGAGGATTACTGTTCATGTCCCAGGTTGAGCAGTAAACAGAGACCAAATCCCCCTCCCTCCCAGCACTGATGATGTTCCCTAGCCCGGTCACGAAACGCCTGCAAGGAAGCCGCCAAGCTCAGACCCTGAGCTACGAATCTTCCCTCTTGTTTGAGAGCTAAAATAATAATTAAAAAAATTCCTCTTGTGCGTTTCCTGCTTTGCCTCTCGATTCTTGCTGGAGCTTTGAAAAGGAAAGCAGGCTAACAGGTGATATTTCTCTCCCCCCCCCCCCTCCATCTCTTTTTATTGGGATCTGCTCCTTCCTGGCCCAGCAAATCATCACGCAGGATTTTGCCCGCAGCCAGGCGTCCAACCAGCCTTCCCTTCCGACTCCCACCAGCACATTCCAGACCTCGGCTCTGACCTCCGTCACCACGACAAACCGGGCCAAGGCTTCGAACCGCTACAGCCCTGACATCCAGGTGCAAGCCGCCCCCCACCAGCGCCCGGGGTCCCGGATGTCCCCCGAAAACCTCTCTGAGAAAAGCAGGGGCAGGTAACCTTCTCCTTCCCTTCCCTTCTCTTCTCTCGTCTTTCGGTTCCTGGTTCTCTTCTTCCGTTCCTTTCCTCCTTTCTCTCCTTCTTTTGTTCTTTCTCTCAATGTTGTGTTTCCTATTCTCTTCTTTCTTTCTTTTTTTCCTTCCTTCCTTCCTTCCTTCCACCCTCTGACGTGTCTCTCTTTCCTCTCTCCCTCCCTCTTGTCTCTTTTTTTTTAATGTCCTGTCATCTTTCTGGTTGTGATTCCTTCCTTCCTTCCTTCCTTCCTTCTCCCTCCCTCCCTCCTTCCTTGTAATTTTCATTCTTCCCCCTTCCCTCCCTCTATTCCTTCCTTCTTCCCTTCCTTCCTATTTTCCTTCCTTCTTTATTTTCCTACCCTTCCTCCCTCCCTCCCTTTTTATCCTCCCTTCCTTCCTCCCTCCATCCCTCTTTTTCTCCTTCCTTCCTTCTTTCCTCCCTCCCCTTTTTCCTCCCTTCCTTCCTGTTTCCCTTTCTACTTTTTTATTTTCCTACCTTCCTTTCTTCCCTCCCTCCCTTCTTCATTCCTTCCTTCCTCGTTATTTTCATTCTTCCCCTTCCCTCCCTCTATTCCTTCCTTCTTCCTTCTTTTCCTTCCTATCTTATTTTCCTTCCTTCTTTATTTCCCTACCCTTCCTCCCTCCCTCCCTTTTTCTCCTTCCTTCCTTCTTTCCTCCGTCCCTTTTTTCCTCCTTCCTTCCTGTTTCCCTTTCTACTTTTTTATTTTCCTTCCTTCCTCCCTCCCTCCCTCCCTCTTTTTCTCCTTCCTTCCTTCTTTCCTCCCTCTCCTTTTTCCTCCCTTCCTTCCTGTTTCCCTTTCTACTTTTTTATTTTCCTTCCTTCCTCCCTCCCTCCCTCCCTCTTTTTCTCCTTCCTTCCTTCTTTCCTCCCTCTCCTTTTTCCTCCCTTCCTTCCTGTTTCCCTTTCTACTTTTTTATTTTCCTTCCTTCCTTCCCTCCCTCCCTTCTTCATTCCTTCCTTCCTCGTTATTTCCATTCTTCCCCCTTTCCTCCCTGTATTCCTTCCTTCTTCCTATTTTCCTTCCTATCTTCTTTCCTTCCTTCTTTATTTCCTTCCCTTCCTCCCTCCCTCCCTTTTTCTTCCTTCCTTCCTCCCTCCATCCCTCTTTTTCTCCTTCCTTCCTTTTTTCCTCTGTCCCTTTTCTCCTCCCTTCCTTCCTGTTTCCCTTTCTACTTTTTTATTTTCCTTCCTTCCTTCCTTCCCTCCCTTCTTCATTCCTTCCTTCCTCGTTATTTCCATTCTTCCCCCTTTCCTCCCTCTATTCCTTCCTTCTTCCTTCCTTTTTTCCTTCCTATCTTCTTATTTTCCTTCCTTCTTTATTTCCCTACCCTTCCTCCATCCCTCTTTTTCTCCTTCCTTTTTTCCTTTTTTCCTCCATCCCTTTTCTCCTCCCTTCCTTCCTGTTTCCCCATTCTACTTTTTTATTTTCCTTCCTCCATCCCTCTTTTTCTCCTTCCTTCCTTCTTTCCTTCCATCCTTCGTATTTTCCTTCCTCCCTCCTTCCATCCCTCCCTCTTTAGAATTTAGGGCAGGGCTGTCACGATGGGGTGATCCCTGTGGGTGCTGTGGGTCAGATCATCCGGCCCCTGATGTGATCGGATCCAACCCACGGGGCCGTCATGGGAAATGTAATGGGGCCGGCCCGATGTGTGGCTTCCGCCCGATCGGCCCAGTGGGAAGATGAAACATGGCAGCAATTTGGGAGATGGCGTCAAGCTGGCCTCACCTACCCAGTTGGCCACACACCCCCAGTCCTCCCCCCTCTCCAAGATCAACCGCGCCCCTGATGCGGCCCTCAATGAAATGGACTTTGGTGCCCCTGATTTAGGGCCCCACCTTCCTCCTGACCCTCTGTCTGCCCACCTTCTTGTGGCCTTTTCCCCCTCAAAGTCGCCCTTCCACTTCTCCATTTAAAGACCCTTTTAGAGTCGGATTAGAGACCACCTACCTTACCATTAAAAGGGGCGCGGTGGCTCAGTGGCTAAGACGCTGAGCTTGTCGATTGAATCGGCGGTTCGAATCCCAAGTGCCACGTAACGGGGTAAGCTCCCGTGACTTGTCCCAGCTTCTGCCAACCTAGCAGTTCGAAAGCAGGTAAAAAATGCAAGTAGAAAAATAGGGACCACCTTTGGTGGGAAGGGAACAGCGTTCCGTGCGCCTTTGGCGTTGAGTCATGCCGGCCACATGACCACGGAGACGTCTTCGGACAGCGCTGGCTCTTCGGCTTTGAAACGGAGATGAGCACCGCCCCCTAGAGTCGGGAACGACTAGCACGTACGTGCGAGGGGAACTTTTAACTTTACCTTACCATTTCTTGTTTGATTCCTCTGTGTTTCAGTTCTGGGTTTTTTTTCCTCTCTCTCTGGTCCTATCCATTTTAAGAGAGATTACTTTCTGTGTAATTCACCCCCTAATGAATTTCTTGGAAGTAGAAGTTGGGAATGGAAGTTAACAAAATGCAAAATGCCGGACTCATCCGTTGTGAATTTTGGCTAGTAAAATCAGGTGCCAGAATGTCAGCGGTAGGACATTCTGCCTCACTCCCTGCCTCAGTGTTACTTCTGTAGTTCTGTTTGCTGATGAACGATGCAGCGTATTTTTCGGACTATAAGACACACCTAAATTTAAAAGAGGAAAACAACAACAAAAAGTTTTTGGCCTCCGCGCACCCCATTTTCAGCCCTTTTTTTGGCCCATTTTCGAGGCTTTTTTCAGCCCATTTTCAAGGCTTTTTTTGACCTGTTTTGAGGCTTTTTTCGGCCCATTTTGTAGGCTTTTTTCAGCCCATTTTCAAGGCCTTTATTTTGAGCCCATTTTCAAGGCCTTTTTTGACCTGTTTTTGAGGCTTTTTTTGGCCCATTTTGTAGGCTTTTTTCAGCCCATTTTCAAGGCCTTTTTTGACCTGTTTTTGAGGCTTTTTTCGGCCCATTTTCTAGGCTTTTTTCAGCCCATTTTCAAGGCCTTTTTTGACCTGTTTTTGAGGCTTTTTCGGCCCATTTTCTAGGCTTTTTTCAGCTCATTTTTTAAGGAAAAATGGGCCGAACAAAGCCTCAGAAACGGGCTGCAAAAAAGCCTCGAAAACAGGGCAAAAAAGGCCTGAAAAAAGGCCCAAAAACGGGGCGTGCAGAGGCCAAAAAACAGCTGGCGGGTGAGCGGGCCTTCAGCAGTATTCGGTCTTTAAGACGCATAGACATTTTCATCCCCTTTTGGAAGACAAAAAAGTGTGCCTTAGTCTGAAAAATACAATATTTCATGGTAGAATCCTTAACCTTTACTTTTAGTTTAACTGATTGTTTTCATTTTGGTGGGACCAGGGAATTCCGTGTTCTAAATAAAATGTGGTTTTTTTTCTCTTGCTTGGTGACCCCCCCCCCGGCAAGGCTTGGGAAGTCCCCTGAGAGAAGCCACGTTTCCTCGGAGTCGTACGAGCCGATCTCTCCGCCGCAGGCGCCAGCGGCCCACGAGAAACAAGACAACTTCCTGCTTCTCTCGCAAAGGCCGGAGCCTTCGGAACAGAGGTAACTGGGGTTTGTGGGTCACATTAACCAGTGGAACTGCTTGCCTCCGGAAATCGTGGGTGCTTCGACTCTGGAAGCTTTTTTTAACAAGAGACTGGACAGCCATTGGTATAGGGTCTCCTGCTCAAGCAGGGGGTTGGACTAGAAGACCTTCAAGGTCCCTTCCAAGTCTGTAATTCCCTTAAATGTGGAGACTCTAGAAAGAGTGCAGAGAAGATCAACGAAGATGATGAGGGGATGACTGGAGGCTAAAACATATGAAGAACAGTTGTAAGAACTGGCTATGTCTAGTTTAATGAAAAGAAGGACTAGGGGAGACATGATAGCAGTGTTCCAATATCTCAGGGGCTGCCCCGAAGAAGAGGGAGTCAAGCTATTCTCCAAAGCACCTGAAGGCAGGACAAGAAGCAACGGGTGGAAACCAATCAAGGAGAGAAGCAACTTAGAACTAAGGAGAATTTTCCTGACAATTAGAACAATTAATAAGTAGAACAACTTGCCACCAGAAGTTGCAGATGCTCCAACACTGGAAGTTTTTAAGAAGATGTTGGATAACCATTGGTCTGAAGTGGTGTAGGGTTTCCTGCCTAAGCAGGGGGTTGGACTAGATGACCTCCAAGGTCCCTTCCAACTCTGTTATTCTGTTCCTATTAGGTTTGGCCCATGTTGCCTTAGATCCTGCAGCTCCATTACGGTCATAAGTCAAGGACTCCCCACAGTAGTATTTACATACAGAGTGTGTTGAAGAATTCTCAGAGCAACCCTAAAGTAGCAAGGGTCTGCGCATGAAAGCGACTGAAAGCAGTTGCAAATAATCACAGTCAACACACAGATACACTGAGTTGTGTTTACTTTTAGGAAAATAGTAATAAGGCACAGTCCAATAAACAGTCCAGGTCATGCACAGATAAAACAGTAGATAGTAAAACAATAGTCCAGGGGTATTCCAGTAACAAAGTCTTCTTACCAGTCGTTGTAGTCATACACAATAAACAGTTGCAAACAGTAGCAAAACACAGCACAGGGCAGTAAAGAGCAGTAACGATCAGCAAGGAGTATCAAAGAGAAACAAACTCTGCTTCAAGCTCCCTCTTAAGGACATTGGCTACAGATCAAGCCAAACAGGACACAGTATAATGCAATAACAGCAATACAGTCTTAAAGCTATATTGAGGTTTTATATATTGCCAGCCCAACAAGTTAGTAAATTATCATTTCCTAACAGAGTGTTTCAAAGAAGATCAGAAACTTAGAGAAATCCCAAAGCTGTAGGCTGAAGATGGAAATCGAAAGGGAAAAAAAAATAAATCAGAAGGTTTTGCATTATTGAGACGGAGCTTGGACCAGTGCCTGCAAAAATACATGAGTAGATCAGTGCCTGCAAAAATAAATGGGTAGACCGGTGCCTGCAAAAATAAATGGGTAGACCAGTGCCTGCAGAAATACCTGAATAGATCATTGCGTGCAAAAATATATGAGTAGATCAGTGCCTGCAGAAATACCTGAGTAGATCAGTGCCGGCAAAAATACCTGAGTAGATCAATGCCTGCAGAAATACATGAGTAGACCAGTGCCTGCAGAAATACATGAGTAGATCGGTACAGCTCTGCAAGCAGTTAAAAGCCTGGTAGACCAGTACCTCTGCTAAATCCTAAATAATTGTCACATGACCATCAAGCCATGCCCATAAAATAAGCCACGCCCATAAAACCGGTAGTAAAAAAAAATTTAGAACCTACCCCTGGCCTGGAGACTAAAAGCATACGAAGAACGGTTGCAGGATTTGGGTTTGGCTACTCTAGAGAAAAGAAGGACGGGGGAGACATGATAGCAGTCTTCAAGTATTTGAGGGGCTGCCCCAAAGAAGAGGGAGTCAAGCTATTCTCCATATCACCAGAAGGCAGGAGAAGAAGCAACGGATGGAAATTGATCAAGGAGAGAAGCAACCTGGAACTAAGGAGAAACTTCCTAACCGTGAAGACAATTAACCAGTGGAACCACTTGCCACCAGAAATTGTGGGCGCTCCATCACTGGAGGTTTTTAAGAAGAGACTGGACAGTCACTTGTCTGAAATGGTAGAGGGCCTGCTACTTGAGCACAGGGCTGGACTAGAAGACCTCCGAGGTCCCTTCCAGCTCATTTATTCTATTCTCTGGTGCAAAAAAGAAAAAACCCCAACCAGGATGTGTCTATTCAGGTAGTCCTCGATTTAGAGCGGTTCATTTAGTGACTTTTCAAAGTGACAACGGCACTGAAAACGGCCATTTTCCACACTTACGACTGTTGCAGCCTGCGGACGATGCTGATCCGGCCCTCAAAGAAATCCAGTTTGACACCCCTGCTCTATATATAGTAATGGCCAAAATTGTGGAAACTGTTGTGACCCCGACTCCCGAGCCTGTCCTAACAGAGGAAGAGGACTCAGAAGGTGGATGGGGAGGAACTGACAAGGCCTCCCTCTCCAGGACTCTCCTCTCTGGCAATGCCTCAGGTTCCATCCGAAGGCCAGGAGGAACAGCCAGGAGGAAGGCATATCGGAGCACCAATTGATAGGGAGCGAGGATGATGAATCCTGGCTTGATCCCAGGCAGCATCGGAGGGAGAAGCGTGCGCAGCAACAGAAGAGGCGTGGGAGGGCCAGAGATTGAGCTGAGTCACGGAGCCATGCCCCACCGGGAATAAAAGTGGGTGGGGTTGCTCTTCAGGCTTTGTGAGGGTCAAAGTTAAAAACCTGAGAGTCACATCGCGTTACCTGAAATCTGGCTTGTGCATATTTTGGATTGGACCTTGGCCAACTTTTGCTTCGTGGATTACTTTTGGCTACTGAACCAGACTGAGGATAAACTCTCTCTTGCTGACTGTGAGTGAAAACTAACTTGGCAGGCATTTCACAGTTTTTTTTTTTTGTTTTTTTTTAAATTTGATTTATATGCCGCCCCTCTCCAAAGACTCAGGGTGGCTTACAATGCGCTAAGCAATAGCCTTCATCCTTTTGTATATTTATACAAAGTCAGCTTATTGCCCCCACAGCTGGGTCCTCAATTTACCTACCTTAGAAAGGATGGAAGGCTGAGTCAACCTTGAGCCTTGGCGAGATTCGAACCTGCAGTAATTGCAGGCAGCTGTTCTTAATAACCAGCTTAATAACAGGGTGCCTTAACCACTGTACTACCAAGTTGGTTTGGTTACTGCCAAAACTCTTATCTGCCAGGGTTTCTAGTCTGATTGCTTAATAAAATCTTGGCAGGGGTGCCTGGTTGTGTGTTTGCCTGTGTGGGGAAGGGGGACAGAACAGGAAACCTTTTGTGAAAAGTGTATTTTTGAGGTTTGATGGCTAATAACACCACTTTTTTGGGGGGGGAGTTTCAAGATCATCCTATTCCGCTGCTGGAATGGCCTGGGAATAGCCCAGATCTTCACCCAATAGAAAATCTAGGGAGCCGACTAAAGAAACTGGTTAGTCAGAAGCGACCCAGCAATAAAACCCAGTTAACAGAAGCCATCATTCAATCTCAGTTTCACTCTATAACAGCTGCAGAACTCAAAGACTTGGTTCCCTCCATGGGAAGACGTTGTAAGGCCCTCATTCATGCTAAAGGTTACCCAGCTAAGGATTAACTGACATGGGGATCGTTTCTGTATATCTCATTTTTTCTATGGTGATAATTTGTGTATATCTCATTTTTTTCAACGTGTTCCACTTTTCCTCTTTATATTGTAACTGCTATTCTCATAGCAAATCCTTCATCAAAGTTATTACATTCTTGATTAAATTATCTTTCCATTGATACATAATTTTATGGTACTACTCAAAAAAAAAAGTGGTGTTACTAGCTGGTTTTAGAAAATAAACTTTTCCCACAATTTTCCACAATTTTGGCCACTACTGTACTTATCCTTTCCCTCCGTCCTCCTTCCGGCATGCATTTAATTCTTTTCTCGGTTTTTTTTTTCCCCCTCTTTGGCTCTTATACAGGACAGACTCCCGTTCTCCCGGCAACATCACCTACCTGCCTTCCTTCTTCACCAAACTGGAGAACACCTCCCCGATGGTGAAGTCGAAGAAGCAGGAGATTTTTCGCAAGCTGAACTCGTGCGGGGGGAATGAATCCGATATGGGTAGGAGGTTCTTTTTTACTTCTTTCGTGGTTTTTCTTCTTTTTTCACCCTGTTGTATGGCATCCTGGGTGCTCTCTGAACTGGGTGGTTTTCTTGAAGACGTCTCATGGCCCAACTAGGGAACATCATCAGGGCTAGAAGGGAGTAGGGGGTTGTAGGAAGCTCAGGGATCCCCCAAGGACCCGTCAGTTCAACCCTGAGCTACAGACATTCCCTTCTGCTGCTCTTTCTCGACCTCTTTAACCCTCCGAAGTTAACCCGCGTCTCTTCCTTCTCTCTCTGTGAACAGCAGCTGCTCAGCCTGGGACAGAAATATTCAACTTGCCAGCAGTCACCACTTCAGGTACGGACTTTGGAAGTGAGCACAGTGGTGGGTTCCTCCCGGTTCAGCCGAGCCGGTAGCGGTGACGATATGACGTCACCAAACCGGTTCTCTTTGTTTGGGAGCTGAGCCTTACCGTCCTGTTCTCCCCCCCTTGAGTTATTCTTACCTTTTATTTGGCCCCACCCCCAATTTTTTGCTGCCTCCCGAGTCCCAGCTGATCGGCTGGAAGGAAATAAACTGTTTAAACTCTTGCCGCGGGGCTTCAAAGAGCCGCCCTACAGCTGATCAGTGTTAAAAGGCAGTGTGGTGGTAGACAGTGCGCTCGAAAAACAAATGGGTAGACCAGTGCCTCCAAAAACAAATGAGTAGACCGGTGCCTGCAAAAACAAATGAGTAGACCGGTGCCTGCAAAAACAAATGGGTAGACGGAACGCTCCAAGAACAAATGAGTAGACCGGTACAGCTCTGCAAGCAGTTAAAAGCCTGGTAGACCAGTACCTCTGCTAAATCCTAAAGAATTGTCACATGACCATCAAACCATGCCCACAAAATAAGCCACGTGTTGAGGGTAAAACTGCCCTCTGCAAAGTGGTGCAACGGACCAGACAGCGAATAGATACGTTGCTTAGCAAAACACACAGATACTCACAGACTCTGAACTTTTAAAGAAAAATAAACAGTCTTTACCTGTAGTATAAAACAAACTTGGCTTCTTAAAACAATCACGGTTCAACACAAAAACATAGTTTGCTTACAATTCCAGTTCTCTTCAGTAACGCAGACACAGTTCCTTTCAGCAGTTCAACCTTCTCATAGTAGGAGCAGAAGTGAATGAACTTCCTGCCTTCTTTTATGTCTGCTTAGCACAGCCAATTAGTCATCTTGTAGCAGTTAAAGGTACAGAACATAGTTTTCTATATATTATCTACCCAACCGTAGGATAAGCATTGCAACACCACGCCCACAGAACTGGTAGTAAAAAAATTTAGAACCCACCCCTGAGCGAGCAGATATTTCATGGCGCGTTTCGGTCTTCCCATTTGCCTCCAGAAGTTGCGAATGCTCCAACACCGGAAGTTTTTAAAAAGAGATTGGGTAACCATTTATCTGAAGCGGTGTAGGGTTTCCTGCCTAAGCAGCGGGTTGGACTAGAAGACCTCCGAGGTCCCTTCCAACTGTTAATTCTATTCTAGGGCTGGAAAAGGGTCTCTCGTACGAGCATCACCCCTTTCCTCTCTCGTGGGTTCTTCCTCCCTCCCTTCTCTCCCTTCCAGGTTCGGTGAGCGCCCGAGGCCCGTCCTTAGCCGATCCCGCCAGCAACCTGGGTCTGGAAGACATTATCCGCAAAGCCCTGATGGGCAGCTTCGACGACAAAGGGGAGGACCACAGCCTGGTCATGGGGCAGCCCATAGGGTTGGTGCCTAGCGGGTCCAGCGGATCGTTACCAACGAACAGCGAAACTCGACGGGAGGAAACCAGCCCCTCCCCCAATCCCGGTGAGCATTTCGGGGGCCGGCTTTGGTCCCTTTGGAGGTAGACGTGATGTTGAGATGGATCTCCCGCTACCTGGGTTCTTTGCAAGGCGGTGTCGGACTACAACTCCCATCTTTCCCCCATTCTCCCAGCAGGCTCAGCCTTATCTTTCCTGCTGGTTTTGGTGGGGGTTGAATGGCCGCCTTTTTAAAAGGGGGAGATTTGTCCTTGCTACGAGTAGTCCTCGACTTACGACCGTTCGTTGAGCGGCCGAAGTTACCGCGGCACTGAGAAAAGCAGCTCGAGACCGTTTTTTCACACTCGCGACCATTGCGGCACCCCGTGGTCGCGTGATCAAAATTCATGGCAAACTGACTCCTATTTATGACGGTCGCAGTGTGTCGTTCCCCCCGCCCCCCCGGGGTCACGCGATCCCCTTGGGCAACCTTCTGTACGAGCCAAGTCAACGGGGCAAGCCGGATTCACTTAACAACCGTGTGGCTCACTTATCGACTGCCGGGACTCGCTTAACAACTCCGGCAAGACAGGTCGTAAAATGGGGCGAAACTCACTGAACAGCCGTCACGCTTAGCAACAGAAATGTTGGGATCAGCTTTGGTCGTACGTCGAGGACTACCTGAAGCGCGTTCTGTTGGGGAGTTTCTGAATTCAGCTGGTCTGTGCTGATACGGTTGCCTTCTTCACACAAACACACACACACACAAACACAAATGCATATTTCCCCAGAGCTGAGCTGGCAGATTGCGGTAAGAAAGGGTTCCATTTTTGGTATATATAGAAGAACCCCAAAATGATGATGATCTTCTTATCATATAGAAAAATAGTATTTGCAAAATGTGTGTGTGTATGCTTAACCAGGGGATGGACAAGGTAGTCCCTAAGAGATAAGAAAACCAGGACATGGGTTATAATAGCCCACGGAAAAAGGACGTTTATATCAATGCTTCCCAATCTTAAGCTGTTTTAAGGTGCATGGACTTCCACTCCCAGAATCCCCCAGCCATCCTGCTTTAAGATGGGTGGACTTCCACTCCCAGAATTCCCTAGCCAGCATGGTTTAAGATGAGTAGACTCGAACTCCCAGAATCCCCCAGCCAGCATCCTTTAAGAGGGATGGACTTCCACTCCCAGAATCCCCCAGCCAGCATCCTTTAAGAGGGATGGACTTCCACTCCCAGAATTCCCCAGTCAGCCATGCTTTAAGAGGAGTGGACTCCAACTCCCAGAATTCCCCAGCCAGCAGGATTTAAGATGGGTGGACTTCCACTCCCAGAATCCCCCAGCCAGCCTGCTTTAAGAGGAGTGGACTTCAACTCCCAGAATTCCCCAGCCAGCAATGCTTTAAAATGGGTGGACTCCAACTCCCAGAATCCCCCAGCCACCATGCTTTAAGAGGGATGGACTTCCACTCCCAGAATCCCCCAGCCAGCCATGCTTTAAGAGGTGAAATCCGCTGATTCTTATTGGTGCTCCCCATAACTCCTTTCCTCCTCCTCTTCCTCTTCTTCCAGGTGGGGGGCTCAGCAAGCAGAAGCTGATGGGGAAATCCGGGGGCAGGAAGTCCAAGTCCCCACTTCCTGGCCAGGGCTACCTGGGAACGGAGCGCCCCTCCTCGGTCTCCTCGGTGCATTCGGAAGGGGACTATCACCGGCAGACCCCCGCCTGGTCGTGGGAGGACCGGCCTTCTTCGACAGGTGAGCCCCGGCAGCACGGCCCAGGTGTTTCTCTGTGTGAGTGCGGGCCGTCCAGATGTTTAGGACACTCTTATTATTAAAGAAGTGAGACCGCTAAGTGAGACGGTTGTTAAGCAAGGTTCGCCCCGATTTTACGACCTTCCTTGCTACAGTTGTTAAGTGAACCACTAGAGTTATTAAATTAGCAACACGCTGGTTAAATAAATCTAGCTTCCCCCGTTGACTTGGCTTGTCAGATGGTCGCAAAAAGGATATCACATAACCCCCGGGACGGTGGAACCGTCATAAGTACGAGACAGTTGTCAAATGGCCGGATTTTGAGTCCAAAATTTATGCTGTTAAGGGAAACGTTGGTTAAGGGAGTTTTGCCTCCCCGTTTACGACTTTTCTTGCCACGGTTGTTAAATGAATCATTGCATTTGTTAAATGAGTCACGTGGTTGTTAAATGAATCTGGCTTCCCCATTGAAAGGGGGATCACGTGACCTCCTATTTGAACCTCCTGTTCAAACGGCCGCTAAACAAGTTATTGTAAGTCAAGCACTCTCTGCGACCGAATTACCCCAACCCCCATCATCCTATCCTATCCAAACGGTCGCTAAACGAGTTATTTCAAGTCAAGGAATCCTTGCGGCCAAATTACCCCAAACCCCATCAATCCCTCCTATTCCAACGGTCACTAAACAAGTTATTTTAAGTCGAGCACTCCCTGTGGCCATATTTCCCCAAAGCCCATCATCCCCTCTTATCCAAACACTCAAATAAGTTATTGCAAGTCGAGGACTATGAATAAAAGTTGACAGATAAATGATATAGATAAAATAGAAAGTTAAATGAGGGATAAGACAAAAAAGAAATAGAAACTCAGATGACAGCAGAGTAAATGGAAAAGGGGGAGGGGAAAGAAAGACAATTATAAATATAAATGTACAATTATGAAATGATAGATTGGGTACAATGGGAAAGAAATTGAAAAGAAATTTCAAGACCTCGGCGCCTTCCGCCGTGCCCTTAAAACCTTCTTTTTCCAGCAAGCCGGGCTGGCCTAACACTTTTTAAAATGTTTTAATTGTTTGTTATTGTTTTTAATCATGGGGCCAAATTTATATATATCTTTTTGATTGTATTTTAATGTTTGTAGTTTATGCTTTTACTTGGCTCTTCACTGCCCTGAGTCCTCAGGGAGAAGGGCGGTATGCAAATTTAACAATCAATCAATCAATCAATCAATAATAAATAAATAAATAAGAACAAAAGAAAGAAAGAAAGAAAGAAAGAAAGAAAGAAAGAAAGAAAGAAAGAAAGAAAGAAAGAAAGAAAGAATATATTATTAAAAATTGGAGTTGCTCGGATACCAAATAAGGGAAATATTGCACAATAATATTTGTAGGGGGGGGGGGCGACAAAGCAGGTATGTTCAAAAGTAGGAAGGCTATTGCTTAAAAGCATTGTAAGCCGCCCTGAGTCTCCGGAGAAGGGCGGCATATAAATCGAACCAATAAATAAATAAATAAATAAATAAACAAAGGAGGAGGAGGAAAGGAGAGAGGAGGAGAGGGAGAGAGAGGAATGGAAGAAAGGGGAAGGGGAGGAAGAAAGGATAGGGGACAAGAGCAGGAGAGAAGGGGAGAAAGGGGGAAAAGAAGGGAGGAGTGGGGAAGAGGAAGGGGAAGTAAGGGAGGAGTGGGGAAGAGGAAGGGGAAGTAAGGGAGGAGTGGGGAAGAGGAAGGGGAAGTAAGGGAGGAGAGAGAGGAGGAGGAAGAAAGTAGAAGAGGAGAGGATGAGGGAGGGGAAAGAAAGAAGAAGGAGAAGAAGGTTTGTTGTGAAAAGAAGGAAAAGAGAGTAGAGCAATCCCAAATGTGATTAAAATGTCTTATTTTTATGCTTTCGTTAGAAAAAAATATGCATATATACGATCGAATATGGATAAGAGAATGTACATTTACAATATGTGTCTAAGAAATAAAAATTAAAAACTTTTTTCAAACAACAACAACAAAAAAGAAGAGAACTCCCTGCGGCCGAATTACCCCCAAACCCCATCCCTCCACGCCGCTCAAACGGTCCCTGCGCGGACGGTCGTAACTCGAGGAACGCCAAACCTCTAACCCGCCTCTCCCCTCTTCTTCCCCCCCCACCCCCTCCCTCCCCACAGGTTCCACGCAGTTCCCCTACAACCCGCTGACCATCCGGATGCTGAGCAACACGCCCCCCACCTCCATGGCCTGCGCCCCCCCCTCCGCCAGCCAGGCCGCCGCAGCCGCCGCCGCACACCAGCCCAGCCGGATATGGGAGCGGGAACCGGCCCCTCTGCTCTCCGCCCAGTACGAGACACTTTCCGACAGCGACGACTGACACGGACGGACGGACGGACGGACGGAACGTAGCTTGCCCTGCTTTGGGGAAGAAAAAAAAACAACGAGAGACACGCACACACAAACACGAAAAGAAAAAGAAAGAAAGAAAGAAAAAGAAAGAAAGAAAGAAAGAAAGAAAGAAAGAAAGAAAGAAAGAAAGAAAGAAAGAAAGAAAGAAAGAAAGAAAGAAAGAAAGAAAGAAAGAAAGAAAGAGAAAGAAAGAAAGAGAAATATTCAGCAGGGAAGTTTGCAAAATGGCTGCATTTTTATTTTAAAAAAAAGCCACAAACTGCCCCACACGCCCCGAGGTTGTCGGAAGGAGAGAAATACGGGATTTTTTCCCCTTTTTCCTCCGCCGGCATCCCGAAGATAAATACGTGTAAAGAGTTTTTTTTTGGGGGGGGGATTCTTTTTTTAAAAGAGGGGGAAAAAAAATAAATAGGACGTGTTATTCCCGACCTCTCTACGAAAAAGGAAGAAGAAGAAAAAAAAAAAAGAGGAAAAAAAATTACCTTTCTTCTGTAAATAGAATAACTTTTTCTGCAGTGTATTTCCGCACGGCCACCCCTCTTCCCCCCCCCTCCCCACTTCCACCCCCCCACCCCCCACTCACTTTCAACCCTGGCTAGACTTTCTGGTGTTCAAAATCATTGTTGTAAACTTGGGGGTCATTATATATATATGCATATATATATATATATATATATTTTTCAAGGCCTTGTCTCAAGAGTTAAGACGCTTCCGAAATTTTGGGGGTGTGAGCAAGAGGACGTCCCTCCCCCCCTTCCTTTTGCATCATCTGTCTAGAAATGGGGAGGGGGGGCGGAGAAAGAGAGACCTTTGGGGCATCACCCTTTGTCTTTAGGGGAGGGGGCAATTTGGCCCAAACAGGTTGCTCCTTCCTTCCTCCCTTTTTCCTTCCTTCCTTCCTCCCTCCCTCTTTCCCTTTTCCTTCCTTCTTTCCTTCCCTCCTTCAGTCATTCATTCCTCCCTCCCTCTTTTCCTTCCTTTCTCTTTTCCTTCCTTTCTTCCTTTTTACTCTTCCTTCTTTCCTTACTCTTTTCCCCCCTTCCTTTCTCCCTCCCTTTCTTCCTTCTTTCCCTTTTCCTTCCTTTCTTCCTCCCTCTTCCCTTCCTTTCTTCTTTTCCCTTCCTTCCTTCCTCTTTTCCCCTTCTCTTCCTTCTTTCCTTACTCTTTTCCCCCTCCCTCCTTCCCTCCCTTTCTCCCTCTCCCTTTTCCTTCCTTCCTTCCTTCCTCCCTCTTTTCCCTTCCTTTCTTCCTCTTTTTCCTTCCTTCCTCTTTTCCCTTTCTCTTCCTTCTTTCCTTACTCTTTTTCCCCCTCCCTCCCTCCTTCCCTCCCTTTCTCCCTCCCTCCCTTTCCCTTCCTTCCTTCCTCTTTTCCCTTCTGTCTTCCTTTCCTTGCCCTTTTCCTTTTCTCTTCTTTCCTCCCTCCCTCCCTCCCTCCTTCTTTGCTCCCTTCCTCCGTCTTTCCGTACATAGCACCCCGCTTGCTCTCCGGCACGACTTGCCTTCTCCCCCCACCCCAAAATCTAAACCCTCTGCCCTTCCTCCCCCCCTCCTCCCCCTCCTCCCTCTTTTTCTGTGGTTGTTAAAAAACTTGTGGAAAAGATGTTTTGTTTTGTTTTTTTCCTTTTGAAAACTGACCCCCTTCCGCGAGATCTGTACATTTGAAATCTCCGGTCTGCTGGAATAACCGAGATCTTTTTCATGATTATGCCGTGCTGTCATTTTAATTTTTTGTTTTGTTTTGTTTGCGTTGGTTTTCTTTTTTTTCCCGTACAGTTGATTTTGCTCCGCAACACTGGGGAAAAAAACCATTGCATGGGCCTTTCTCTCTCAACATGTCCAAGCTTTATTCTCCTCCTAATTTTTGTTTTTGTTTTTTTTTTTAATTTTCTTTTTCAGCCCTTCCTTCCCGTAAACTCTCTTCTCCTTTTCCTGTCTTCCCTCCCAAACCATCAGCTGCTTTTTCTCCGGATCGAAAGCAAAAGGTCCGGTCGGTCTCCAGCCGGAGCGAGGCCAAGTCTCAAATCTTGTTCCTTCCACGGAAATCTCTGCATCCCAAATTCACATTTCTTCCCATAAAAAAAAATAAATAAAAGAAATAAATTGTGGATTTGGTCAAAAACTCTGGCCCGTTCGGTTGGCCTCGCTAGAGAATTTCCCACGCATTTTTTTTGGGGGGGGGGGCGGCAAAAGGAGGCTTCCGGGGGGCGTTTGGAAACCACGGATGGACGGGGCTGGGGTCGAAAAGCCGATTTTGTGCAACGGCGAGAAGATTTGCGAAAGAATTCGAACCTTGGACCGGGTCGAGCTTTTCGGAGAATCTCAACCAAGGGAAAAAAAAAAAAAACCTTGAATTGAAAGATAAATATGACCTGTAAATCTCTTTTTTCTCTCCTTTTGTTTCATGAAAAAGGCCCAAATTTTCCTCGGGGGCATTATAGCATAGCATGGGCAGATTTTGGGGGGCAGCGTTAACTAAATCTGGATAACTTTTCAGAGGTGTGGACTTCAACTCCCAGAATTCCCCCGTCCGCCGGGGCATCCTGGGAGTTGAAGTCCACATCACTTCAATGTCCTGGAGAATGGAAAACACGGCTTTTTAAAAAAAAAATGGCTGAAAGCTCATTTCTGGAGAGGAGATCCGCCTCCCACAATCCTGGAACGGTACCCATCCCCTACGGCTGTGCAGATGGGAGTTGTAGTCCTCTGCAGAGCAGAGAGAAATCGCAACCTTTAGCAACCGCGATTGACGCCTGTCATTTCATCCCAATAGGGTGCTTTGTTCCCTTTCCAGTTTTCATCCGAGGTTTGATTAAAAAATCAGAATTAAATAAAATCTCCCATCGGGCTTGCTATATAACACTGCAGGGTGTGAAGAAGGAGAGGAGGGGGGGGGAAAAGGGGGAGGCAGAAGTTGTGTCGCCTTTTAAGCCGTTTTCTCCTTTCACGCAACAAAACGCACCATCGGAAACCCACACGGGGGGCAACAACGACGTATTTATGAATAAAGAAATAATTCGGAATGCAAGAATTTGCAGAATTGCAAAGGGGTTTTTTTGCAAATCTGTCATTTGCAAATTGATCTCGTTGACTATTCAGTGCTGGGCGGGCAAAATTCAAGAGATTGCAGACTTTGTCAAAGCCCAGTAAAAATAATAATAATAATAATTGGAATATTTTGCAAAATTCCAAAGATTTGGTGGGTTTTTTTAAAAAAAAAATGGTCTACTTTGCACAGGGAATTTGCCCCTTTCTGTGATTTTGGATAACATTTCCAACTTTGGGAGGTAGAATAGATATTCTGGGGGGTTTTGTTCTTCCTGTCAATCATTTCTGACCCCTAGCTGTTGCTCTTCCCCTTAGTAAGTTCAGCAATTTTTCATTTTTCTGGGGGGTGGGGAGTGGAGAAGACGAATCCCAACCCCCCCCCCACTTATGACCCTGTTCTGTTGGTGCCCAGGCATTTTGCCACAAGTAAACTGGTGACTTCTACAATTCAGACCAATCAAATAATAATAAAAAAAGGCAGGTTTGCGAAAATTTCCTACAAGTCCGTCTTTTCTCGGGGTGGGGGTCGGGGGGTGGAAAGGTGGGCATTTAAAATCTGCATTCCAGAGCAGGAATTTCATCATGGCTGCACCCAGAATAATTGGGGGGGGGATCTTTGCCCCCTCTCCCCACTTTCACCCATGAACCCCAAGAGAGCCTGTGGGGGGAGCTGCCACTGTCTGTTGGCCCCTTGACTAAATCTTAAATCTGTTCCCCGTTGTTGTAGGGTACAAAGGAAGATGTGAGAATTACACCAAAACAGAAGTTTTTCTCAAACTTTGAAAGGGGTGGACTTCAACTCCCAGAGTTTGCTAATAAAGAGGCTGGCTGGGGAATTCTGGGAGTGGAAGTCCACCCATCTTAAAGCATGCAGTTTGGGGGATTCTGGGAGTGGAAGTCCACCCCTCTTAAAGCATGCTGGCTGGGGGATTCTGGGAGTGGAAGTCCACCCCTCTTAATGCATTAGGCTTGGGAATTCTGGGAGTTGAAGTCCACCCATCTTAAAGCATGCGGGTTGGGGGATTCTGGGAGTTGAAGTCCACCCATCTTAAAGCATGCGGGTTGGGGGATTCTGGGAGTTGAAGTCCACCCATCTTAAAGCATGCGGGTTGGGGGATTCTGGGAGTGGAAGTCCACCCATCTTAAAGCATGCTGGCTGGGGGATTCTGGGAGTGGAAGTCCACCCATCTTAAAGCATGCTGGCTGGGGGATTCTGGGAGTGGAAGTCCACCCATCTTAAAGCATGCAGTTTGGGGGATTCTGGGAGTGGAAGTCCACCCATCTTAAAGCATGCTGGCTGGGGAATTCTGGGAGTTGAAGTCCACCCCTCTTAATGCATTAGGCTTGGGAATTCTGGGAGTTGAAGTCCACCCATCTTAAAGCATGCAGGTTGGGGGATTCTGGGAGTTGAAGTCCACCCATCTTAAAGCATGCGGGTTGGGGGATTCTGGGAGTTGAAGTCCACCCATCTTAAAGCATGCGGGTTGGGGGATTCTGGGAGTTGAAGTCCACCCATCTTAAAGCATGCGGGTTGGGGGATTCTGGGAGTGGAAGTCCACCCCTCTTAATGCATTAGGCTTGGGAATTCTGGGAGTTGAAGTCCACCCATCTTAAAGCATGCAGGTTGGGGGATTCTGGGAGTGGAAGTCCACCCATCTTAAAGCATGCGGGTTGGGGGATTCTGGGAGTTGAAGTCCACCCATCTTAAAGCATGCGGGTTGGGGGATTCTGGGAGTTGAAGTCCACCCATCTTAAAGCATGCAGGTTGGGGGATTCTGGGAGTGGAAGTCCACCCATCTTAAAGCATGCTGGCTGGGGGATTCTGGGAGTTGAAGTCCACCCATCTTAAAGCATGCAGGTTGGGGGATTCTGGGAGTGGAAGTCCACCATCCTTAAAGTTGCCAAGGTTGAGAAAAGGTCCCCTAATCTTCCACCTTAACTCAGTAACTTAACTTTTTCTCAAAGTTTTTGGGGAAAGAGCACCCTAAGTATTGACAGGACTAAAAACTACAACATGGCCAAACTTCCCATCTCCTCAACAGAGCTTCTTGAGTTTCAACCCCCTTCTTGAATCCATCGGCTCCAGAGATTTGAACCCAGGTCCTCTCTGCAAACTATTTGACTGCTGCACCCAGAAAAAAACGGCTTCATGAGATCAAGGTTGGACCTTCCGGGTTTCAAATTCACAGGAAAAGAAATTTTTTTTACCTCATTCTCCTTGTTGGCCTTTCCTACCTGCCCCACATTTTGTCGTACAGATAGTCTTCGACTTGCGACCACAATTGAGCCCAACATTTCCGTTGCTAAGCGAGACAACTGCTAAGTGAGCTTTGGCCCCGTTTCACTATACTTTCCACAGTTGTTAAGCGTTATCACCGCGATTGTTTAAATTAATAACACCGTTGTTAAGCGAGGCTGGCTTCCCCCACTGACTCTGCTGGTCAGAAAGTCCCAAATTTTGATCACGCGATCCCTGGGGATGCTGGAACGGTCGTTAAGTGTGACAAACGAGTCCCTTTTTCCAGCGCCAATGCGACTTCGAACGGTCACTAAATGAATTTTTGTAAGTCAAGGACAGCCTGGAGTTAACGCCAACCTGTAGGGGACGCCTTTTGCAGGCCTCCATGAGGTCCAGTGAGACGATTGGGAAATAATAAATTTTATTGCTTAAGCTGCAGATATCTCCGCTTTTATTCGGCCCCGGAGATCCAAACGGTCACTAAACGAACTTGTTGTATATCAAGGACAACCTGACAATGGTCTGTAGGTTCTCTTGCTGGGAGGGGGGGTGTTGGACTAGATGACCTGCAAGGTCCCTTCCAACTCCGTTAAATCTAATCTGTAGTTAACGCCAACCAGGAGGGGGATGCCTTTTGCAAGCCTCCATGAGGTCTAGTGGCATGACTGGGGAAATTTAAAAATAATACATTTTATTGCTTAAGCTGCAGATATCTCTGCTTTATTCGGCCCCGGGGGCTCCAAATTGGGGCTGTTCTCAGGGGTCCTCGCCTTCTGCCCTCCAGCTGGCATCCCCTAGGCTCCGTCCTCGTGAGCAGGGCGCAGATCGAGGGCTGCCCCAGCGATCCGCGCCGTGTTGACCCCGCAAGCGGAAAAGAAATTGCAATTGCAATTCGGACTCCAATGGCGGAAAGCCGGGCCGGTCACTCCTTCTGCCCCTCGGCGCCATCCTTGCCCGCGTCCGTCTCCTCCAATCCGGACTTCCCTTTGGATCTCATCCGCTTCTTCTTGGCCAGCTGAGCCAGTTCCCTCATGATGTATCGCACAGCGACGCCGTCGCCAGATTTCTCGGCCACTTCCAAGGCGGTTTTGTAAACCTCCCTGGCCTGGGAATATTCTCCTGGAAAAGAGTTAATGTAGAAAATACAGGTAAGTCCTTGACTTATGACCGTTCGTTTAGTGACCGAAGTTACAAAACGGTCCTGAAAAACGTGACTTCGGGCTGTTTTTCGCACTTAACGACCGTCGCAACATCTCCACGGTCACGGGATCAAGATTCGGACGCTTGGCCACTGACTCATATTTACGACGGTTTTTGTGTCCTCCGGAGGTCATGTGATTCCCCTTGGGCGACCTCCTGACATGCAACGTCAACGGGGGAAGCCGGATTCACTTAACAACCAACTTAACCACTGCAGTGATTCACTTAAGAACCATGGCAAGAAAGGTCATAGAATTGGGAGTGACTCACTTAATAACCACCTTGTTTTAGTGACGGGAATTCTGGCCGCCAATTGCGGTTGTGAAGTCAAGGTCTACCTGTACATAGCTAAGAGAGCAAGTTGAGTGTAGGGGTTAAAGGCACCTGGCTAAAAAGCAGGAGAACTGAATTCTAATCCTGCTTTAATCATGAAAACCAATTGGGGGACTTTGGGCCAATCACCAGGAGACGGTTGTTCTAGTCCCGCCTTAGGCATGACAGTTGGCTGTATGATTTTGGACCAATCACCAGGAGACAGTGAGTTCTAGTCCCGCCTTAGGCGTGAAAGTTGGTTTTTTTGGACCAATCACCAGGAGACAGTGAGTTCTAGTCCCGCCTTACGCATGACCGTTGGCTTTTTTGGACCAATCACCAGGAGACATTGAGTTCTAGTCCCGCCTTACGCATGACAGTTGGCTTTTTTGGACCAATCACCAGGAGACGGTGAGTTCTAGTCCCGCCTTACGCATGACAGTTGGCTATATGATTTTGGACTAATCGCCAGGAGACAGTGAGTTCTAGTTCTGCCTTAGGCATGAAATTGTTTTTTTGGGGGGGACCAATCACCAGGAGACGGTGAGTTCTAGTCCCGCCTTACGCATGACAGTTGGCTTTTTTTGGACCAATCACCAGGAGAGGGTGAGTTCTAGTCCCGCCTTACGCATGACAGTTGGCTATATGATTTTGGACTAATCGCCTGGAGACAGTGAGTTCTAGTTCTGCCTTAGGCATGAAATTGTTTTTTTGGGGGGGACCAATCACCAGGAGACGGTGAGTTCTAGTCCCGCCTTACGCACGAAAGTTGGCTTTTTTTGGACCAATCACCAGGAGACGGTGAGTTCTAGTCCCGCCTTAGGCATGACAGTTGGCAGTATGATTTTGGACCAATCACCAGGAGATTCTGAGTTCTAGTCCCGCCTTAGGCAGGACTAAAGCCGGTTGGGTGACTTTTGGGCCAGTTCCTTTCTCTGAGACCAACCTACCTCACAGGGTTGTTGTGGGAAAAATAGGAGGAGGAGAAAGTATTAGGAACGCTTTCCGCCTTGAATTATTTGTAAAGAACAATAAAGGCGGTTAATAATAAAAGCACCCAAAAGTGCTTTTTCCTAAAATCAACTGGACATTCACGGGTTTTTTTCTTTGAAAATGTTTCCCTTCTCATGATTTGAGAATCTAGACAGAAATAATAAAATATTATAAAATAATATTTTATAGAAAATAAAAATAAAACAAAACAGTTTCATAATAACAATACAATACACTACAATAATACAATACAGGCAGTCCTCGACTTGCGACCACAATGGCGCCCAAAATTTCTGTTGCTAAAAGGAGAGCAATTTGTCAAGTGAGTTTTTGCCCCGGTTTTCGACCCTTCTCGCCGCTTTTGTTAAGTGTATCACTGCCGTTGTTAATTTACTAACACCGTCGTTAAGTGAATCTGTTGACTTTGAAGGTCACAAGAGGGGATCAGCGGGACACGGCACCCGTCATAAATACGAGTCAGTTGCCACGCACCTGAAGTTCGATCACGTGACCACGGGGACGCCGTAATGGTCGTTAAGCGTGAAAAGCCGAAGTCCTAAGTCACTTTTTCCAGTTCCGTGGTAACTTTGAACAGTCACTAAACGAAGTGTTGTAAGTCAAGGACTGACTGTATGATACAAACGCTGTTTTAAGGGCTTTTTTTCCAGATCAGGAAAAACAAAAAAATCAAGTTTTCGTTCATCTGGGCAAAAACGAGCATTTCCCAGTGGGAGGGGGAAAAAAAGTCAAAAATTCAGCCGAATTGTCACTTTTATTCTGCGTCTCGAAGAGGACTCTTCTAACAGACTTAACAGAGTGGGAAGGGACCTTGGAGGTCATCTAGTCCATCGGTCACCAACTGGGGGTCCGTGAGAAAACTTTGGTGGTCCGCAGAAAAATTATTTGTTGCATTTTTTATATTGCACTAAGTGTTTGTTTATGTTTTATTAAATTTTATTTTATTAAATTTAATATTTAATTTAATAAAATTAAATAAAATATTACATATTTATGTAATATGTTTTATTAAATCCGGGGTCCTCAAACTACAGCCCCTGGGACGGATACGTGCAATGAATGCTGCGGAGAGTCTCCCCCTTTGGGGTCTCTTTGGGTGGGTCGGAGGGGGGCAGAAATTCCGACTTGGGGTCTGCTTCAGCCTCCTGGTGGGGGGCTTTGGGCGAAGCCTGGAGGGAAGGGCCACTGGTGGAGAAGAGCCGGAGGGACTCGTTCCAGTGGGACTGCATCACGGCCTGGAACTGGCTGACCATCTCAGGCCGCTGAGCCTCCGGGGGCCGGTACCCGGCCTTGCATTCTTGCAGGTCTTCGCTCTGCTTGGAAAACCTATGCTCCTAGTCCTCAGTGAGGTGCTTCTGCTGAGCCCCCTTCTCGGCCAGATCCAATTTGAACTGAGCTGTTTTGCCAACTCTTTCTCCTGGTGGCCGCTTAGCTCCAGCAACTGCTTCCTGTTGGGGTCTTAAGGAGCCCGGGCGGGCAGGCGAAGAGGGGCTGGGAAGGGGAGGGGCGAGTAGAGACCGGCGAGACGCCCCTCAAGATGAGTGACATCAAGTTGGCCACGCCCACCCAGGCACATGACCACCTAGCCACGCCCACCCAGCCGGTCATTAGGCAGATCGTATTAGTGGTCCGCGGGATTTAAAATTTATTTATTTATTTTATTTTTATTTTTATTAAATTCGTATACTGCCCTTCTCCTGCTGGACTCAGGGCGGTGCACAGCCAAAAATAAAAAAAAAACATTCCAATACAAAATTTTAATTTTTTAAAAAGATTACACAACTTTGGCCCGAAATTTAAAACATCCCAACTAAAACCCATAGACAAATTAAAAATCTAACGTCTCAAAAGGGGATGAATTATGAATTATTGGTGGTCCCTGAAGTCCGAAAGGTTGGTGATTCCTGATCTAATCCAACCCCCCTCACTCAAGGAGGAGACCCTACACACCATTTCTGACCGATGGCAGCCCAGTCTCTCCTTGAAAGCTTCCGGGGATGAAGCTCCCACAACTTCTGAATGACAGAATAATAACGGAATAAACAGAGTTGGAAGGGACCTTTGGAGGTCATCTAGTCCAACCCCGCCCTCCAGCCCAAGCAAGAGACCCCCACACATTTCCAGCAGATTCCCCCCAGTTCTCATCTCCCTGCCCCACCACGCTGATTTGCACCCCGATGCCGTCTCTCACCTCTATGGATCAGGATGCCGGCCAGGTTATTCAAGATAACGTGGGTATCCGTGTGCTCAGTTTGCTGGGCCAGTTCCGCGGCTCTGCTCACCTGGGCGTAGGCTTCATCGTGAAGCCCCTGAGCGTCCAGCGCCGTGGCCAAATCGTTCATCACCACCACGGTCTGAGCCGGGGAGGAAATCGAAACAAACAAACAAACAAACAAATAATCTGGATCAGAAGGACAAGAATGAAGTCGAGGGACTCCGAAGCCAGAAAGGCTGCCCTGCTCTAGGAGCGCTTGGTGCTCTCTGAGCTTGGTGGCTTTCTTGCAGACGTCTCATGACCCAGCTGAGTGATATTATCAGTGTGGGTGTGGGTTTAATGGAGAGGAGGAAGGAGAGAGGGAGGAGGAGGAGGAGGAAGATGACCGGGGTGCTTGGTGCTCTCTGAGCTCGGTGACTTTCTTGCAGACGTCTCATGACCCAGCTGAGTGATATTATCAGTAGTAGAAGAGTGTGGGTTTAGTAGAAAGGAGGAGGAGGAGAACTGTGGGGTCCTTGGTGCTCTCTGAGTTTGGTGGTTTTCTTGCAGACCTTTCATGACCCAACTAGATAACATCATCAGTGCTAGACGGGAAGAGGAAGAGGAGGAGGAAGAGGAGAAGGAAGAGGAAGAGGAAGAAGGAGGAGGAAGAGGAAGAGGAGGAGGAAGAGGAGGAAGGAGGAAGAGGAAGAAGAGGAAGAGGAAGGAAGACGAGGAAGACGAGGAGGAGGAAGAGAAGGAGAAGAGGAGGAGGAAGAGGAAGAGAAGGAAGAGGAAGAGGAAGAGGAGGAAGGAGGAAGAGGAGGAGGAAGAGGAGGAAGAGGAGAAGGAAGAGAAGAAGGAGGAGGAGGAGGAGGAGGAGAAGGAAGAGGAAGAGGAGGAGGAAGAGGAGGAGGAAGAGGAGGAAGGAGGAAGAGGAGGTGGAGGAGAAGGAAGAGGAAGAAGGAGGAAGAGGAGGAAGAGGAGAAGGAAGATGAGGAAGACGAGGAGGAGGAAGAGAAGGAGGAAAAGGAAGAGGAGGAGGTGGAGGAGGAGGAGAGGAGGAGGAGGAGGAGGAGGAGAAGGAAGAGGAGGAGGAAGAGGAGGAAGAGGAAGAGGAAGGAGGAAGAGGAGGAAGACGAGGAGGAGGAAGAGAAGGAGGAGAAGGAAGAGGAAGAGGAAGAGGAGGAGGAGAGGAGGAGGAAGAGGAGAAGGAAGAGGAGGAAGAGGAGGAGGAGGAGGAAGAGGAGAAGGAAGAGGAAGAGGAAGAAGGAGGAGAAGGAGGAGGAGGAGGAGGAGGACAGACTGTGGCTCTTTGAGCTTGGTAGTTTTCTTGCAGACATTGACCCAACTTGGTAACATCATCAGTGTTAGAAGGGAAGGGGGGTTTGTGGAGAGGAAGAGGAGGAGGAGGAGGAGGAGGACTGTGGGGTCCTTGGTGCTCTCTGAGCTTGGTGGTTTTCTTTCAGACGTCTCACAACCCACCTAGGGAACGTCACCAGCACAAGAAAGAGAAGGAGGAGAAAGAAGGCAACGATGGGGTCCTTTGTACTCTTGATTTTCTTTCAGACGTCTCAGGATCCAACTAGCTAACATCATCTGTGCTGGGAAGGAGGGGGATTTCCTCTGTTTTACTCCAATCAAGGCTCTACCAACTCACGCAAACAAGTAAACATTAAACCACAGCCTAATCCAGGACCTACCAAGACTGCTCCCACTGACAGGGCAAGCCGCTTGTACTTAAAATGACAGCAAAGCCCTGCTTCCTTCTAGCATTGATGCCGTTACCTAGTTTGGTAATAAAACGTCTACAAGGAAAGCACAGAGCTCAGAGAGTTCCCAAGGACCCCACAAGCAGAAAAATACCAATTATTATTTTTTTTTGGCAGCCCAACCAATCCTTCTGGTGTTCAAAAGTGTGCCGTTTCTTCATTTCACCGACAATCCCATCTTCACGACCGCACCCCGGGAAGCGGGTTGGGTAGCCCCAAATGCCCAGCCCGAACCTGTGCCAAAAGGGAGCACTGGAACTCACAGCCACCCGGTTTTCAGGGGGGGCACCTGCCACCCGACACCCAACTACCTTCTCTTTGCAAAAGGGGAGAAGAAAATTCCTCCGGCCCCTCCCCAAACCCCAAATCTGAATCGCAAGCGGTCACTTCTGGCTTTAAGAATTACAGAATGGGCTTCCTCTTTTTTTTTCTTCGCAAGTTTTTATTTGTGTGTGTGTGTGTGTGTGTGTGTGTGTGTGTGTGTACACACACACACACACACACACACATATATATATATATATACATATATCACTTTTTCTTTTTTTTTCTTTCTCCTTCCTTTCTTTCTCCTTTCTTCCTCCCACCTATCCATCTTCCTCACTCTTCTTTCTATCCTTTTCTTCCTTCCTTCCCTCTTTCCTTTCTTTCTTTTTCTTTCTTTCTCCTCCTTCCTCCCACCTATCCATCTTCCTCACTCTTCTTTCTATCCTTTTCTTCCGTCCTTCCTTCCCTCTTTTTTTCTTTCTTTTTCTTTCTTTCTTTCTTTCTCTCCTTTCTTTCTTTCTTTCTCCTTTCTTCCTCCACCTATCCATCTTCCTCACTCTTCTTTCTATCCTTTTCTTCCTGCCTTCCTTTCTTTCCTTTCTTTTTTTTTTCCTTCCTTCCTCCCACCTATCCATCTTCCTCACTCTTCTTTCTATCCTTTTCTTCCTGCCTTCTTTCTCTTTCCTTTCTTTCTCTCTTTCTCCTTCCTTCCTCCCACTTATCCATCTTCCTCACTCTTCTTTCTATCCTTTTCTTCCTTCCTTCCTTTCTTTCCTTTCTTTTTCCTTCCTTCCTCCCACCTATCCATCTTCCTCACTCTTCTTTCTATCCTTTTCTTCCTTCCTTGTTTCTCTTTCCTTTCTTTCTTTCTCTTTCTCCTTCCTTCCTCCCACTTATCCATCTTCCTCACTCCTTTCTATCCTTTTCTTCCTTCCTTCCTTTTCTTTTTCTTTCATTCTTTCTCCTTCCTTCCTCCCACCTATCCATCTTCCTCACTCTTCTTTTTATCCTTTTCTTCCTTCCTTCCTTCTCTTTCCTTTCTTTCTTTCTTTCTCCTTCCTTCCTTCCACCTATCCATCTTCCTCACTCCTTTCTATCCTTTTCTTCCTTCCTTCCTTTTCTTTTTCTTTCATTCTTTCTCCTTCCTTCCTCCCACCTATCCATCTTCCTCACTCTTCTTTTTATCCTTTTCTTCCTTCCTTCCTTCTCTTTCCTTTCTTTCTTTCTCCTTCCTTCCTTCCACCTATCCATCTTCCTCACTCCTTTCTATCCTTTTCTTCCTTCCTTCCTTTTCTTTTTCTTTCATTCTTTCTCCTTCCTTCCTCCCACCTATCCATCTTCCTCACTCTTCTTTCTATCCTTTTCTTCTTTCCTTCCTTCTTTCTTTTTCTTTCATTCATTCTCCTTCCTTCCTCCCACCTATCCATCTTCCTCACTCCTTTCTATCCTTTTCTTCCTTCCTTCCTTTTCTTTTTCTTTCATTCTTTCTCTTTCCTTCCTCCCACCTAACCATCTTCCTCACTCCTTTCTATCCTTTTCTTCCTTCCTTCCTTCTTTCCTTTTTCTTTCTTTCTCCTTCCTTCCTCCCACCTATCCATCTTCCTCACTCTTTCTATCCTTTTCTTCTTTCCTTCCTTCTTTCTTTTTCTTTCATTCTTTCTCCTTCCTTCCTCCCACTTATCCATCTTCCTCACTCTTCTTTCTATCCTTTTCTTCTTTGATTCCTTCCTTCTTTCTTTCTCTTTCATTCTTTCTTCCTTCCTCCCACGTATCCATCTTCCTCACTCTCCTTTCTATCCTTTTTTCTCCTTTTTTTGTTCTTTCTCTTTTCTTTCTCTTTCTTTCATTCTCTCCTTCCTTCCACCTAACCATCTTCCTCACTCTTCTATCCTTTTCTTTCTTTCTTTCTTTTTCTTTCATCCTTCCTTCCTTCCCTCCCTCCCTCCTTTTCTTTCTTTTAGTTTCTTTCTTTCTCTTCCTTCCTTCTTTTCTTTTCCCTTTCCCTTTCTATCTCACACTCCCTTTGCCCCAGCTCCCTTTCTCTCCCTTAATTTCCTATTCTTTGACATAATAAAATAAAACCTTAAGAAACATTAAAAAAAAAAAAGAAAAAAAAAAGAATTACGGAATGGGAAGGGACCTCGGAGGTCATCTAGTCCAACCCCCCTGCTCCGGCAGGAAACCCCATCAAGCCTATAAACCGATGAGTTTCTGCCCTTCTGTCCTTATTTATTTTATTTTATCAAATTTATTTATTTTTATTAAATTTCTATACCGCCCTTCTCCCGAAGGACTCAGGGCGGTGAACAGCCAGAAGATAAAACACAGAAATACAAAATTTAAAATAAATTAAAACGAATTAAATAATTTAGGCTGAATTTTAAAATACCCCAAGTCCTTCACCCTTGGAAGCCCCCCGGTGCTCACCTGGGGGTGCCTCTCCCCGTTGACCTCCAGCGCGATCTTCAGGGCGCGCTCGTACATCGTCTGGGCCAGCGCTGTCTGATGGTGCGCCAGGAGATAGCGGGCGTAGGAGTCCAAACTCATGGCCAGTAAAAGGTGAGTGTTGACTCGGTCTTCCTCTGGGACAAGAGGGGAAGAGAGCGTGAACCCAGCCAGGCTCCGGTCTGCATTACAGGCAGTCCTCCACTTACGACCGTTCATTTAGTGACCGTTAAAAAGAGTTACCACAGCCCTGAAAAACGGGACTTGGGACCGTTTTTCACACTGACGACTGTCGTGATTGAGAACCGTGCTTCTTACTTACGTCCGTTGCGGCATCCCCGCGGTCAAAATTCAGACGCTTGGCAACTGACTCGTATTTATGACGGTCGGCAGTGTTCCCGGGGTCACGTGATCCGCTTTTGTGACCTTCTGACAAGCAAAAGGGGAAGCTGGATTCTCTTAACAACTATGTGACTAACTTAACAACGGCAGTGATTCGCTTAACAACGGTGGCCATGAAGGTCATAAAATGGGGTGGAATTCACTTAACAACTGTCTCGCTTAGCAGCAGAAATTTTGGCCTCCGTTGTGGTCGTAAGTCGAGGACTACCTGTAATACCATGAAGTATAATTCCCAGAAGGTTCCTCCGCCCCACAACCAAATATCAGGTAGTCCTCGAATTACGACCACAATGGAGACTGCTCATCACAGTCACAATACTTGTAAAATGCATTAGTCCCCAGCCTGATTTTAAAACCATTTTTTGCAGCAGCCGTTAAGTGAATGCCATGGTCGTTAAGCAGCTTGGGAGCAGTTTGGCTGGAAAAACCAGAAGCAAATGCCGTCGGTTTTGAGAAAACCGTCATAAAATGCGGTCCCGTCACCACAGGATACCGCAAAGAGCCGTAAATGCGGGTTCTGAGCGCCTGAGGTTTCATCATATGACCACAAGGGGGCGGCAACTGTCAGAATCTGGGTCATAAGAAGCAGCCCGGTAAGTTAGTCGTAACTTCGAACCGTGGCTGAGGGATCGGTCGTAAGTCAAGGACTCCCTGTAAGTAAATTCTCTTCAGGATTGTCAGGCTGAAGGCCAAGAGGTCCTCTACCTGGCAAGGCGTCCGCGGGCGTCTCCTTCTGCTTAGCGACCTTCTCCTCCAGGGTCAGGATGCAGAACTGGTAGCCGGCCAGGGCGAGTTTGTCCCTGCGCAGGAAAAAGGAAATAGGGAAACGTTTATTTAAAGTTCCTTTGGGGGTTCATATTTTATATGTAAAGAGATGTTTTTCCCCTCAAGTCAGTTAGTCTCTCTCTCTCCCTCCCTCCCTCCCTTCCACCTCTCCCTATCTATCTCCCTATATCTATCTATCATCCATCATATCTATCTATCTATCCATCCATCCATCCATTATCTATCTATCATCCATCTATCCATCCATCTATCCATGCATCCATCATCTATCCATCCATCCATTATCTATCTATCCATCCATCCATTATCTATCATCTATCCATCCATCTATCCATCTATCCATCCATCATCTATCCATCCAGTATCTATCTATCCATCCATCCATTATCTATCTATCATCTATCTATCCATCCATCTATCCATCCATCTATCCATCCATCTATCCATGCATCCATCATCTATCCATCCATCCATTATCTATCTATCCATCCATCCATTATCTATCATCTATCTATCCATCCATCTATCCATCTATCCATCCATCCATTATCTATCCATCCAGTATCTATCTATCCATCCATCCATCCATCCATCATCTATCTATCCATCCATCTATCCATCCATCCATCATCTATCCATCCATCCATTATCTATCTATCCATCCATCCATCCATTATCTATCTATCTATCCATCCATCCATTATCTATCTATCTATCATCTATCTATTCATCCATCTATCCATCCATCCATCCATCCATCCATTATCTACCCACCCATACATCTATCCATCCATCCATCCATCCATCATCTATCCATCCATCCATTATCTATCCATCCATCCATCCAGTATCTATCTATCCATCCATCTATCCATCCATCATCTATCCATCCATCTATCATCTATTTACCCACCCATCTATCCATCCATCCATCTATCCATCCATCCATTATCTATCCATCCATCCACCCATCCATCCATCCATCATCTATCCACCCACACAACTATCCATCCATCTATCATCTATTTACCCACCCATCTATCCATCCATCCATCCATTATCTATCTATCTATCCATCCATCCATTATCTATCCACCCATCCATCATCTATCTATCTATCTATCTATCTATCTATCATCTGTCTGTCTGTCTGTCTGTCTGTCTGTCTATCTATATCTATCTATCTATCTATCTATCTATCTATCTATCTATCTATCTATCTATCTATCCATCTATCTGTCTGTCTGTCTATCTATCATCTATCCATCCATTTCAGCCAAATGGCTATCCAATCTCTTCTTTGAAACCTCCAGTAATGAAGCACCCACAACTTCTGGTGGCAAGTAGTCCCACTGGTTAATTGTTCTGACTGTCAGGAAATTCCTCCTTAGTTCTAGGTTGCTTCTCTCCTTGATGAATTTCCACCCATTGGCTTCTTGTCTTGGGGCTTTGGAGATGGGATTAAAACTTACTGGTTTTGAGCCGCATAGATGCTGGCCAGCTTCAGGGACATCTGGAGGATAGCATTGTCATCCTGGAGGATAAGGGGGGGGGGTTGATGTGTTAAGGCATCATCTTCCTAAACTTCGTGACACCCCCACCCCCCCACCACCACAAAACAAACCAAGAACCTCAGAAAACCCCATTTTCCACCTGGGTTTTTTTTTTTTGGAAAGCCTGGGAAAAAAAGGCTTGCATTCACTAGCTGAATAAATCACTTGGGGAAGCCCCTCCCTTCTCTTTGCCCCCTTAACATTCTCCCCACTCCGGAAGACCCCCAAACTTCAGCCATGAGCCCCCTGGGACCCTGCCGTGCGACTGGACGGTAGTTAAAATGATAATCATTCGATAGGAGCCTGAGTGGCGTAGGAGGCTAATGCCTCCGACTAAGGCAGCATTTAACATCCAGCTGCCTGCAATTACTGCGAGTTCGAATCTCGCCAGGCTCAAGGTTGACTCGGCCTTCCATCCTTTCTAAGGTAGGTAAAATGAGGACCCAGTTTGTGGGGGCAATAAGCTGACTTTGTATAAATATACAAAAGGATGAAGGCTATTGCTTAACGCACTGTAAGCCGCCCTGAGTCTCCGGAGAAGGGCGGCATATAAAAATAAAATAAATAAATAAATAAAAAAAGATAGAAGGAAAGGAGGGAAAGCAGCCCACAATCAAGATGGGGCAGGTAGAAATTAACCTGGGTTCCTAATTGTGGGGTCCTGAGTGCTCTCTGAGCTTTTTTTGGGGGGGGGCGGGGGAGTTTCTTATTAGACGTTTCATGACCCAGCTAGGTAATAAAATCACAGTTGAAAGGGAGGGGGGGGTTGTGGAAAAGAGGAAGATGAGAAGGAGGGGTCCTTAATGCTCTCTTGGATGGGTGGTTTTCTTGCAGACCCACCTAAGTAACACCATCAGGGATGGAAGGGAAGGGGGTTTGCAGAATGATGATGATGGAGGAGGAGGAGGAGGAGGAGGAGGAGGAGGAGGAGGAGGAGGAAGAAGATTATTGTGGGGTCCTTGATGCTCTCTGAGGTTGGAGGTTTTCTTGCAGACATTTCATCACCCAACTAGGTAACGCCATCAGTGCTAGAAGGGAGGTGGGGTTTGTGCCGTGGAGGAGAAGGAGAACAAGAAGGAAGAGGAAGGCTGTGGGGTCCTTGGTGCTCTCTGAGTTTGGTTGTTTATTTGCAGACATTTCGTTACCCAACTAGGGAACATCATCAGTAGAAGAATGGAGTGGAAGGGAGTTTGTAGAGTAAAGAAGGAGAAAGCATGTAGGAAGAGGAGGAGGAAGGAGGAGGAGGAAGAGGAGGAGGAAGGAGGAGGAGGAAGAGGAAGGAGGAGGAGGAAGAGGAGGAGGAAGAGGAGGAAGAGGAAGGAGGAGGAGGAGGAAGAGGAAGAGGAAGGAGGAGGAGGAAGAGGAGGAAGAGGAAGAGGAAGAAGGAGGAGGAGGAAGAGGAGGAGGAAGAGAAGGAAGGAGGAGGAGAAAGAGGAGGAAGAGGAGGAGGAGGAAGAGGAAGAGAAAGGAGGAGGAGGAAGAGGAGGAGGAAGAGAAGGAAGGAGGAGGAGGAAGAGGAGGAGAAGGAGGAGGAGGGAGGAGGAAGAGGAGGGAGGAGGAGGAAGAGGAGGAGGAAGAGGAGGAGGAAGAGGAGGAGGAGGAAGAGGAGGAGGAAGGAGGAGGAAGAGGAGAAGGAGGAGGAGGAGAAGGAGGAGGAGAAAGAGGAGGAGAAGGAGGAAGAGGAGGAAGAGGAGGAGGAGAAGGAAGGAGGAGGAGGAGGAGGAGGAGGAGGAGGAAGAGGAGGAAGGAGGAGGAAGGTTGCAGGGTTCCTGGTGCTCTCTGAATTTGGTTGTTTCCTTGCAGACATTCCATTACCCACCTGGGGCCTGCTAGGGGATTCTGGGAATGGTCGTTAAAGGGGCCGGGTGTGGAGGCCTCCGGTCTAGAGGCAGGCGATCCAAAACCTCCGGGACCCTCCTGGGGCAGTTACTGACGTGCACTTACTTGCTTTGCGTCCCCGGCGAGCATGTAGCTCATGGTGGCTTTGAAAAGCTTCTCGGCCTGGAAGGAGGAAGAGAAGAGAGGCGGCTGGGAGTTGAGAGGCTTGGAGGATCACAAGAGGTTTGAGGAGAGGGGCTCACGGGAGCCCCCCCACCCACCCACCCAATGCCACCCCCCCAAAGGGAATGGCCGGTCCTTCTTTCCTTACCTTCTCCAGCTCTCCTCTCAGGAAGGCCAAGTTTGCCATCTGGAACACACCAAGGAAATGCGGTTATTTCGCTTTTTCCGCTGCTCCGTAGCAGAGAATTTTCCCGTCACTGATTTCTTATTTATGTATTTATATATCCTATTTCTATTTATCTATTTTATAGACAGACAGACAGACAGATATAATTTACTGTATATATAGAATCTATTTATCATCTATCTATCTATAAAATACATAGTTAGAAGAGAATATTTGTAGCTCAGGGTTGAACGGTGATGGTCCTTGGTGCCCTCTGAGCTTGGTGGTTTTCATGCAGACGTTTCATTACCACACTAGGTAATATCATCAGTGCTAGGAGCTGCGGGGTTCAAAAGAACGGCAGGGACTCACCATGTCATACGTGTAAATAATGGCGGTGTTGTTGCGTGACTGCTGAGAGAGCCAGGAGGCTTCGTGCAGGAGGCGCTCGGCTTCCTCCAGTTCTCCTTTCATGATCTTCAGCTAGTGGCGGGAAGGAAGGAAGGGAGGGAGGGAGGGAGGGAGGGAGGGAGAGAAGGAGGGAGGAAGGAAGGAAGGAAGATAGGAAGGAAAGAAGGAAGGAAGGAACATGAGGAAAAGAGGGGAAGGAAGGGAGGAAGGAAGGAAAATTAGAAAAGGAAAAGAGGAAAAGGAAGGAGGAAGGGAGGGAGGGAGGAAGGAAGAAAGAAAAAGAGGAAGGAAGGAACATGAGGAAAAGAGGGGAAGGAAGGAAAGAAGATGGGGAAAAGAGGAGAAAGAAGGGAGGGAGGGAGGGAGAGAAGGAGAGAGGGAGGAAAGAAGAGGAAGGAAAGAAGGAAGGAAGGAACATGAGGAAAAGAGGAGAAGGGAGGGAGGGAGGAAAATGAGAAAAGGAAAAGAGGAAAAGGAAGGAGGGAGGAAGGAAGGAAGAAAGAAAAAGAAGGAAGGAAGGAACATGAGGAAAAGAGGAGAAGGGAGGAAAGAAGGGGAAGGGAAAAGAGGAGAAGGAAGGAAGGAAGATGGGGAAAAGAGGAAAAAGAAGGAAGGGAGGGAGAGAAGGAGGGAAGAAGGAAGGAAGATAGAAAGGAAAGAAGGAAGGAAGGAACATGAGGAAAAAAGGAGAAGGGTGGGAGGGAGGGAGGAAAATGAGAAAAGGAAAAGAGGAAAGGAAGGAGGAAGGGAAGGAAGAAGGAAGGAAGAAAGAAAGAAAAAGAAGGAAGGAAGGAACATGAGGAAAAGAGGGGAAGGAAAGAAAGAAGGGAAAGGGAAAAGGAGAAGGAAGGAAGGAAGATGGGGAAAAGAGAAGAAAGAAGGAAGGGAGGGAGGAAAGGAGAAAGGGAGGGAGAGAAGGAGGGAGGAAGGAAAGAAGGAAGATAGGAAGGAAAGAAGGAAGGAAGGAACATGAGGAGAAGGGAGGGAGGGAGGAAAATGAGAAAAGGAAACGAGAAAAAGGAAGGAGGGAGGGAGGGAGGAAGAAAGAAAGAAAGAAAGAAAGAAAAAGAAGGAACATGAGGAAAAGACGGGAAGGAAGATGGGGAAAAGAGGAGAAAGAAGGGAGGGAGGAAGAAGGAAGGGAGGAAGAAGAGAAGGAGAGAAGGGGAAATGGAGAAGGAAGGAAGGAAGATAGGGAAAAGAGGAGAAAGAACGGAGGGAGGGAGGAAGGAAGGAAGGAAGGAAACACCTGATTAAATTAGCAAAAGCTGCCTAGTAGCTCCCAGAAGAGGTTTTAAAACATGACTGCACCCTTATCAAAATCAAGATAGCGGCCGCCTCATCTTGACCTCCTCCTTGCCTGCACCCTACAGGCACCCTTGGCCCAGCCCCATAGATGGAGAGGGAGCCCCCCACCCACCCACCCACCCAGAGGGAGAGGAGCCGAATGCTGGGGGAGAGGAGAGCAGCTGCAGAGGTCCTTGCCTTCCGGGGTGTCTCTGCTCACCTTGGCTTTTTTCAGCAGGAGAATGATGGCGTCCTCGGGGTCTTCCTTGGCCTTTCCTTCCTCTCCCTCGTCCTTCTTCTCGGTTTCTCCGGAGAAAAGGAAGAAGGCTGGAAGACAAGCAAAGCCAGAGAGGTTGGGGTCCGAGAGGTTCTCCATACCCTCCAGTTAGAGAAAAGTGGGCCAATGGCGGAATTAATAGAACAGAATTAGAATGACAAGAATTAGAATTATAGAATAGAATAGAATTAGAATTAGAATTAGAATTAGAATTAGAATTAAGATAAAGAATAGGATAGGATAGGATAGGATAGGATAGGATAGGATAGGATAGAATAGAATAGAATAGAATAGAATAGAATAGAATAGAATAGAATAGAATAGAATAGAATAGAGATTATTTTCATTACACCACAATGTCAGCCCTTGTACTTCCTTCCTGTAAGCAGACTCATTGTTCTTTTTTTTGGTTTTAAAAACAAAACTTTATTAAACATATAAAAGTAAAATACTATGCTATGTATATACAAGATACATATATATTAATACAAACGACAATACAAAAAAAGTGACTTTGGTCACACGTCCATTATCTTATTAACGGTGCATATTTGTTCATTATTATCCTCGTACAAAATTTTACATTTACTCTCATTTCCACAAATTATCCAATCATACTTATTTATGCAATAAATAAATAAATAAATAAATAAATAAATACCACCTATTCCACACTGTATAACATTTTGAGTCTACCTTGTTCTTAATTTCAAATGTTAGTTCATCCATTTTCGTGCAATTATAGATTTTTGGGGGGGGATTATCAATTGGCTGGTTGGCAGTTGATCAGTTTTCCAATATCGGGCGAGCGCCAATCTGGCTGCAGTGACTAGATGTAATATTGATCATTGTTCTTATTAATGAGCCCCATCACTGTTGTGTCGTCCGCAAATTTAATAATTGCGTTGGTGTTATATACAATGGGGTGCAGTCATGTGGAATAAAGGAATAAAGGAATAAATAATAAAGGAATAAAGGAAATAAAGGAATAAATAAATAAAGGAATAAAGGAAATAAAGGAATAAATAAATAAAGGAATAAAGGAATAAATAATAAAGGAATAAAGGAAATGAATAAATAAATAAAGGAATAAAGGAATAAAGGAAATAAAGGAATAAAGGAAATAAAGGAATAAAGGAAATAAACGAATAAATAAATAAAGGAATAAATAAAGGAATAAAGGAATAAATAAAGGAATAAAGGAATAAATAAATAAAGGAATAAAGGAAATAAAGGAATAAATAAATAAAGGAATAAATAATAGAGGAATAAAGGAAATAAAGGAATAAATAAATAAAGGAATAAATAAATAAATAAATAAAGGAATAAAGGAAATAAAGGAATAAATAAATAAAGGAATAAATAATAAAGGAATAAAGGAAATGAATAAATAAATAAAGGAATAAAGGAATAAAGGAAATAAAGGAATAAAGGAATAAAGGAAATAAACGAATAAATAAATAAAGGAATAAATAAAGGAATAAAGGAATAAATAAAGGAATAAAGGAATAAATAAATAAAGGAATAAAGGAAATAAAGGAATAAATAAATAAAGGAATAAATAATAGAGGAATAAAGGAAATAAAGGAATAAATAAATAAAGGAATAAATAAATAAATAAATAAAGGAATAAATAAATAAAGGAATAAAGGAAATAAAGGAATAAATAAATAAAGGAATAAATAATAAAGGAATAAAGGAAATAAAGGAATAAATAAATAAAGGAATAAATAAAGGAATAAAGGAATAAAGGAAAGGGTTTGCACACAATCCTGGGGGGCTCCTGTGCTTAGTATCAGAGCAGAGGAAGGGTGAGATCCCATCCTTACTGATCAGGCTAGATGACCTCCAAGGGTCCCTTTCAACTCTGTTGTTCTGTATCCTGGCACTCAATGCCCATCAGCCACTGCCCATGTTGGCTGAGGATAATGGTAGGAAGTCAAAGGCAGCTGGAGGAAAAATTACTTTTTTTTTTTTTTAAGATCCAGAATTTGCAAGTCTGAATAAATTTAAAAAAAAAAAAAAAACACTGGAAAACTTATTTTCAATCAATCAACGCCTGTTAATACCGCCCTTCCATTGATGCCTCGGAGGCCCCGCCCACATAGGAAACCACGCCCACTCTGGTCATATCCGAGTCTCCATTGGTCAGTGAGACACGCCCCCTTTCACCTGATAGGCTGAGGCCGCTGCCAACCCGGACGGCTCCTCCCGCTGCCGCTTGACGCCCCGTCCTCCGGCACAGGCCTCCGTTTCTGACCGGCCGGAGCCTCGTTTGCGCCAGGCGGTGTCGAGCGGCCACGGCGGCCGTGACGAGGCCTCGCTGAGGCAGCCGCAGCAGCAGCGACGACAAAAGGGACATGGCCCTTTAAGCGGAGGCGGAGGAAAGAGGAGGAGAAGGAGCAGGGTGACCCTGACGACGGCGGTGACGTCACTGCCTCGGCACGTGATTGGAGAGCAGAAGCGGGACGTTTGGTCACGTGAGTTCCGCGTTCGATTTATAGACTACTTCGTGTAGAATGATGCAGCGTTGAGGTCTTGCGAGATGTTTTACCGATGTGTAGGAAAAACGAGCGAAATCCTAGTTGTTGCTTAATATATCTCTCCGGGAAGGAGAAATAGGCTTATTCGGAAATATTCATTACTTGCCAAATATCGGATACTGCATTTCTCTTTCCTGACCTCAGGTATTGGAGGGCTCGCTCTACACTTTTCTAGCTCTTCGTTCGTTCTGATCTGCACATGCGCAGAATGGGTCATTTGAGCATCAGGTGCTTTTCACTTAATTCTCCACACGAGGCGCTCGATGCTCAAGGAGCCACAGCTTTCCATCTCTACGTTGTGGGCGGGGTAGGGAAGAGAAGGCGGGATACCACGTGACTGAAATTAGCCATTCAGATCAGAGCAAGGGAACGCTTTGTTGCTAGGCAACGGCGTGACACGGGCCTTCCTTTTTTGAGAGCCGCTTAGTTC
Source organism: Pantherophis guttatus (assembly GCF_059756535.1). Classification (NCBI taxonomy): domain Eukaryota; kingdom Metazoa; phylum Chordata; class Lepidosauria; order Squamata; family Colubridae; genus Pantherophis; species Pantherophis guttatus. Next base: position 346,321,040 of record NC_142063.1, read on the forward strand.
CCGCCAAAATTTGTTTTCAGTTTTGTACAAAATTGCTCCTATTTAATATTTTTTTTTGTTTTAAAAAACATAAAGCCCCTAACAATGGCCATATCACGTCAAACTTGATACCATATCTTTGTACCATCGCATTAAAAAACATAAGCAGTAAATATAATAAAATAATAAAATTAATCATGATAATTAGTTAAAAAAAAGAAGTTAATTACGAATATAGGTAATCCTCGCCTTACAACCGTTCATTTCGTGACTTCAGAAGTACAAAGGCACTGAAAAAAGGGACTTACGGCCAGTCCTCACACTTATGACGGTCACAGCATTCGCCACAGTCACATGATCAAATTCAGTGGCTTGGCAATTGGCATGCATTTATGACAATGGTGACATGCTGGGGTGATGTCATCAACATTTGCAACCTTCCCAGCTGGCTTCCAACCTGCAAAGTCAATGAGAGAAGCTGGATTTGCTTAACGACCACCTGATTCACTTAACAACCATGTCAAAATGGTTGTAAAATTGAACAACCACCTTGCCCAACAATGGAAATTCTAGTCCCTTCTGCGTTCTGAGAATTAGCTTTAAAAACAGGGTTTTAAAAACAACTTAATCAGATTTAGAGGTTAGGGGGTTTTCTTGCCAGTACAGGTAGTCCCCGATTTACGACCACAATCCCCAAATTTCTTTTGCTAAGCGAAACAGTTTTTAAATGACTTTTGCCTCATTTTACAACCTTTCTTGCCCCAAGTGAATCATTGTCATTAAGTTGGTAACATGGTTGTTAAGTTGAATCTGGCTTCTCCATTGCTTGTCAGAAGGTCACAAAACGGATCACTACAACAGTCATAAATATGAACCAGTTGCCAAGCCTCTGAATTTTGACCACATGAGCATGGAGATTCTGTAAAGTGTGAAAAATGGTCATAAGTCACTTTTTCCAGTGCCGTCGTAACTTTGAGCGGTCACTAAATGAATAATTGTAAGTCAAGGACTGCTTGTATCCACAAGCAGGGTGGATTTGAGTTAAATCGAGTTGATTTAAATCACAATTTAAATCATGATTTAAATCCCTAGTAAAAAGGCTTGATTTAAATCAACTCGATTTAAATCATAATTGTTAAAGAGCAACTGTCATCTCTGCTCCTCCTTTGACCCACCGTTGACTCACCGATAGTCCCAGTGTTGCAGAATATACAGCCTCCTGCTACGTAACTAAGCTCCGTTTCATGCTGAATGAACTAAATTATTTATGTATCTTAAATAGAAAACTATCTTACGATAGATTTTTACCCCAAAAGTTTTTTATTAAAATAAATTCGATAAAAATCAAAAAAATCCGATTTAAATCAAAAAAATCTGATTTTTTTGATTTTTTTAAAAAAATCATTGATTTTTATCCACCCTGCCCACAAGTGCTTTGTCGCTGCCTTTTCTCATGTTTTTGTTTTAAACATCCTGGTCTAGTTTACAATCCTGAGATCTCCTTGTGGTCTCCCATCCAGCTCGACTTCATCTCGACCCAGCTTGGCCAGATGCTGCCAGTTGTGACTCCCAGGCCAACATTAATCATTTTTGCTTCCATTTCTTTATCCTGATGCCAATTTCTGTGCTTTTCTCTTCAGTTTGAACTCAAAACACCCCAGCCAATTAGAAAAATTGTTTTTTTCTCCCTGACTTATCTTGGAAAGAGATTTTCCTCTCTTTTGCCAAGGGGCATTTTGTGTGGTGTGTTGCAAGAGCTTCTTGGTTTTTTAGTGATACGTCTCTATTTTGCAGCTGCTCAGTAGAAGGAGAAACCGGAGGCGAAGGCGTGCTACTGTCCGTGCATTGCAATTATTAATATCCCCAGAGGTCACATTCCCAGGATCTCCAGCTGGTGTGGCTGCCAAAATTCCAGCTGTCCACTTGCCAAAACATGCAATGCATTTAAATCATCCCGACCTCTCCCTTGGGGGTGGGGGGGCAGATAGTAGGGGCAGCAGTTATCCAGAGTATTGGATTCTCTTTGTTTCCTCCTTTTCTTCTTTTCTTTTAAAAAGAGCAGACCAGGCAAAACTGCATTCAGTTTGAGCGTTTGAGGTGCTTTGCTTTATTCTTGCTTTCCTTAATGGATTCCTCCTCCTTTGGGAGGGAGGGAGGGAAGAAGGAAAGAAAAAAAGGGAGGGAGGGAGGAGAAAGAAAGAAAGAGAAAGGGAGGGAGGGAGGATGGATGGAAGGAAAGAAGAAAAAGAAAGAAAGAAAGGGGGAGGGAGGGAAGAAAAAGAAAGAAAAAGGAAGGAAGGAAAGGGAGGGAGGATGGAAGGAAAGAAAGAAAGGGAGGGAGGAAGGAAAGAAAGAAAAGGGAAGGAAGGAGAGAGGATGGATGGATGGATGGAAAGAAAGAGAGAATGAAAGAAAGAGGAAGGGAGGAAAGAACGAAAAAGGAAGGAAGGAGAGAGGATGGATGGATGGAAAGAAAGAGAGAGAGAAGAAAAGGAAGGAAGGAAGGAAAGGGAGGAGGGGGGATGGAAGGAAAGAAAGAAAGGAAAGAGGGTAGATGGATGGAAGGAAGAAAGGAAGGAAAGAGAAACAATTGATCAGAGTCACTTGACTGAGATGGGCAGCTATTAATAGATGATACGTAAATGATGTCAGAGAAGCGGGATGATATCTGGTCCTTTCCTAAAATTGTAGGAATTAGTTTGATGAGGAGGTACTACCAGGAGCTCAATCGCCCTTCTTACATTCTCTTTGTTTTCTTCTATTTTCCATTACTTCTTTCCCTTTGCTTCCTCCCAGCCTTCTCCTCTTTCCTTTGTTTCTTGCTTCATTTCTTGTTTCCTTCTTTTGTTCTTCCTCGTCCCTCCTTCCCTCAACTTTCCATTAATTTCCTATTCGCTCCTTCCTTCCTTCCTCCCTCCCTCCCTTCCTTCCTTCTCTCATTTTCCTTCCTTCTTCCGTTTCTCCCTTCCTTCATTTTCATTTGTTTCCTTCCCTCCCTCAATTCTCCTCTTTCCTTCCTTTCTTCCCTCCCTCCCTATTCCCATCTCCTTCCTTCATGGCTTCACCCTTTCTCATTTGATTTTCTTCTTTTCTTCTTCCTTCCCTCCCTTCCTTTTCCTTCCTAACTTCCTTTATTTTTCTTTTCTTTTTTTTAATTTGATTTATATGCCGCCCTTCTCCGGAGACTCAGGGGGGCTTACAGTGCGTTAAGCAATAGCCTTCATACTTTTGTATATTTATACAAAGTCAGCTTATTGCCCCCACAAACTGGGTCCTCAATTTACCCACCTTAGAAAGGATGGAAGGCTGAGTCAACCTTGAGCCTGGCGAGATTCGAACTTACTTTAATTGCAGACAGCTGGTGTTAAATTACAGTGCTTCTGTCTGTTGAGCTAAACCAGGCTCCTGGTTTTTATTTCCTTCCTTCTCTACCTCACATCCTCCTCTTTTCTTTCTTTCTTTCTTTCTTCCTCTATCCTTCCATCCCTCCTTCACCTCATTTTCACTTTCTCATTTTCCTTCCTTCTTTCTTTCCTTCCTTCCTTCCTTCCTTCCTTCCTTCCTTCCTTCCTTCCTTCCTTCTTTTCCAATGCTTCCTTCTATTTCCAATTCTCTCCTTTCTTCCTTCTTCACAGAGGCATCCTAGAAAATAACAATTTAATTTCCGGCCCTAATACCATATGAGAAAATTAACCCCTTTTAACAGGGCTCACCCATATTCGCGTGGGTGCACACAAATACCTTTTCAGGTGTGTCTGCCTTTGAAGGAATGGTAGGAATGCTTCACAGCTTCACACTCCTAGCTTAACACAATCACACAACATTTAAAATTTAGGCTTTTTTTTCCCCCTCGCTTAATAAAAATGGGAGGTTTAATTGGGGTTTCCTGTCCCTGCCGGAAAAAGGGCAGGCAATTTTTTTATTTTTAATCCTTGTTTCAAGGGATGAAGATTACCATAAATGCAGGCTTATCTTCCTTTTGGCTAAATACGGTAATTTCAAAAATCAAATTTTTACAACTCTGTCATTAAGCAGCCTGTCTGTGGAATTACATCTGCAATGAATCACGTTTTTTTTCAGTTTCTAAATCGCCTCCTTATTAAGCTCTTAACAACCGCCTGGCATGTAAATATTTAGTAGGTGATTCACATCAGCTTTTGAAGATACTTAAAAAGTCACCTTTTGGACAGCAAAAAGGGTGACGAAACAGACACACACACAGAAAAGGATCATTATTCTGGGTTTAGGCTGCAATTCAAATCGGTTTCAGCTCCGATGATTTCATCTCCTTCTATTAGGGAGAACTATTACGGACTCTTTTAAATTGTGTTTCTTTTCCCCTTTGGACCCAACTAAATGAGAAGGCAGAATTGATAGATGGGGTCATGTCTGGTTCACGAGGGTGAGGGATTTTTATTCTTCTTATTGTTGTTATTAAAAACATCTGGTCTTGCAGAAAGTAAAAGAAGAATGACTTTTACTGAACAAGTGTTGGATTTGGAGTCCAAGTGCTTGGAGCGTGGTTGAAAACCCTTTTCGTGGAAAAGAAACAAAACAAAAGCGAGTTTTGGTCCGGTGGTTAAGGTAGGCCGGGCTCAAAACCAGGAGATGTGAGTTCTAGTTCAATGTTAGGCACAAAAGTTTGACTGGGTGATTTGTGACCAATCACCAGGAGATGGTGAGTTCTAGTCCTTTTTTAGGCATAAAAGCCAGCTGGGTGACTTTAGGCCAATCACTAGGAGATGGTGAGTTCTAGTCCTGTCTTAGGCATGAAAGCCGACTGGGTGACTTTAGGCCAATCACTAGGAGATGGTGAGTTCTAGTTCTGTTTTAGGCATGAAAACCAACTGGATGAATTTAGGCCAATCACCAGGAGATGGTGAGTTCTAGTCCTGTTTTAGGCATAAAAGCCAGCTGGGTGATTTTAGGCCAATCACTAGGAGATGGTGAGTTCTAGTCCTGTCTTAGGCATTAAAACCAACTGGGTGACTTTAGGCCAATCACTAGGAGATGGTGAGTTCTAGTTCTGTCTTAGGCATGAAAGCCGACTGGGTGATTTTAGGTCAATCACCAGGAGATGGTGAGTTCTAGTCCTGTCTTAGGCATGAAAACCGACTGGGTGACTTTAGCCCAATTACCAGGTGATGGGAAGTTCTAGTCCTCTTTTAGGCATGAAAGCCGGCTGGGTGATTTGTGACCAATCACCAGGAGATGGTGAATTCTAGTCCTGCTTTAGGCATGAAAACCAACTGGGTGACTTTGGCCCAATCACCAGGAGATGGTGAGTTCTAGTGCCATCTTAATCCTGAAAGTCGTCTGGGTGATTTTGGAACAATCACCGGGAGAACTGGGAATTCTAATCCTGCCCTTCACTCTCTCTCTCTCTCAGCCTAACCCACCTCACAGGATTGTCGTTGTGGGGAAAATAAGAGGAGGAAGGAGTGTTAGACGTGTTCATTGCCCTGAGTTTTTTTAAATAAAAATTATAAAGATTTGATATAAATCAAATAAGTAAATTACTGAACCATGAGATTCCAGAAGGATGAAGAGGGGGTGAGGGATTCTGGGTCTGTCTGTCTTTGTCTCTCTTTCTCTGTTGCTCGCTCAATTAAAATAAATATTTTTTATTTATTTCTTACCACCCTATGCCTTTTTTCCTCTCCCTGCTAGGGGAAAAAGGAGCCGCATTCTAGCTGTCAAGATGGACCCTTCTTTGCCGGTCATAGCAGAAGAATTGCTGCAAGAAATCCAGAAATCTTTCCGTGAAACTTCCCAGAGTAAGTGGTGGACATTTATCTACAGGTAGTCCTCAATTTACGACCGCAGTTATGCCCAAAATTCCCCTTGCTAAGCAAGACAGCTGCTAAGCAAGTTTTTTTTTCCCACTTTACGACTTTTCTTTGCCAAAAGGTGTTAAGCGAATCACTGCAATTATTTAAGTTAATAACACATCGTTAAGTGAATCCGGCTCCCTTATTGACTTTGTTTGTCAGAAATTCGCAAAAGGGGGGATCCCGCGACTTCCGGGACACGGCGACTGTCATAAATATGAACCATTTGCCCAAGCATCTGAATTTGGATCACGTGACCGTGAGGAGAACGGTCGTAAGTGTGAAAAATGGTCGTCAGTCAATTTTTTTCGGTGCCGTTTGAACTTCAGTCACTGCTGCCGGATTTGGGTTTGGCTAGTCTAAAGAAAAGAAGAATTAGTGGGGGGGGGGGGATATGATAGCAGTATTCCAGCATTTGAGAGGTTGCCCCAAGGAAGAGGGGGTCAAATTATTCTCCCATAGCACCAGAAGGCAGGATGAGAAACAAAGGATGGAAACTAACCAAAGAGAGAAGCAACCTGGAATTAAGGAGAAACTTCCTAACAAGTGAGGACAATTAACCAGTGGAACTGCTTGCCACCAGAAGTTGTGGGTGCTCCAACACTGGAGGTTTTCAAGAAGAGATTGGACAACCACTTCTCTGAAATGGTATAGGGCAGTGATGGCTAACCTTTTTGCCATCGCGTGCCAGGAAGGGGTGGGGTGGGGGAGGTTTGCCCGTGCGTGTGCCCACACCCATAATTCTATGTGCCCCGCCACGCACATGCGAGCGCGACCCCCCTTTCCGCGCCCCCCCCACTCCTGGCACGCGATGGCTCGGTAGGCCCATTTTTCTTTCTCACCTAACTCCAGATCCTTTCTATGCATCTGGGGAGGGCGAAAACAGCCTTCCCCACCCCCTCGGAGGCCGGAAGTTGAGAAACGGGCCGTTTCAGGCCTCCGAGGGGGTGGGGAAGGCTGTTTTCACCCTCCCCAGATGCATAGAGAGGATCTGGAGCCAGGGAGAAAGAAAAACGGGCCTCCCCCCCCCCCCCCCCGGCCCTCTTCTGGTGGGCCCAAAAGGGCAAAAAATCAGCTGACAGAGCTGAGCTGGCATGCAAGGCAACATGACTCCGCGTGCCATGGGTTCGCCATCACAGGTATAGGGTTTCATGCTTAAGCAGTGGGTTGGACTAGAAGACCTCCAAGGCCCCTTCCAGCTCATTCTATTCTATTCTATTTATGACTACTGCACTGCACTCCCCCCACCTCATTCCCCCCCCCGCCCAGACTCTCCTTAAAAACGGGCTGCAAAATAGACCTGCAAGGGAATATTTTCCAATCCCGGCTGGTGACCAGCAGAGAGTGCCAAAGTTCTGGAATGATCCCCTTTAAGGAGGTCACTTTGGCACGAGTGATTTTTCTCCCTCTCTCTCTCTCTCTCTCTCTCTCTCTCTCGGCGGCTGCTTTCAACAGACCAGGAAAAATGATTATGCTCTTTATCATTAGAAAGCGGATTCAATAAGCCACAGAATAAACAAATAAATAAAAATAATGCAATTTATTATATTATTTATATATATAAAAAATAAATAATATAAAGCCTTAGTAAGGCCACACCTAGAGTACTGCGTCCAGTTTTGGTCACCACACTATAAAAAAGATGTTGAGACTCTAGAAAAAATGCAGAGAAGATCAACGAAGAGGATTAAGGAACTGGAGGCTAAAACGTAACGATGGACAGTTGCAGGAACTGGGCATGGCTGGTCTAGTGAAGAGAAGGACCAAGGGAGACAGGAGAGCATCTTCCAGTATTTGAGGGGCTGCCCCAGGGAGGAGGAAGGGGGTCAAGCTATTTTCCAAAGCACCCGAAGGCCAGGGAAGAAATAATGGATGGAAACTGAACAAGGAGAGATTCAACCTGGAAATAAGGAGGAATTTTCTGACAGTGAGAAACAATCTACCCATGGAACAGAAGTTGCCTTCGGAAGTTGTGGGAGCTTCATCACTGGAGGCTTTCAAGAAGAGACTGAACTGCCATCTGTCAGAAATGGTGCAGGATCTCCTGCTTGGGCGGGGGGTTGGACTAGATGACCTCCAAGGTCCCTTCCAACTCTGTTAATCTGTTAAATAAATAGGAGGTCTTCAGCAACCTAGCTAGGGGCATTCTGGGAGTTGAAGTCCACCCAACTGTTCGAGGTTGAGAACCACTGCCTTAGAGGCCTCTCCCCCCCCCTTAAAAAACGCCATCCATTCTGAAAACTCTGCCGCAGGTCCCTTGTTCCTTTTGCCAGTTTTTTTGGGGGGGGGTAGGCTGGCAGTCTCCCATTTTGAGGCTTTTTGGGTGATACCCACCAAAATCCAGCCAGGTAATCTCAGGGCATCCCTTGTCCTCTTCTGCTTTAGAGCATCCGGCTGGGTTTTTATTTTATTTTATTTTATTTTTTCTTTTCATCTCAACTCCGCAGTTGTTCCGTAGCCAAGCGGCTTGGCCAAATCCCCGAGGATTCTCAAATAGCTTTCAGGAACAAAGCGTTGCCCTATCCCTCGTGAGAAAAATGAGTTTCCGTCCACTGACGCTTCCCTCATTTTGCCCGTGTGATTGGCAAATTGCTTGCCAACTCATGAAATATTCTATTCGACTCTACCCTGTAAACAATATTTTGAGCCGACACCTTTCTAAGACATTAATATTGATTTTTTTTTTCTCCTCTCTCTCTTTTTTTGCAGTTTCGGATGAGCTTCTTCTGGCGTGAGTACTTTTGGCTGTTCTTGCTTTTTAATTCGTCTACTTTTTGTTTTGGAATGAGGACCTGAATCTAAAGCGGGATTTCTCAAGCTCAGCAACCCCAGCTGAGGGATTCTGGGAGTCCACCCGTCTTAAAGCATACCAGTTGGGGAATTATACTTAGAATAGAATAACAGAGTTGGAAGGGACCTTGGAGGTCTTCTAGTCCAACCCCCTGCTTAGGCAGGAAACCCTACACCACTTCAGACAAATGGTTATCCAACATCTTCTTGAAAACTTCCAGTGTTGGAGCATTCACAGCTTTTGGAGGCAAATTGTTCCACTGATGAATTGTTCGAACTGTCAGAGAGTTTCAGTTCTGGGAGTGGAAGTCCACCCCTCTTAAAGCATTCCAGCTGGGGAATTCTGGGAGTGGAAGTCCACCCCTCTTAAAGCATTCCAGCTGGGGAATTCTGGGAGTGGAAGTCCACCCCTCTTAAAGGATGCTGGCTGGGGGATTCTGGGAGTATGACTAACTTAACAACTGCAGTGATTCACTTAACAACGGAGGCAAAAATAGGGCAAAACCCACCTAACATATGTCTCACTTACAAAAGTAAATAAAAGAGCAGGGAAACGGGGAGAGAGAAATGAGGATGGGTAGGGAAAAGAAAAGAAAAGAAAAAGAAGCATTGATTTATGACTCTCTCTATTGCAGTAGAATAGGGCACTAACATCAAATCACAGCTTTTTGTTTTTCCATAATAATATGAACGAGTCATTTCTATGAAGATCTATCAATCCAATCTGTAAAACCCAGATTCAAAGTTATATTCTTTTCCACCTCAAGCACGAAATTCAGAAGCGGTTTCCATCTGGAAATGAAAGTTCTTTTCTTTAACCAGAGTAATTAGTTTTGTCATTTAGCCAACTCCATCGACTTCTGCATCCATTCTTCCATGGTAGGAATCGAAGAGTCCTTCCATTTTTACGCATACAATCGTCTTGCTGCTGTCGGCATGTACTGTAGTGGCTAAAATTGTGGAAACCTTTTGGGAAAAATGTATTTTTGAGGTTTGATGGCTAATAACACCACTTTTTTGGGGGGGGGAGTTTCAAGATAATCCTATTCCACTGCTGGAATGGCCTGGGAATAGCCCAGACCTTCTTAACCCAATTGAAAATCTATGGAGCCGACTAAAGAAACTTGTTACTTGGAAGCAACCCAGCAATAAAACCCAGTTAATAGGAGCCATCATTCAATCTTGGCTTCACATCATAACAGCTGCAGAACTAAAAGACTTGGTTCATTCCATGGGAAGACGTTGTAAGGCCATCATTCAGGCTAAAGGTGACCCAACTAAGGATTAACTGACATGGGGATCATTTTTGTATATCTCGTTTTTTCTACGTGTTTCACTTTTCTACTTTATACTGTAACTGCTATTCTCATAGCAAATCCTTCCTAAAAGTGATTGCATTACATTCTTGATTAAATTATCTTTCCATTGATATATAATTTTATGGTACTACTCCAAAAATAAGTGGTGTTATTAGCTAGTTTTAGAAAATGCACTTTTCCCAAAAGATTTCCCCAAAGATTTGGCCGCTACTGTATAGTAGCAAAGTCTCATTTTTTTTTCTCCAGTTCTTTTCCGTTAATCCCAAAAGGAAAAATTCTGGTTTCATTTCTATCTCCATTTTCAGGATTTTCTGTATTAGAGTTGTGAATCATATTCCAATTTTTATTTTTTTTGCTTTATCGCATGTCCACCTTCTTCATTCTTACACTTCCAACATTCATTTGACATACCTTTATTCGTCTTAGATATCTCGGGTTAAATATCAGTGATACATCATCTTATAAAAGTTCTCTTTTAAATAATAATTTAAAGTAATTTTTCAACCCTTAGTCCACATATTTTTTCCATTGTTCAAGCATCACATTATATCCAAAACTCCTTGCCCACTGAATCATACTTTTATTTACTTTTGTATTTTATAATATTTTATAACCTAATAAAAATGTTTTTTTAAAAGTGGGGGGAAACAAACAAACGTCTCACTTAACCACATAAATTTTGGGCTCAATTGTGGTCATAAGCCAAGGACTACCTGTGTAGGGTTTCCGGCCAGAGGAAACAATTCCACCCCACCCAATGCAGAGAAAGCTCCAAATTCAGATTTATTTATTTATTTATTTTTGCAAAGTCCATTTTGCGGCTTTTTGTTGTGGCTTCCGCAGAAGAGCCTGATCCGGGGTGTGAGGGTACACAAAACAGAGCTGCAACAGAGTGCACTTAGCTCTCATTCATGCTGCAAAATATTCATTGGTGTATATAAATCCCCACGTGGCTTTCGTTTATTGCGTGCGGCTGTTGCAACGGTAGAAACGGCTTTTGCCCTTCGAGGGTTGTTTTGCGAGCGTCAGCTACGCAGACCCACAAACTAGGGAAGTGGTACACATGGGTTTTAAGGTGCACAGCAGAGAATGTGGCTTTCTGGGGTGCTCGGTCTCTCTCCGTTTCCTTCCTGGTAGCTCTCTTCTTGCAGAACTTTTAATTACACGAAGAGGTGAGGTGGACTGAAGAACATGAGGGCAAGGAAGTCAAGATGGCCGCCATACTGTTGAGCTTTGAGTGAATCAAGTTTTATATAAACAATATATATATATATATATTCTTACTTTTTCGTAGGTTTTATGTGTGTTTTTCTTTTAGCCAGGTTTTTCCTACGTAACCAAGATTTTTCTACAGCCCTAGCTCAGTGGAGTCACATTCACTCGATTCTGGGCTTTTTTTCTTCTGGCAGCCAGCAGGCCCTATGCTGCCTAGTATATATATATATGTGTGTGTGTGTGTGTGTTTTTCTTTCTTTTTCGTAGGTTTTATGTGTATCTCTCTTTAGCCAGGTTCTACCTACGTAAGCCAAGATATTATGCAGCCCTAGTTCAGTGAAATCACAATTCACTAGAAGAAGAAAAAAGAAAAAAAGAAAAAAAAAGAAAAAAAAGCCCAGAAACAGGAGGCTGTGAGTTCGATCCTATGTAGAGGCAGATATTTCTCTCTCTGGGCACAATGAGAATGTATTTGCTGAACAAAACTCTGCATTGGCGACAGGAAGGGGATCCAGCCATTAAATGCTCTGCTAGCTCCATTCAGTTGGCCAGATTCCACCCCGCAAAGGATTATGGGGTTATTAAATGATGATGATGAAGATGATGATGATGATGATAGACAGACAGACAGACAGACAGACAGACAGACACATACATACATACATACATACATACATACATACATACATACATACATACATACAGTAGTGGCCAAAATTGTGGAAACCTTTTGGGAAAAGTGTATTTTTGAGGTTTGATGGCTAATAACACCACTTTTGTTTGCAGTTTCAAGATAATCCTGCTGGAATGGCCTGGGAATAGCCCAGACCTTCTTAACCCAATGGAAAATCTAGGGAGCCGACTAAAGAAACTGGTTAGTCAGAAGCGACCCAGCAATAAAACCCAGTTCATAGAAGCCATCATTCCATCTTGGTTTCACATTAGAACAGCTGCAGAACTCAAAGACTTGATTCCCTCCATGGGAAGACGTTGTAAAGCCCTCATTCATGCTAAAAGTTACCCAACTAAGGATTAATTGACATGCGGATCATTTTGGTATATCTCGTTTTTTCTACGTGTTTCACTTTTCTTCTTTCTACTGTAACTGCTATTCTAATAGCAAATCCTTCACATAAGTTATTGTATTACATTCTTGATTAAATTATCTTCCCATTGATATATAATTTTATGGTACTACTCAAAAAAAAAAGGGGTGTTATTAGCTAGTTTTAGAAAATAAACTTTTCCCAAAAAGGTTTCCACAATTTTGGCCACTACTGCAGATAGGTAGGTAGGTAGGTAGGTAGGTAGGTAGGTAGATGGATGGATGGATAGATAGATAGATAGATAGATAGATAGATAGATAGATAGATAGATAGATAGATAGATAGATGATAGATAGATAGATAGATAGATAGATAGATAGATAGATAGATAGATAGATAGATAGATAGATAGATAGACAGATAGATCCTTTTAACGCAATAAAATTTAATTGGAAAGAAAAGATGTTTTAAAAAAGATTAAAAAATCAAAGTAGAAAGGCTAAATCCTTGTTTTAATTTTAAGAGTTGCAGACTTCAACTCCCAGAATTCCCTCAGGCTGGCTGAGGGAATTCTGGGAGTTGAAGTCCGCACATCTTAAAATCGCCGCTTTTGAGAAACTCTGGGCCGGATTAAAATGGGTGAATGAGATTTGGGGGTTTTCCTGAGAAATGGCCACCTCCCAAGCAGAGAGAGGCTTGTGTAAAGACCCTCAGTGCCCCCAACCTGCCTGTCCCACCTTCCCAAAGAGGAGGCCAAGGAAACCTAGCTTTGGTTTGGGAATTTTGCTCCATCAGTTTCTCATCCTTTTATTCCACAAAGAAGATTATCGGCTAATTTCTCTCGGCTTTCGAGACCCCGTCCATCTGCCGGGCATCGCTCAGGCCGGAGGTCCAGATTAAGGTCAGCGGTTCTGTGTCCTACGTGGCAAATCCTGTCCTGGCAGCCGAGATGGGATTGGAGCTATTCCCCTTCCATTAATAATAGAAAGTCGGATCCTGGTTTTCAATCGGTCCAGTTGCCTACCGGGGAATTCTGGGAGTTGAAGTTCATCGAAATTAAAAGACCTATCTAGACTTTCCACTTACAGGTTTTGACCTGAATTAAAACAAAAACAGGCATTTTACAGGAGCATCTGTCACTCGTTTGCGAAGGGCACACAGCCCTTCGTTTAAAATGTAAACAAATTTGATCGATACGTCCTCGACATACAACGGTTCATTTAGCGACCATTCAAAGTTACAATGGTACTGGGGAAAAAGAGACTGATGATCGTTTTTCCACGCTTACGGCCATGGGAACATCCCCGCCCCCTCCATGATCGTGTGATCAAAATTCAGATACTTGGCAACTGACTCATATTTATGACGGTCTTTTGGAGTGTCCCTTGGTCCCCGGATCCCCCTTTGTGACCTGACAAGCAAAGCAAAGAAGATCAAAGTGTTTAATAAGAGATTGGATAACCATTTGTCTGAAGTGGCGTAGGGTTTTCTGCCTAAGCAGGGGGTTGGACTAGAAGACCTCCAAAGGTCCCTTCGAACTCTGTTATACTATTCTATTCTAAAGTCCATGGGGAAGCCCGATTCACTTCACAACTGCGTTACTAACTTATCAACCGCAGTGATTCGCTTACCAAATTGTGGGAAGAAAGTTCGTAAAATGGGGCAAAACTCACTTAACGAATGTCTCGCTTAGCAACGGAAAATTTGGGCTCAACTGTGGTCGTAGCCAAGGACAACCTGTAATTGGAAGCGAAGGAATGGCGTCTCGAGCAAGTTGTGGCATGCCTTTTTCTCAAGGTTGCAAAGCAGGGAATTTTGCTGAATTTCTCAGTTCTCATGAATTCCCTTGCATTCTCAGTTCTGCTGGATTTTTCAAGCAAACAGTTCTGAATTCTCAATTCAGTTGAATTCTGAATTTCCTAAATTTTCAATTCTTCTGAACTTTTCAAGCAGACAATTCTGAATTCTCAATTCACTTGAATTCCGAATCTCCTAAATTCTCGATCCTTCTGAACTTTTCAAGTAGGCAATTCTGAATTCGGCTAAATCCTGCTTGATTCTAAATTCTCAATTCGGCTAAATTTTACAAGCAGGCGATTCTGACCTCAGTTTAGCTGAATTCCACTGAATTCTCCTCTCGATTCTGCTGAACTGTTCAAGTAGACGATTCTGAATTTTCAATTCTCCTGATGTCTAAATTCTCCATTCTGCCAAATTTTTCAAGCAGGCAATTCTGAATTCTCAATTCTGTTGAATTCTGCTGATCTCTCCTTAAAATCTCAATTCTGTTCAACTTTTCAAGCAGGTAATGTTCCTTATGTTCCTCGCTAGCCAAAAAAAACTTCTCTAGCCTTGCTTGAGTAGAAAAACAGAAGGCATCAAGTAAATCAAACCAACTTCTACATTTTTCTCATCGGTTTCCGGGCCAAAGTTGTTACTCATTGCCAGCCTCCAGAAATATGATTGCATTTCAAGCCCAGGTTCCTTCCGGTTCCTTCCTATGCAGTATTGCAAGTTATTTCGGTTCAGTTCCACCTTGCTTACCCCATTATATTCAAGGCCTCCCCATCAAGGAACTACAACGTGGTCCTTGCACATTCCCAATGCGAGGTCCTTCCCGTATTTGTGAGAGACTCCCCAGCAGAACCCTTCAACTCCTGGAGAAGAAATTCCTGGAATAACATCCCCCAAGTGACTAAAATAAATTACTTAGTCTTAGACTAACTTTATTGTCACTTTGAATGTACACTACCCGGCATACATTAAAATGAAATTTCGTTGCATGCAGTTCTCAAAGGGTCAAAGTAGAATAGAATAGAATAGAATAGAATAGAATAGAATAGAATAGAATAGAATAGAATAGAATAGAATATTTAGAAGAATGGAAAAATTAGAATATTAGAATAGAATAGAATAGAATAGAATAAAAAATTAGAATAGAATAGAATAGAATATTTAGAAGAATGGAAAATTAGAATATTAGAATGGAATGGAATGGAATGGAATGGAATAGAGTGGAATAGAGTGGAATAGAAAATTAGAATATTAGAATAGAATAGAATGGAATGGAATGGAATGGAATGGAATAGAATGGAATAGAAAATTAGAATATTAGAATAGAATAGAATAGAATAGAATAGAATAGAATAGAATAGAATAGAATAGAATATTTAGAAGAATGGAAAATTAGAATATTAGAATAGAATAGAATAGAATAGAATAGAATAGAATAGAATAGAATAGAATAGAATAGAATAGAATAGAATAGAATATTTAGAAGAATGGAAAATTAGAATATTAGAATAGAATAGAATAGAATAGAATAGAATATTTAGAAGAATGGAAAATTAGAATATTAGAATAGAATAGAATAGAATAGAATAGAATAGAATAGAATAGAATAGAATAGAATAGAATATTTAGAAGAATGGAAAATTAGAATATTAGAATAGAATAGAATAGAATAGAATAGAATAGAATAGAATAGAATAGAATAGAATATTTAGAAGAATGGAAAATTAGAATATTAGAATAGAATACAATTTTTATTTATTTATTTATTATCAAATTTATATACCGCCCTTCTCCCGAAGGACTCAGGGCGGTGTACAGCCAAAGTAAAAAACATAGATACAAACATTAAAATACAGAGATATATATGCGTTTGGCCCCATAATTAAAAGAACAATAACAAACCTATTAAAAACATTTTTTTTAAAAAGTGTTAAGCCAGCCCGGCTTGCTGAAAAAGAAAAGTCTTCAGGGCACGGCGAAAGGCACCGAGGTCATGAATCCTTCGTATCTCTGGGGGCAGTTGATTCCAGAGGGCAGGTGCCCCCACAGAGAAGGCCACACCCCTGGGGGCCACCAGTCTACATTGCTTGGCCGATGGCACCCCGAGGAGACCCTCTCTGTGGGAGCGCACCGGTCGGTGGGAGGTCATTGGTGGCAGTAACAGTAGAATAGAAAATTAGAATACAATAGAAGGATAGAATAGAATGGAATGGGTCACCGCCTCCAATATACACTACATAAACATGACGGAATAAATAAATAAATACAAAATTATGCACCTACCCACATATATTACATGACACAGAGAAAGAACCGTCTAGTTCAATTTCATTGTACACCTGTTGTGCATTGACAATAAAGGTTTGAATTGAAATTGATTTTTTTTTTCCTCTACAGGTAGTCCTCAAGTTACGACCACAGCGGAGCCCCACATTTCTGTTGCTAAGTGAGACGGTTAATAAGTGTGAAATAGTAGAAAAGTTACTCGGCGTTATTTTGTCCCATTTTTTACGACCTACCTTGCCACCGTTGTTAAATGGATCATTGCAACTGTTCAGTTAGTTACATGGTTGTTAAGTGAATCTGCCCCCCCCCCCGTCGACTTGGCTGGTCAGAAGCTCGCAAAATAGGGGATCTCGTGACCCCGGGACACTGCGACAGTCATAAATATGAGTCAGTTGCCAAGCGTCCGAATTTTGATGCTGCTGGGGATGCTGCAACGGTCGTTAAGTGTGAAAAACGGTCATAAGTCACTTTTTCCCAATTCCGTTCTAACTTCGAACGGTCACTAAACGAGCTGTCATAAGTCGAGGACTACCTGTATTTTCCATTTATAGAAATTTAAAGTTCTGGGTTTTTTTGAGGAGGGGGGAGGCAATCTTTTTATTTTATTTTTATTTATTTAAATTTCCTGACGGCCCAGCTCACCACTGGGTCCCTCTGGGCGGCTCACAATATTAAAAAGATAAACCTATAACAAATAAAATACTACAAAGATACAATACACTATTATCGTAACACTGTTCTAGGAAGGAGCCATTACGATGGCTCTTGCATTTAGTCCCCAAGGCAGGCCCTGAACCTGTTTATTGGTGGTCCTTGACTTACAACCATTTGTTTTGCGACCGTTCGGAGTTAACAACGGCACTGAAAAATACTGTTACTACACGTACTACCGTTGCAGAATCCCCGTGATCAAAATTGAGACACTGTTCTGCCCCAGCTACTGACCCCAAAGAACGCAGCACACACAAAGTCTGTACAAACCTTAGCTTACTAAATTAAATCAGTCTTTTTTTCAAACAAAGGCTGTTAATTAACTTTCTTAACAGCCTACAAGAATCCAAAGAATAAATAACCGTAATCTTACTGTGGTTGGCAGAAAGCCCAGAAGCAATTTGCAGGAAGCTGATAAGAGAACTAAGATCAGGACGCGAAGGAGAGTGAACGAAGTTGTTCCCTGCAAATTGCCTCAGTCGTCGTCCTTCCTTAAATAGGCTAAGGGAGTGGCCAATTAGCCCCAAGCCTTACTCTCGAGGAGACCTCCTCCTGAGGAACCACTCCTGCCTTTTGGCAGCTCTGCGCGCCCATGCATCGAGAAGAGGCTCCTCCTCTTCGTCCTCTTCACTTATGGGAGCTTCTGGAGGTTCTGAAGGCCCTGGCTGAATCCCCGCCTCTGGCACCACATCTTCTCCAGCCTCCTCACTGTCCGACTCGAGCGCCAGCTGCACAGGCTGCTGGCGCAGCACCAAACCAGCCTCCTTGCTGTCGGAATCAGCTACTAGCAGCACAGGCCACTGACGGGCCACAATAGACGAGTGGCAACCGGCTCCTATTTATGACGCCTGCAGTGTCCCAGGGTCATGTGATCCAGTGGTGGGTTGCCTCCGGTTCAGTCCGGTTCTTGCGAACCGGTAGTAAAACTGGGGGGGGGGAAGCTCCGCCCACCCACCTGGATGTCATCATAGACGATCTGCGCATGCGTGCGATCCCGTCGCGAACCAGTAGTAAAGGTAAGTAGAACCCACCCCTGACGTGATCCCCTTTTGTGGGGAAGCCAGATTCACTTAACAACCACTTCACAACTGCAGTGATTCACTTAACAACGGCGGCAAGAATGGCTGTAAAAATGGGGCGAAACTCACTTAACAACTGTCTGGCTTAGCAATGAAAATTGTGGGGCTCCCCCTTGTGGTTGTAAGTCGAGGACTAACTATGTTCCGTCGATAATCTTCTTTTTAAATGGTGAATATGTATTCTGAAGAAAGGCTGCCCCAGGTTTTAAAGGTATCTTCAGAACAAGAGGAGGGAGATGGTAAAATATTGGTTTCTCTTTTCCGTCTTCCTAGGCTGAGGTTCCTCTTTGGGACGTCTGTCGTCCCAGCTCTGGATTTGGTGGATCGTCAGTCGGTCACACGGTTCGTGTCTCCAAGCGGGAGGGCAGTATATCAGGTACGGCTCCTTCCTCTACCTGCCAACATACCTGTGCACGTCCTTTGAGCCCAATAACGGAAGAGCAGAAAGTCAGAATAGAATTAGAATTAGAATTAGAATTAGAATTAGAATTAGAATTAGAATTAGAATTAGAATTAGAATTAGAATTACCATGTTTCCCCGAAAATAAGAAATAAGAGCCTTGGTGGCGCAGCAGACTAAAGTGCTGTTAAGTAGCACCAGCTGCCTGCAATTACTGCGAGTTCAAATCTCACCAGGCTCAAGGTTGACTCAGCCTTCCGTCCTTCCGAGGTAGGTAAAATGAGGACCCGGTTTGTGGGGGCAATAAGATGACTTTGTATAAAAAAGAACACCGCTTGGGGGGGCCCCGAAAGCCCTACTAAGCAGGTATATACAAAAGTATGAAGGCTTTTGCTTAACGCATTGTAAGCCGCCCTGAGTCTCCGGAGAAGGGCGGCATATAAATCGAACCAATTAAAAAATTAATAAATAAAAATAAGACCCTGTCTTATATTTTTTTTGAACCCTGAAATAAGCGCTTGGCCTTATTGCCATGCGTTCAAAAGCCCGATTGGGCTTATTATCAGGGGGTGTCTTATTTTGGGGGAAACAGGGTAGAATTAGAATAGAATTAGAATTTGGAAATAATAGAATAGAAAGTAGAAAGTAGAATAGAACAGAATTTGAAAATAATGGAATAGAATAGAACAATAGAATAGAAAATAGAAAATAAAACGAGATTAGATTAGATTAGATTAGATTAGATTAGATTAGATTAGATTAGATTAGATTAGATTAGATTAGATTAGATTAGATTAGATTAGATTAGAAGGGACCTTGGAGATCTTCAAATCCAACCCCCAACGATGGAAAGTGCAACCGTCATAAGTACATGCCAGTTGCCAAGCCTCTGAATTTCGATCACGGGGGCGCTGCAACGGTCGTAAGTGTGAAAAACTGCCCTAAGTCGTTTTTTTTCCGGTGTCGTCGTAACCTCGAACCATCCTTAAACAAATGGCCATAAGTTGAGGACTCCTGTAGCCAGCATCCAAAACCTAACCTCGTTGGTTCAATGGAAGGAACCAAAGAGTGGGGACTCCCCAAATCCGTTCCCCAGCCTCGGGGTGTGTGTGTGCGCCGTGTTCCTCTTTCGAACTCGGCACTCTCCCTCCTCCCTTCCGACACCTCCCCGCCTTCCTCGTCCACGGCTGGCTGCTTTGCTTCCGTCCATTTATCTCCGTTATTCTATTTGGGATTTCGAGGTGATTTTCATCTTAATTACCCCCTCGTTCATATGGCAGCCCGCCCTGTAGGGCGGGAGTAAATGGATTAAACATGCCAGGCTGAAAAAAATGAGTTGTCGATCACAAAGAGGAGTGGGGGGGGAGCAAGAGAGACGGGTTCGTTTCACGGCGGACGAAAAACACGAGGACCGTATTGTGTCCCATGTGCCCAGGGAACTAAAATTCTCTCCCCAACTCTGCTTGAGAAGGGGAGCGCTGGATTATAAGGGGCTGCTGGGTGGGTGCTGGGCCAGTTTTCCTGCACCGATACCCCCCCCTCTTTTGGGGGGGGATTCTCCTGTCTCCCCAGAGCAGTGTTTTCAACCTTAAGATGGGTGGACTTCCACTCCCAGAATTCCCCAGCCATCATAGGTTGAAGTCCATCTCTCTTAAAGCATGCTGGCTGGGGGATTCTGGGAGTGGAAGTCTGGCTGGGGGATTTTGGGAGTGGAAGCCCACCCATCCTAAAGCATGCCAGCTGGGGAGTTCTGGGAGTGGAAGCCCACCCCTCTTAAAGGATGCTGGCTGGGGGATTCTGGGAGGGGAAGCCCACCCCTCTTAAAGCATGCAGGCTGGGGGATTCTGGGAGGGGAAGCCCACCCCTCTTAAAGGATGCTGGCTGGGGGATTCTGGGAGTGGAAGTCCGCCCTCTTAAAGCATGCTGGCTGGGGGATTCTGGGAGTGGAAGTCCGCCCTCTTAAAGCATGGCTGGCTGGGGGATTCTGGGAGTGGAAGTCCGCCCTCTTAAAGCATGGCTGGCTGGGGGATTCTGGGAGTGGAAGTCTGGCTGGGGGATTTTGGGAGTGGAAGCCCACCCATCCTAAAGCATGCAGGCTGGGGAATTCTGGGAGTGGAAGTCCATCCATCTTAAAGGATGCTGGCTGGGGGATTCTGGGAGTGGAAGTCCGCCCTCTTAAAGCACGGCTGGCTGGGGGATTCTGGGAGTGGAAGTCCGCCCTCTTAAAGCATGCAGGCTGGGGGATTCTGGGAGGGGAAGCCCACCCCTCTTAAAGGATGCTGGCTGGGGGATTCTGGGAGTGGAAGTCCGCCCTCTTAAAGCATGCTGGCTGGGGGATTCTGGGAGTGGAAGCCCACCCCTCTTAAAGGATGCTGGCTGGGGGATTCTGGGAGGGGAAGCCCACCCCTCTTAAAGCATGCTGGCTGGGGGATTCTGGGAGGGGAAGCCCACCCCTCTTAAAGCATGCTGGCTGGGGGATTCTGGGAGGGGAAGCCCACCCCTCTTAAAGCATGCTGGCTGGGGGATTCTGGGAGGGGAAGCCCACCCCTCTTAAAGGATGCTGGCTGGGGGATTCTGGGAGGGGAAGCCCACCCCTCTTAAAGGATGCTGGCTGGGGGATTCTGGGAGGGGAAGCCCACCCCTCTTAAAGGATGCTGGCTGGGGGATTCTGGGAGGGGAAGCCCACCCCTCTTAAAGCATGCAGGCTGGGGGATTCTGGGAGGGGAAGCCCACCCCTCTTAAAGGATGCTGGCTGGGGGATTCTGGGAGGGGAAGCCCACCCCTCTTAAAGCATGCTGGCTGGGGGATTCTGGGAGGGGAAGCCCACCCCTCTTAAAGCATGCTGGCTGGGGGATTCTGGGAGGGGAAGCCCACCCCTCTTAAAGGATGCTGGCTGGGGGATTCTGGGAGGGGAAGCCCACCCCTCTTAAAGCATGCTGGCTGGGGGATTCTGGGAGGGGAAGCCCACCCCTCTTAAAGCATGCTGGCTGGGGGATTCTGGGAGGGGAAGCCCACCCCTCTTAAAGCATGCTGGCTGGGGGATTCTGGGAGGGGAAGCCCACCCCTCTTAAAGGATGCTGGCTGGGGGATTCTGGGAGGGGAAGCCCACCCCTCTTAAAGCATGCTGGCTGGGGGATTCTGGGAGGGGAAGCCCACCCCTCTTAAAGCATGCTGGCTGGGGGATTCTGGGAGGGGAAGCCCACCCCTCTTAAAGCATGCTGGCTGGGGGATTCTGGGAGGGGAAGCCCACCCCTCTTAAAGGATGCTGGCTGGGGGATTCTGGGAGGGGAAGCCCACCCCTCTTAAAGGATGCTGGCTGGGGGATTCTGGGAGGGGAAGCCCACCCCTCTTAAAGGATGCTGGCTGGGGGATTCTGGGAGGGGAAGCCCACCCCTCTTAAAGGATGCTGGCTGGGGGATTCTGGGAGGGGAAGCCCACCCCTCTTAAAGCATGCTGGCTGGGGGATTCTGGGAGGGGAAGCCCACCCCTCTTAAAGCATGCTGGCTGGGGGATTCTGGGAGGGGAAGCGCACCCCTCTTAAAGGATGCTGGCTGGGGGATTCTGGGAGGGGAAGCCCACCCCTCATAAAGCATGCTGGCTGGGGGATTCTGGGAGGGGAAGCCCACCCCTCTTAAAGGATGCTGGCTGGGGGATTCTGGGAGGGGAAGCCCACCCCTCATAAAGCATGCTGGCTGGGGGATTCTGGGAGGGGAAGCCCACCCCTCATAAAGCATGCTGGCTGGGGGATTCTGGGAGGGGAAGCCCACCCCTCTTAAAGCATGCTGGCTGGGGGATTCTGGGAGGGGAAGCCCACCCCTCTTAAAGGATGCTGGCTGGGGGATTCTGGGAGGGGAAGCCCACCCCTCATAAAGCATGCTGGCTGGGGGATTCTGGGAGGGGAAGCCCACCCCTCTTAAAGCATGCTGGCTGGGGGATTCTGGGAGGGGAAGCCCACCCCTCTTAAAGCATGCTGGCTGGGGGATTCTGGGAGGGGAAGCGCACCCCTCTTAAAGGATGCTGGCTGGGGGATTCTGGGAGGGGAAGCCCACCCCTCATAAAGCATGCTGGCTGGGGGATTCTGGGAGGGGAAGCGCACCCCTCTTAAAGGATGCTGGCTGGGGGATTCTGGGAGGGGAAGCCCACTCCTCTTAAAGCATTTAGGCTGGGCAATTCCCGGGCTTGAAGTCCACCCGTCATAAATTCCCCAAAGTTGAGACAGACCGCTCCAGAGATAAGAGAATAAGATTGACACAATCCCAGCAAAGGTGAGCCTTTCTTCCCAGGTCATTCCAGCTTCCAAAACAACTGACGAAATCGTCTACTTCGCGTCTGTTATCTTGGTTATTGGAAATTCCTTTCTAAAAACGAAGCCTCCGTGGCCGCAGAGATAGGACTCCGTTTCCCATGTGCCTATTTCGGACATCTTGATTCCTGTCCCCCCCACCCTCGCATAAGGTAGCACCCAGAGGTCGGTTTCACACCCGTTTACAACCAGTTCGCCGTACGGCTTAGAAAACGTGGCTAAAAAGGACGGCATATCGCCGTGGCCACGACCGGTTCGTGCAAACTGGGCTGAATGCCACCCTATGCAAGAGTGGGGGATAGGATCGCTGTCCATTGGCTGGGGTCTTGTTTGTTTGTTTGTTTATTGATTTGCATCCCACCTTATTTATTTTTTTTGTACAAATAACACAAGGCAAGGAATATATCCTTCTTCCTCCTAGTTCCCCCACCACCACAACAACAACCCTGTGAGGTAGGTTAGGCTGAGAGAGAAGGACTGGACTAAATTTATACCCAGCCAGGTTGCGTGCCTAAGGAGGACTAGAACTCACAAGTCTCCTGGTGATTGGCCTAAAAACACCCAGCCGGCTTTCATGGCTAAGGTGGGACTAGAACTCCCTGTCGCCTGGTGATTGGCCCAACGAAGTCACCCAGCCGACTTTCATGGTTAAGGTGGGATTAGAACTCCCTCTCACCTAATGATTGGTACAGAGTCACCCAGCCGGCCTAAGGTTAGACTAGAACTCAACGTTTCCTAGTGATTGGCCCGAAGTCACTCAGCCGGCTTTCATGGCTAAGGTGGGACTAGAACTCCTTGTCGCCTTGTGATTGGCCCGAAGTCACCGAAGTCACCCAGCCGGCTTTCATGGTTAAGGTGGGACTAGAACTCCCTCTCACCTAATGATTGGTACAGAGTCACCCAGCCGGCTTTCATGCCTAAGGTTAGACTAGAACTCAACGTTTCCTAGTGATTGGCCCGAAGTCACTCAGCCGGCTTTCATGGCTAAGGTGGGACTAGAACTCCCTGTCGCCTGGTGATTGGCCCAACGAAGTCACCCAGCCGACTTTCATAGTTAAAGTGGGACTAGAACTCCTTGTCGCCATGTGATTGGCCCGAAGTCACCCAGCCGGCTTTCATGGCTAAGGTGGGACTAGAATTCCCTGTCGCCTTGTGATTGGCCCAAAGTCACCCAGGCAGCTTTCATGCCTAAGGCCGAACTAGAACTCACGTCTCCTGGTTTCTAGCCTTAAGCACTAGATCCATGTTGGTGAACCTACAGAACGCGTACCGGAAGCGGCACGCAGAACCATCCCGTGAGGGATGCGCTGCCTCGCTGGCTCCTCGTCTGTGTTCCTGTGCACACACGTGTGCCGGTCAGCAGGCCTTCGCGCATGCGGGATCCACGAAACCCGGAAGAGCAGTTTTCCGTCACTCATGCGCGAGCCAGCACCCAAACCTCCGGGTTTATGTCACGCACATGCGCGACAGCCAGCTGTTCGTTGGCCACGAGTCTGTGCCGGAAACCAGACGTTCGAGTACCAGCTCGCACATGCATGACGGAACGCTGCTCTACCGGGTTTCGGCGCTCCCGAAGGCCAGAGAGACCGCGTGGTCCAGACGGGATGGTTTCGCGTGCCATTTCCAGCACGCGCGCCAGCACGCGGTGACGTAAAAGGTTAGCCTTCACTGCACTAGATCATTCTGGGTGTTGTTTCCACCAGGGGTGGGTTCTACTTACCTTTACTACCGGTTCACAGTGGGGCCGCGCGCAGTGATGGGATTCAGCCGGTTCACACCACTTCGGGAGAACCGGTTGTTAACTTTCTGAGCAGTTTGGTGGACTGGTTGTTGGAAGAAATCATTAGGGCAGAGAACCGGTTGTTAAATTACTTGAATCCCACCACTGGCTGAATCCCACCACTGCCCGGAGTGCCAAGGGCAGTGATGGGATTCAGCCGGTTCGCACCACTTCGGGAGAACCGGTTGTTAACTTTCTGAGCAGTTTGGTGAACTGGTTGTTGGAAGAAATCATTAGGGCAGAGAACCGGTTGTTAAATTACTTGAATCCCACCACTGGCTGAATCCCACCACTGCCCGGAGTGCCAAGGGCAGTGATGGGATTCAGCCGGTTCGCACCACTTCGGGAGAACCGGTTGTTAACTTTCTGAGCAGTTTGGTGAACTGGTTGTTGGAAGAAATCATTAGGGCAGAGAACTGGTTGTTAAATTATTTGAATCCCACCACTGGCCGTGCGCATGCGCAGAAGCGTTTTGATGACGTCGGGGTCGGTGGGCGGAGCCTCCCGCCGGTTTTACTACCCGTTCTATAGAACCGGTGCGAACCGGGGGCAACCCACCACTGGTTTCCACCATTACCGCCTGAAGTCGTTTGTGTGAAAATACCTCCGGTGCGCCCATGCGCCTAGCTAGCTTTGTGGCTGTTGGGGCTGTGAATCGGTTGCGGCCCCACCCTTAATTTTTTCTCCATCCGTGAATATCCCTTCATCTGACCAGCCCTCGGCTTGTAATTACGCTCCTGTCCTTCCCTTCCCTTCCCCTCCCCTCCCCTCCCCTCTTTCCTTTCACAGCGGCCAGTCGGATTATCGTGAATCATCAGCCTTTTAAGTCCCCGAAAAAGGGACTAATTCAAATTGCATTTCCCACTAAATATAATATATTTCTTCCAAAGATTGCCTCCGTTAACAGCCCTGATCGGATCATTCCATCCGGTTGATTTAAGAGCCGAATGTCGGTTTGTCCACTCCGAAGGGATCCTGGTTTTCTTTTAAGTTATTTAGTTTTTCAAGGGGTAGGGTACCGTCTCACGCACTGCCCCAGGATGATGGGAGTTGTAGTCTAACACCTTGGGAGGCCACTAGTCCATCCGAGGGCGGTGGCTCTCCCTTGCCTGGGCTCCTAAGGATGATGGGCATTGTAGTCTAGCACTACAATCCGCCAATTGGCCTCCAACCCTAAGTTACACCTCTCCTTCTCTGACCTGGGGATGATGGGAGTTGTAGTCTATCATCTTTGGAGGCTACAGATCCGCCTTGGGGCTACACCTCTCCTCACCTGCCCTCCTGGGGATGATGGGAGTTGTAGTCTAACTCCTTTAGGGTGGTGTCTCCCCCCACAACTGATGTCCTGAGGGCGATGGGAGTTGTAGTCTAACACCTTGGGAGGCCACTAGTCCATCCGAGGGCGGTGGCTCTCCCTTGCCTGGGCTCCTAAGGATGATGGGCATTGTAGTCTACCACTACAACCCGCCATAGGGTTGGTGGCCTCCAACCCTAAGTTACACCTCTCCTTCTCTGACCTGGGGATGATGGGAGTTGTAGTCTAACTCCTTTAGGGCGGTCTCTCTCTCCCCCCCAACTGCTGTCCTGAGGGTAATGGGAGTTGTAGTCTAACACCTTTGGAGGCTACGGATCCATCTTGGGGCTGCACCTCTCCCCACCTGCCCTCCTGAGGATGATGGGAGTTGTAGTCTAACTCCTTTAGGGTGGTGTCTCCCCCCACAACTGATGTCCTGAGGGTGATGGGAGTTGTAGTCTATCACCTTTGGAGGCCATGGATCCGCTTTGGGGTTGCATCTCTCCCCCGCCTGCTCTCCTGCGGATGATGGGGGTTGTTGTCTAACTCCTTTGGAGGCCACCGATCCGTCTTAGCGTCTCCCCACTGCCCTCCTGGGGATAATGGGAGTTGTAGTCTTGTTTGGAGGCCACCATCATCCTAGGGCAGCGTCTCCCCCACCTGCTCTTCTATGGATGACGGGAGTTGTAGTCTCCTTTGGAAGACACCATCCTAGGGCAGCGTCTCCTGCCACCTGCTCCTGGGGATGATGGGAGTTGTAGTCTTGTTTGGAGGCCACCATCATCCTAGGGCAGCGTCTCTCCCACCTGCTCTTCTATGGATGATGGGAGTTGTAGTCTCCTTTGGAAGACCCCATCCTAGGGCAGCGTCTCTTGCCACCTGCTCCTGGGGACGATGGGAGTTGTAGTCTTAACACATTCGGATGCCACCAGATCGAGGGGAGTCTAGGTAGGCAACCCGTGTGCAGTTTACAACACAAATCTGGTTACTGTGCCGAGAGGCGCATTTTCCACTT